>NC_132780.1:186146671-186455881 GCF_048418805.1 Vulpes vulpes
GTCATGTACCTTCAGTCTCCTCCAATCTGAAAATTCCTAGTCTCTCCATGTCCTTTATAACCCCAACACTTTTAAAGAGTACTGGTCAGTTCTTTTGTACAATGTTCATCAATTTGAGTTTGCCTAAGTTTTTGTATGATTAGATTAGGTCATGCATTTTTGGCAAGAATACCACGGAAGTCATAATGTAACCTTCTGTGATGGTTAATTTTATATGTCAATGTAATTAGGCCACAGAGCGCTAAGTTTTTTGGTCAGTTTATTCTGGGTTTCTGTGAGGGTGGGTTTTTATGTTTGTTTTTTAAAATGTTATTTATTTATTCATGAGAGACAGAGAGAGAGAGGCAGAGAGACAGGCAGAGGGAAAAGCAGGCTCGCTGCAGGGAGCCTGATGCAGGACTTGATCCCAGGACCCTGGGATCACGCACCCTGAGCCGAAGGCAGACGCCCAACCCCTGAGCCACCCAGGTGCCCCTGTGAGGGTGTTTTGAATTAGGTTAACATTTAAGTGTCAGACTGACTACAGCAGATTACTCTCTCTAATATGAGTGGGCCTCATCCAATTAGTTGAAGGCCTTAATTTTTTTAAAAGGTGGGGGGAGGCACCTGGGTGGTTCAGTAGGCCTTCAGCTCAGGTCATGTTCCCAAGGTCGTGAGATGGCCGTGAGATGTAGTCTCCTTCGCCCTCTCCTTCTTCTCCTCCCTCTGCTATGCTCTCTCGCTCTTCCTCACTCTCTCTCAAATAAATAAATACAATCTTTGAAAAAAAAAAAAAGGGCTGACTCTCTCCAGAGTAAGGGAGGATTCCTTCTGCTTAATTGCCTTCAAATGGGGACATGGACTTCTTCTTGCCTTTGGACTCAAACTGAAACATGGCTCTTTCTAGGTGTTGAGCCTGCTGACCCAGCTCTCCTGGGTCTCCAGTGTCCACTCACCCTGTAGATCTTGCAACATGTCAGCCTCCATAACACAGGAGCCAATTCCTTATACTAAACTTTTATATTAAACATATACATACCAATGTATATATTTACCTACCTCCTATTGATCTGTTTCTCTGAAGAAACCTGACTAATATACCTTCTAAGAGCAACCTATCAGAGGATCCATAATTTCCATGTGCCTTCTTAGTTGTGATGTTAACCTTGACTACGTGGTAAAGGTGGTGCCCACAAGATTTCTTCACTGTAATGGTACTATTTTTCCTTTGCAATTAATAAACTTGGAGAGATATATTGAAACTCTATAAATATCATATTTCTCAGCAAACTCTGCCCCACTGATTTCAGCATCCACGGGTGGATGTTATCTGAAATAGTTATTACTATGATGTTTGCCTCGTCAGGATTTTCTATTTTTCTCATTCCTTCTACATGTATTGATTAGAATTCTACTATTCCCTACGTCCCCTATTTACTAATGTATTCAATTATTTATTTATGTAAGTATGTATCCATCAATACTCCTTTTATTCCATGGCTTATAATCCAGTACTATTAGTACATATTTTCTTGCTCAAATTGTTCTAGCCTTGGCCTTTTGGACATTGGCAGGAAGTAATTTTAAGAGGGAAATTGAATTAGATTTGACTCTACTTAGAGACAAAGAGGCCAAGTTAAGGTCTCAAGACTGGAGCACTCCCAGCTTTCACCAATTGGTTCCAGATCTTGCGGTCAGACATTGCAAAAACAAAACACTAAAGGCACTTCTGAAGGGCACTGAAGGAATAAGCTTGGGGGACAAGGCAACTCAAGCTTCACTTTCAGTAGGTAAACTATCCCCACTACTTTCTGTAGGGAGGGACAGAGGTGGCTAAGAGATACCTGAGCACCTGTGACCCCCTGCCAGCTTCCAGGTTGGGAGTGTGGACCAGAACCACTGGTGAGGGCAAATGAAGGTTGAAAATATCAGAATCCCTGGGAGGTGAGGGATACCAGACTCCCTGAGGGATGCTCCACCAGAGGTCACTTTCCGAGCACCCAGAACCCCTCCATTAGTGTGCAGAGCCCTTCTGATTGTGAGGGTGAACGTGCATCGCAAGAGAGTGTGGAGTATATCCAGCCAATGAAGGCAGGGTGACTTCAGGTGCCCAGGGTGATTTCACAGAACTCCATGCCTGGATCTTCAAGTGGCTACTAGGGAGCAGAGACCAGTAAGGAAATGCAAAGATGGTGAGCAGCCAGCCAGAGAGGAGAAGCCATGAAGAAGAAGGGCCCACAGCAGGGGTAACAGGCGTTGGCTCCACTGAGGGCTAGGGAATGCTAGCTGGTCCTGGACATTTCTAGAATCTGATCCTACCTCTCTTGGGTGGTTTGGGCAGCTCTTCTCCATGGCAAAAGCCATGACACAGATGCATTAACCACTGGGGCACCCAAGGATGTCACAAATTGAGTGGAGGTTGCTAAGTAAAGAATAACAAAAATGTTCCAGAACCCTAAAGCATATTTGCTCTTGAGCTGTGATTGGATTTTACAAGATCACTGGTCAAAATCCTAAGCAACCCCATTAATCCAAGGCTGCTTATCCTGACCTTCAAGCCTGATCTAGCTCTTGCCACCCTATCTTCCACTTCTCCTGTCATGAACAGCAACACGGGGCTGACCAGGAGACACCAGGACACAACAAAGATGAAAGTATATGGAAGAAGACTGACCATGTTCGTTAGGTTCCTCACCCCCATTAAGGACTGACTGAGGTGATGATGGGTGGATGATGACGGAGAAGGGTGAATATGGAGAGCAAAGGAACACGGTTGTCCAGAAAGAACTAAATCAACATGGAGTCTGAGAAGAATGGTCAGAATCCAAGCCTGAAGATTCAGGCCAAACTGAGAGAACAAGCTATATAGTTGAAGCAAGCCAGGCGTGGTGGGTAGGGGAATGAAGGGAAGAGGAGAAAACAGAGCAATAATGGGTCTTAAAAGTCCCACTTAAAGGGTGGGACTATATAACAGCGCCAACTAAGAGAGTACTCCTGGTCCTAGGCTGTTTGCCTGCTGCCTGGCTCTCAGCCTCCTCCTCCTCCTTGCGGGGAGCTGCTAACTTGCCCCCCAGTCCCAGGCAGGACAAGCCAAGGTCTAGCTAGCATGAATGTTCTACTTCAGTCAAACATGCTGGGTGCTCACCCCATCCTCCCTGGCCTCAGATAACCTCCTCCTATCCAACCTAAGCCTTCCCTCAGATCAGGTCCTCCCTCCTCTACTCAGTGAAGACCACCCTCACCGTCCCAGCACATGAGTATCTCTCACTGCCCACTCCTCTGCTAAACCCCTGAGCCACAACTGCTTAGAGCAGAGCTGCTCAGAGTCTGAGCCCAACAGCTAAACAAATTCTCAGCTTCCATCTACTGAATCAGAATGTCTGAGAGTGGGACTAGAAAATGTTTTAATAAGCTTTCAGGTCAATAAAAATCACCTGGAGAGCCTGAAGTTCTTGGACCATATTTCAAATAGCACTGTTCCAGATGTAATTTTAATATACATATAGTAAACATATATATAGTAAACATACATATATATATATATATGTTAACTAACTAGAATTTAAATAAAAACTTGAAAAACTTTTAAGAAAACAAATAGCACTGTTCCAGGCGACTCTTAACATGCCAGAGTTTGAGGAGTATTCATCTGGACTAGATCCATGGTCTTAAATTTGAGCATGCAACATAATCACCTGGAGGCCTTTTAAAAAACACTGACTGATACCCCCACCCCCCACCAGGAATTTCTGATTCAGGAGGTATGGAGCAGGACACAAGAATGCACTTCTATGGGGCACCTGGGTGGCTCAGTCAGTTAAGCTTCCAAACCTTGATCTCAACTCAGGTCTTAATTTCAGGGTTGTTGTTTTTTTTTAAGAATTTATTTATTTATTCATGAGAGACACAGAGAGAGAGAGGCAGAGACACAGGCAGAGGGAGAAGCAGGCTCCACGCAGGGAACCCGATGTAGGACTCGATCCTCAGTCTCCAGGATCATGTCCTGGGTCTCCAGGATCACGTCCTGGGCCGAAGGTGGCTCTAAGCCACTGAGCCACCCAGGCTGCCCTTAATTTCAGGCTTGTGAGTTCAAGCCCTGCATTGGGTTCCATTCTGGACATGGAACCTACGTCTAAAAAAATTTTTTTTAAAAATTTGCATTTCTAGCAGATCCCAGATAATCTAGTGTTGCTAGTTCAGGGACCACCATTTAAGAACCACCAACCTAGCTCACTATCAAGTATTTCACACGTGCTATCTCATAATCTGATTTGTGTGTATGTCCTATCTCCTCAAGCAGGTCTTTGAGGGCAAATAACCCTCAGTTTTACTTTTCTGTCCATCCAGTACTTATCACATTAGAAATTGTCAATTAGGTGATAATACCCTTAATTATGTTTAGTCTCTGTCCTTTCTTAAAATGGAGAGCTACTGTGATAGTAAGAAGATATAATAATGTAAAAGTACTTTGCAAACTAGAAGATATAATAATGTAAAAGTACTTTGCAAACTAGAAGGTATAATAATGTAAAAGTACTTTGCAACTAGTACTTTGCAAACTAATGCTATTTTAACATTAGAAATAATCTTCTACTCATCACCAGTAATGAGAACAAGTAGTGACTGTGGACAGAACCAGTCCAACATCTCTCCCACTGTAGACATCCCTTCTCCCACTTTCCTACTACAAATTTCCCAGCGCCGACCCTGCTAAGGACGTCTCTATCATTTCTTGGGCAGGACAGACTATAGTTAGTTAGATCTAACTATATGTATAACCAGATCTATAGTTAGTTCCTTACATTGAGACAAAATAGAACACCTTAGAATTTCTGCCATTGATCCCAGTTCTTTCCGCTGGGATCACACAAAGAATTTATGGCCATATTTACCCGTTCCTGGCAAGGTAAATCTCCACTAACATACTTCTAAAGCAAAAGCTGACCACTTTGCATATATATCACGATGGCATCGTGGGTAGAAAGTTTACTTGAGGGCTTTGGAAATAGCTACAGAAATGAACTTCTGACTCACATCTGTTCCCTCCCTTACTAATTTTGTTCCCATTTTGCAGTGATCACTATCAACTCTCCTTCTGCCATTTAGTTAAATTTCCTATAAGTGGCAGAAGAGAAAGGGCTTTGCTAGAAAACATAAGTTCAAGAAAGAAATTAAAGAAAACAGTCAAAAAATTTTCAAGCTCTCATTTTTCTCTTAGTCTAAGAAATAAAGGGTAATTGTGTATTTCAACTATGGGCTTCCTTATACTTGAGCACTGATATGACTTATAAGCAGATAATTCCAGTGAAGTCAATGAGGACATCGCTCGTATTTCTAGTTGTCCTTCCCTCGCCTTTAATTAACTGGTAATTTGAGGAAAATTGAGGAACAAAGATTTTTAATACTTTCCCCAAGGATAGCATAGGTCACAGAATCTTACCAGCCAACTTCAAAGAATACACGTTAAGCTCTTTTTCTGCATATGAATTACCAAGAGAGCAAAGCTGCAAGGGAAAATAAAATCTACTTTCTGTTCTCTTACACTCCTGATCAGACTCTCTTTGTTGGGCCACTTCCTTTAAAGAGCTCTTGTTCACGTTCCCAGCATATCCTAAAATTGCCATGTATGTGATTCTTTCAATTATGCAGAAGAAAGGGGTTGCTATCCTATTTGTGAGGTTATTAACCATTGGGAGATAGACCAGAAGAGACACCTGAATTTGATCCCTCCTC
This sequence comes from Vulpes vulpes, assembly GCF_048418805.1. NCBI lineage: Eukaryota > Metazoa > Chordata > Mammalia > Carnivora > Canidae > Vulpes > Vulpes vulpes. Next base: position 186,152,384 of record NC_132780.1, read on the forward strand.
AGATTTAACTCTGGGAAGCAACCAGATACTCCTGTAAGATTCCCTAAAAGAACACACGAAAAGAGTTTTTCTCAGCTTGTATGAACTATCTTGACCCTGTCCCCACTGACCAGCCAATCATCTCACCTCTTCCTCTTTGCTGATGCCCCAGCTCTTCCGATTCCCTAAGACGAGACACAAGTACATCCCTTCCCCACTACAAGGAATGAGTTGCACTTGGTCTTTTTTTTTTTAAAAGATTTTATTTATTTATTCATAAGAGACACAGAGAGAGGGGCAGAGACACAGGCAGAGGGAGAAGCAGAGTCCCTGTGGGGAGCTCAGTGTGGGACTTGATCCCAGGACCCCGGGGCCACGACCCTAGCCAAAGGCAGATGTTCAACCACTGAGCCACCCAGGCGCCCCTGCACTTGCTCTTCTATACTTCAGCCCTCTTAATGTGTCTGAGCACCTTCTGACCTCTACCCACCCAAAGCCTCCATGAGCATAAACCCTAACTTTAGAAAACTGGGATAGAGGATTTGCACCGATTGTGGGGAAAAAAACTTGCCACATGGGAAATTCGGAAAAAAAAAAAAAAAGTATTCCTCAGGAGGAGGCAAATGCCAGCTCAGACTCACATCATAGTTTATTATCATTAAACAGTAGCTCCTGGAAGTCAGAAAGAACTACAGCTAATATCCCTAATGGTGATGTAATGTTACTGACTCACCAATGATTGGCCTTATTTCTCTCTTCTTGAAGTTGCTGCAATATTGTTGCTTCTCAGTCCTGCTACACACTGGACTGAAAATCTGAGGGGTATAAAAGTCACATGTGTTCCCCAGTCGCCCCTTCCCAAGTATACCTTCTGAGGGTAAAGAATATAAATCACTCGACTCAAACTACATCCCGGGAGAGTCTTTACCCTTAATTTCATTTCAGTCTTGGCTGCCCTGTATCTGGGCAAAGGAACCAGTTGTTCCATCTCTTTATCCCATAAAGACTATCTGGTAGCTCCCACAAGACTGGTTTGGTCAATGAAACAACACATCAGGCAAAACTCAATGCCACATCAAAATTTAAGTTCAGGGATGCTTGGGTGGCTCAGCAGTTGAGCGTCTACCTTTGGTTTGGGGCGTGATCCTGGTCCCAGGATGGAGTCCCACATTGGGCTCCCCACAGGGAGCCTACTTATCCCTCTGCCTGTCTCTCTGTCTCTCTCTGTGTGTCTCTCATGAATAAATAAATAAAATCTTTAAAAAAATTAAGTTCAAATCCTTTTTTAAGGAACTTTACTTTTAAGAAAGTTGACTAGTAATAGATTCTCATGGTTTTGTGTTTGGCCATCAGGGCCATGCAAGCAAACTCCACAATCCTGAAGAACTTTTGTTCATTTTATGGATCTCAGGTTTCACCTCAGTTGGAATCCAGGCTCCTCAACCATTTTCGAACATCGGACCAAGCACCAAAAACTGGTAAAGATCTTTAACCGCCAGAACTGTTTAGGGCCTGCTCAGAGTGATGAATCTTACTCAGATTCACTCACTAGGCACAGATCCCTGGGGGTGAAATCAAATTGCTACAGGCTTTACCTTTAAAAATGGGAATCTGGGGGTACCTGGGTGGCTCCATCAGTTGATTTCAGGGGAGGTCATGATCTCAGGGCCATGAGATCGACCCCCCACGCTGGGCGTGGAACCTACTTGAGGTTCTCTCTCTCCCTTTCCCTCTGCCCCTCTACCCCTCCCTTTATAAATTAATTAATTAATTAGTTTAAAAAATGGGAATCCTGTACATCCTTTTTTTAAATTTTTAAATTTTTTTAAAGATTCTATTTATTTATTCATGAGAGACACACACAGAGAGAGAGAGAGGCAGAGACACAGGCAGAGGGAGAAGCAGGCTCCATGCAGGGAGCCTGACGTGGGACTCCATCCTGGGTCTCCAGGATCAGGCCCTGGGCCGAAGGTGGCACTAAACCGCTGAGCCACCCGGGCTGCCCCCTATACATCCTTAAATGATATACCAATGACTATGCTAAACATCACATCAAAATTCTGTGTGATGCTCAGTGCAGGACTGAGTCTTTATCCTACTTTAGAGGAGATGTTATTACTCCTTTACTGAATGCTTTTGCCCACATATCCTGGCCATTAAATGGGTTTAAATGTGCCACATATCATAAAAAAAAAAAAAAAGTATTTAAATGTGCCACATAGCTCTCTCCCTAGAGAGACTGCTTTGTCAAAGATCACTAAATCCAGAGACAGAAACCTCCCGTGTGGCAAGCATTGATACAGATTAATTTGGCATTGATACAGATTTCTTCAGTGCCAAGATGAAAATAATCCTTTAAGAATCAGAATGGGGGGATCCCTGGGTGGCGCAGCGGTTTGGCGCCTGCCTTTGGCCCAGGGCGCGATCCTGGAGACCTGGGATCGAATCCCACATCGGGCTCCCGGTGCATGGAGCCTGCTTCTCCCTCCGCCTGTGTCTCTGCCCCTCTCTCTCTCTCTGTGACTATCATAAATAAATAAATAAATAAATAATTAAAAAAAAAAGAATCAGAATGGGCAATAATGATAGCATCTTGAGAGACAGAAAGATAAGATTCTACTTCTAAAAGATGTAAAACCTTTCATTTAAATAACTTGAGGCAACTGAGATCCAATGCCTGCCACCTACCATTGCAGGATAAGCACTTTCCTCTGCTGACAACCTGGCTTCACTCTTCACAACTCAGCAGCAGCTGAAAGAGTATCCTATTCGGGTTAATAGGATTGGAGCTATTTAGGTGTACTTATTAATTGCCGAAAAACCGTTTACCCCAAAACTTAGCAGCTTAAAACAACAAACACTTATTTACCTCACAGTTTCTGTGGGTCAAGAATCCAGGCAGCTTCAGCTGGGTGCCCCTGGCTCAGAGCCTCTCACAGGATATAATCAAGAAGTTATCCAGGGTGGCAGTTATCTTTTAGAAGTCTTTTTATAACCTCGTTTTGGAAAGGATATCCCATTGCTTTTGCCATATTCTATTTGTTGGAAACAAATCAATAAATCCAGTTCACACTCAGGGTTAGGAGATTACACAAGAGGATGAACACCAGGAAGCAGGGAACACTGGGGAGCATCCTGAAGGCTGTCTACAAGGGAAGATTCTATCAGAACTACATTCAAAAGTGCCTGGAGGTTAAATATCATGGTATCTGTAATTTATTCTATAATGCACACCAAAAAGGAAAAAAAAGAGCTGAAGCAAATATTATTAAAATTAAAATTATTATTAAATAAATAAATAAAATATTATTAAAATTAAAATTATTAACAACTATGAAATCAAGGTGATGATTATAAAGTTATTTGTTGAACTACTATTGTACTTTTCTGTGTGTCTGAAAAATTTCCTAATTAAAAAAAAAAAAACAAGACCACCTGATGTTGTTCACTAACAATGGATCAAGGGGGAAAATTGCATCAACTAAGCTAACTCGTATGTTAATGTTAAATTATAGCACTTGGCAGATGTCCCTCAATATTTAAATGGACCATACTAACCACCCTCATCTAACAGGTGAATGAACTCAGCTACTTGGGGCTTATTTGGTTCCTAGAGGCCCTGACGGTATCACTGGAATGGTTCCTTGTGACTTTGTCTAGATTGTGAACTCAGTGAGAAATCATACTAGACGATGAGCCCTACTTCAGTGCTAACACAGTACCTCCAGTACCCAGCCCAGTGCCCCGCACACAATAGGAACTCAGTAAATATATTTTTCAGAGAATGGCAACTATTTTATAATACCTTGCCCTTAAATCTTTTGGACCAAAGTTATCCCTCCCATACCTGATGGCACAGAACTTTAGGATCTAGAACTTGGGCCCAACCAAGGGCTTGTATAGGTATTTAAGCTAATAGTTGTTGGTGAAGAACTGTTGTGGCCCAGTCGCAGGTTGCTATAGCTCACTGTTCCATGGAGGCAAGATGGGCTTCGAACCAGGGATCCCAACAAGTCAGGGCCTTAAGTTCTCATGAGAGAACATCCAAGCCTGGATCACCCGGTTTTTAACGCAAGGAGAACTCTTTTTATCCAACAACATGGAAGAGCTATAATCACCATAGAATTAAATATAAAATAGCTGACTCAAGCAAGACTAGCTAAAGTTTGCCCTCAACTTCTCCGCTCCAAACTAACTTATACTAAACAGTGGGTCTATGAAGTGCCAGTGCTATGGTCGTAGGGTAAGTTGTCAAAACCTTTAGGCTTTTCAAACTCCACCCCTATAATAAATTGTATCAGAAAAAAAAAATATATATATATATATATACATAGGAACTACAGTAAAGTAGGTCCCCAGAAAAATGCCTGGGATTTGGAACAGCAATTCAGTGTTAAACCTTGAGCTTTTATTAAGGAAAACTTTTACAAATGTTTACATTCAAAACCCTGTCTATAAGGGGCTCAGTCCATTGAGCATGTGGCTCTTGATTCCATGGTCATGAGTTCAAGTTTCCTTTTTTATCTTGGTAGCCAAAAAACTCAAAGTTAAATTGGGCCCAATTCCAGGAATAAACTCACTCCAAGAACATGATTTTTTTCACTTGGTTTCTAAAAGTTTTATGTGATGGTTGACTATGCCATCTCTTATCTCTGGATTACCTCAAATTCCTTTTGGAAGCTACTATCCATTCAGCAAACAGTTACTTACTATTTACCAGGCCTTCTGTTAGGTACCGGGGCCAGAGGGAAACCAGTCAGCCAATTTCTTCAAAATAATAATGTTCTCAGGTAAGGATGAGGGAAAGCCCAGGTGGGGCGGTGGAGCATAGAAAGAGCCTAGACATGTACAATATAGTATTTCCATGAGGGAGGTCTGCACGAAATGAAACAGGAGAGAAGAGAAACACCCAATGTAGGTAGTGCCAGGGGACTGGAGGATGTTGAGGAGACCATTAGGAAAATTTCTAAGTAGAAATAAAATTTGAGGGGCATCTGGGTGGCTCAGTCAGTTATGTGTCTGCCTTCAGCTCAGATCATGATCTAGGGGTCCTGGGATCGAGTCCCACATCGGGAGAGGTCTGCTTCTCCCTCTCCCTCTGTGCATGCTCTCTCTCGCTCTCTTTCTCTCTCAAATAAATAAAATCTTTATTTAAAAAAAAGAAAGAAAACTTGAGAATCAGTGGAATGAAGCAAGACAAAGGAGACGGCAATCTGAAGGCACAGAACGGCAAAACAGCAGCATGTGCTACTGTGATCCCAGGGTCATTTGGCGTGGGAGAAATAAATGTGCGTGAGAGGGAGAAGTGGCAAACCAGGCGAGGCTAGAGATGTGAGTGGAATTCAGGTTGTAAAGAAAGGGAGTTTAGATTTTAGGCCACACGATCGGGAGCCAACAGTTCTGATTTACATCTTAAACACTAGTAGAATTAAAAAGGAAACCTGGAGGCTGGGACATCAGCTAAGAAGCTGTAGCAAAATCCAGACAAGAGACATTGGGTGCCCCCTCCTCCAGCTGTGGGGTGGAAAGGCCGCAAGAGAGGAAGGTGCTTGGGGAGCACCCCGGTGATGAGGCACAGCCATTCCCTCGGGGGATGAACACGAACAGCCTCAGCTCTAGAGACCGACGCCTGGGTCTGAGCCTGACCCCATCCCTTATTAGCTCTGTGGTCTTAGGCCAGTTGGTTAACCACTACGTACCTCAGTTTCCTCACTGGCAAACCAGGCATAGTATTCCTGATGCTAATAACAATACACCTACCCTCCAAGAATGAATGAATGAATGAGAATAGTTCCTGCCTCATCTACTTCTCACCAAATCATAGGAGCCTAGGTATTATTATTTCATTACTGGGAGGATACACACACACACACACACACACACACACACACATACACATATAAGTACATTATATATTATAGATAATAGATATTTTATATCATATATGTATAATGTTAAATTATACATTATGTATATAATTGTGAAAGTAGGGATTACCACATGAGGGTAAGTAATATATATATATATATATATTACTATTTGCTTAAGCACATTGGCAATGCTCCATAAATGACAGCTCTTGTCAATATTATTTTGATTATATGCAAGAAAGCTCTGGATGCTTGGGCTACAGGGACTAAGACTAAGAGACAGGGACTAAGTAAGAGACAAGGTCTCTGCTCTCCTAGAGTTTACATCATATGGAGCGATGATAAACAAATCAATCAGTAAGTGATAAGTGCCATGCCGAGAATTAAAGTAAGGTGTCGTCGTGCTAGTGGGTGACTGACAGCTGCATTAAACAGCTCTGTTGGTCAAGGAAGGCTTCTCTGTGGATGTGGTATTTACCCAGAATTATGAATGTCAAGGAGGATCTAGCAACGCCAAGATTTTGAGGATGAGAATGGTAGGCACAAGGAATGGCTCAAACAAATGTCCTATGGTAAGAACAAGCTCGGTGGGTTTGTGAAGCAGAGAGAAGACCAGTGTGGCTGGCATATAATGGGCAAGGGTTTAGAAATGAGATTGGTGGGGTGCTTGGGTGGCTCAGTCAGTTAAATGTCCTACTCTTGATTTCGGCTCAGGCCATGATCTCAGAGTAGTGAGATCAACCCCTGTGTCAGGCTCCAGCTCTATGCTGGGCATGGAGCTTGCTTAAGATTCTCTCTCTCTCCCACCCTCCCTCTCTAAAAAAAATAATAAAATAAAATAAAAAAGATTCTCTCTCTCTCTTCCCCCCTCTGGCCTTCCCATACTTTCTCTCTCTCCCTCTGAAGAAAGAAGAAAAGAAAGAAAATAAAAAAAGAAAGAATTGGAAAGAAGGTTCTGCAGTGTAGGGCTTTGAAAGCCAGGTAGGAGACAATGGACAAGGAGAAATCTAGAATGACTTTTTAGCATCCCATCTGAATAACTAAATGGATGATGATGGCATTCCCAGGGAGGTCACAGAAAGGCATGTTGGTTTGGTTGGGAGGGTGAGGAGTTCTTTCAGGATGTGCTGAATTTGAGGTGGCTAAGAGACATCTAAGTGAAGATACAGAAAAGAGCTGGACTCTGGATAGTGGGGGATGGAATCCTAGGAACTATTGCAGGGGCCAAGGGCAGGCTGCCCCAAAATGTGCCACTTTGGCCTATTGATTATTTTGTACAACAGTGACCTGAGACAGCCTGTGCAAGCACACTCAGCCCCTCCTCCTCAGCCCCCAAAGCAGGAAATAAATCTCCCACGTGGAAGGCATCCTCCTTGAACCAGAAGCCAAAGAGAGTGTCTCTTTCCCACCAGAGGTAGGAAATTTAGAGCAAGAGGGCTGTATCGACAACCAGTGTTTTTACTAATCTATGACCTCAGCCCAAATTCTGTTTAGAATTCCTTACTAAATGGCGCTTCCATGGTTTTCTTTTTCCTATCGGTTCCTCAAAGATTGATTGTCTCCTTGTCTAAAAAGTATTAAAAACTGCCTGCCTTGGTCATTTCTTTAGATCTCAATTTCATTACTAGGTCACTCAGCACATATAACTTTTTCTCTTCTCTGGCTAATATATCTCAAATAAATTTAATTTTTAGTCCATCTAGGAGACCTTAAGGATAAAAAAGAATAGGGCAGCCCCGGTGGTGCAGCGGTTTAGCGCTGCCTGCAGCCCAGGGCGTGATCCTGGAGACCTGGGATCAAATCCCACATCAGGCTCCCTGCATGGAGCCTGCTTCTCCCTCTGCCTGTGTCTCTGCCTCTCTCTGTGTGTGTCTCTATAAATAAATAAAATCTTTTTAAAAAATTGTAAAAAATAAAAAAATAAACTCCCATTCTTATAAAAAAAAAAAGGATAAAAAAGAATATCTCATGCCCTTTGCCATCAGTATTTAACGAACCTGCGAAGGAAAAGCAGGAAAGAAGGGTCAGACAGATCCAAGGTAAGGTAAGGGCTAAAACGGTGTTCAGCAAGGGCCTCTGGCTTCTCCCAGATGACTTAGTTCAAATCTAAGCTCCACCACTTACTAGCTGGGTGTTCCTGGGTAAAGTACCTCTTTGTGCCCAAATTTCTTCATGGAGAAAAGATCATTACAGCTCCCTGCTCTGCGGAGGGTCTTCTTCTCCCTCTCCCGCTCCCCTTGCTTGTGCTCCCTTACTCTCTCTCTATCAGATAAATAAAATTCCTAAAAAGAAAGAAAAACAAATGAAAAAACTAACTGCCTGCTCGTTTTGGTGGGTTGTAGCCAAGAACCGGGGCAGCACCTGAAACAGCAAGAGACTGATCCCCCTCACTGGGCACCTGGGAATCTATGGAGTTGAAATTGGAGGATGAAGCCTCCAGAGACAGAGAGCTTGAATCCCTTGTTCTTTTTTTAAAGATAGATAGATAGATAGATAGATAGATAGATAGATAGATAGATAGATAGAATAAGATAAGTGATAGAGATTTATTTATGAGAGCGAGTGTGCATGTGCACAGGGGAAGAGTAAAGGGGGGGGGGGGGGGGGAGAGGGAAAGAATCTTCAACAGGCAGAGCCTGGAGCCCAGAGCCCAGAGCCCGGACTCCAAGGCAGGGCTGGATCCCAGGAACCCAAGATAGGGACGTGAGCCAAAACCAAGAGTTGGTTGCTGAAGCAATTGTGTCACCCAGGCCCCCCTATTTTTTGTTCTTCAACACACCCAAGACCTGGAGGAGTGTTTTTAAAGAAGGGAGAGGTTTATATTGGTAAAGTAGGAGGAACCTGTAAAGAAATAAAGGTTGAAGAGAGAAAAGAAAGAATGTGAACCCAAACTTCCTGAAGAGGGAAAGAAGGGAGGGGGTGGGACTCCGCAGAGCGAGGCTGACCAGGGGGACTGGAGCCCTGCTGGATGGGGAAGGTGAGGGGATGGGGGATCCTAGGGATGAGAGCAGCTTCTATGATGGACCTCAGACAAGACAGAGAGGCAGTGAGGTCAAATGGGGGGGAGGGGGCTGACAACATGGTGGGGTGGGGAGATGAAGGAAACAGGAGGCTGAGGCTGAGAGGCAATCCATTATCAAGTGTGGGAGTGAGGTGGGCTACCCAGGCTGCTCTAGGACCTTCGGAGGTCCTGGTCCGAAGTCAACAGTCCCAGGTGCCCCCTGAGTCTGGAGCTGGCCTCGGGGAGGCGGCGGGCAGCTCCACGGAAGGAGCAGAGGTTCTTCCTCTGCAGGGTTGGGTTCGAGGCTGGAAGGTGTTGGACAAACACCCACACGAGCACTGTGGATGCCTACAGTAGGGTCAGGATGGACGAGGAAAACCATGAGTCAGACTGTCCATCTGCATGCATCTTTAAGATTCCAAGCGAGACTGAGAAAATATTTGCTTCAAATATCACTGAGAGTAGATCTGTGAGATATAAATAGATCAATTACATTTTAAGGAAACCTCAAATTCAGAGAATTGAAACGGCTAAGTCACATAAGAAACAATTAGGACAAATAAAAAGGGGAAAATAATTCTTACAGGTGATTAAGGAACCAGAATACAGAGCAACCTGAAGATAAGAGTTCGTAATGAATAAAGTGGTAAATGATTTTTTTCTTTTTTCTTTTCTTTTTTTTTTTAAGGAATCAGAACAGTTACTGGTAAGCCTTCAGTGAAACTGAGATCTCGGTCTTTTACTGGTCCCTTTGTAAAATCTGTGCTTCTCTTTTGGAAAACACCATGGCAATGCCTAGGAACAGACCTAACCATGTTCATAATCTTTCACCCAGTAATTTCACTCCTTTTTTTTTTTTTTTTTTTTAGTAATTTCACTCCTAAGTCTATTTAAAGTAATAATTCCTCAAAAGTAAAGCACGTTTAATTTTGGCATTTGCTTTTTTTAAAAAAATGAACAGAATACAAAGAGATGTGTACATCAGAAATGATATTTCCTAAAAATATGCATGTGGGAGATACAGGGAAAGAGAAAACTGTTACTGAGTTAGGTGATACAATGATGAAAAATATCTACATTTTCCCCCAATGTTTTAAATGTTGGTTAGTTTTTTTAATATAAATTGAAAATTTTAAATAAGAATGTTGGTGGGTTCACCAAGGACTTAATGCATGATACATCAGGTCATCATTTATCTATAATTCCTCCCTGAGTTAGTCTGACTCCATGAATTTTATGCAGGCAAATCAGCCCAAACAGAACACAAATGCGGAAGGGCTTCCATATCTGGCAACACTAGGAAACGATGTGTACTGGTAAAGATTTTAAAAGCCTGTTATCCAAAGGGTGCTATCTTGTGAATTTTTCATTCTTCTAATCATTCAGGATTAGAACCTTGAAATTTTAAACGCAAAGTCAAAGACACTTCTCCCAGAGGAAGAAACAGCCAACATGCCCCCAGAATAGAGACCAGGTCGCTTCTGTCACAATTATACCAACCAGTTTGTGTTGCAAAATAAGCTGCAAATATTTCTAAAAACTCAGTACTCATTAGCATTTAATTTTATTTTGCTAAGTCTTTTTTTTTTTTTTGTCTTGTTTTCATGAATAGCCAACGTATTTGTACCCACTGAGATAGCAACAATGAGAATGGAAAAGAAACAAGCCACAACCTGGGCCCCCGACTGCCTAGTTCCCTTGTGGGTGCAAACACCATGAGCAGAACCTGGTCCCACTAGCCCCTGGCTAGCCGTTCCCCCCTCCTCCCTCTGAAAATCTAGATTGGAGAGGATGCCTGAAAAGAAGAGTTGATGCCATTAGTGGGCTGCAAGCAATTCAGAGTTACTGGATAATATGTATAGCCCTTTCAGAGTAAATCACTTCCACTCAGGAGGTGAGTACAGGACTCCTTCCTATAGGAGCTTGTAAAAAGCTTAGGCACTCCCTGGAATCAATATAGGTAAGAGTAGAATTTATGGTTTCCAAGCCCAGGATTACTGTCCCTGCGTGTGATCTTAACAAGCCATCAGTGCAAACATTCCAAAGTTGTACTAGAGCCAAAGAAAAGCATCACCATTAGCTGAGCAGCCTGAGACCCACTTCCTCACCTGTCTGACCCTTGCTGGGCTTTCTTATCTGTAAAATAACTTGCTCTCAGGGGTGTTGTAAGATATAACATTTTGAAGATGCTGTCAAAAATGTTTAGTGTATCTGTCTGAAAGTCCAGCACCATGTGCACAGACCCAACCAGGATTACCCTGGAGACAAAAATGAATAGGCTCAGCTTGTTCTGAGTTTTCTCCCTTTCGATATCTGCCTAAACCAAGGCCTAGTGCCTTCCTGGGGCCCCTTCCATGGTCTTTACCCACCCGGTCCTCTTCCCAGCACCTAGCACCCAGGCCAGCCCTTCTGACCTCCTCAGCTGCCCAGATTACAGACATATTTGAATCACCTGCTCAGTTGAAAAAATACCTTTCCCCAGACCCCACTCCCAGAGATCTGAATAATCTGGCCTGGCATAGGGCCTGTGCAGCTGTGTTTTATAAGCCCCTGAGGTGATCTAATGAGCAATCAGAGTTGAGAACCACCATTATGCTAGGGAGGTGCCTGTAATTTGGAAAGGGCTTAGAACCCCCATTAGGAAACACTGCTCTGAGGTTCCAAAACATTCCTTTTAGCGTCTATTATTTTCTTCTTTTATCTGTGTGTTTATCTTTCTAGCTAGATTGACAGGCAAAATTACTTCTATGTCTTTCTTCCTCTTCCCTCTGTTCACACTCAACATATGCTAAATGTGCTCATGTGTGGTAGATAAAACCTAATGCTTCTCGTCTTTTTTCTAGTGCCTAGTCCTGAAGGCTTCCCCCGCCCACCTCCCACCCTGTCACTTTCACTGGGCGGCGCTGTGTGCGGCTGCTATGTCCCAGGCGACTTCCACCCTAGGCCAAAACACCTACTGTAATGCAGTCAGTGCTGTTTGCATAATATAATTAAACGGGGTAGGAAGAGCAGCTATTAAAATAGCCTATTCCCAAGCTTGCTTCAAAACAAAACAAAATCCCCTCCAAAAGCCTTTGAGTAAAAAAAACTTTAAGAAAAAAAAAGTAGAAGATTGGAAGAGAGGTTTATAAAGCGCCGGGCCCTCAGAAGGCAGGAGTGGCAGCCTAACATAAATCACAATCCAAGAGATCAACCAGAGCTCGAGTGATCTCTACTTTGGCCTCTGCCTTGTTTTGTAACTTGGAAAGCCATCTCTGCCCTCCTCTCTGGAGGATGAATATAAAATCATGAAACCATGAGAACTGGAAGGACGTGCCAGAGACCATCCCCAGTTAAAGATCTCAGCACCTGTGATGATGGTTGATCATGGCAGATGGTTGAGGCTGATGGAGGTCATCAGTCTCACCTTGGAGTAATTCCGAAGAACAGCCACTGCTACCACATCACAAGACAAGCCCTTCCAACTCAGAACCCATCTGTTTTAACGTGCTCCCTTACCCTGAGTCGTAATCTGTTGCCTTCCCCCACATACCCACCCCACACCCTCCTCTCCCCAAATACATCCATCATCTGCCACAACACCTAAATCAGTACCCACTTCCAATATTTGAAAAAAGCTGCTAAATGACCCATACATCATCACTTCTGCAGGACATCCTCCCCCAGGATCCTCAAATTCTTGCATAAAATTATTTTGAGATGAACCCCCTTCCTAACCACCCTTCTCTGGATACACCCTGGTTTGGTCAAGTTCCTTTAAAGGATGGATCCCAGAACTTAACATTTTGTTGAACTCCTTTGTTCAACAAACACTTGCTTAGGTACTTGGTCACACCCTAGAGACAGAAATGAAAACACCAGGCCTGGCACAGTCGAGCTGAGGAGACTGCCAAACCAAATCATTAAAAGAAGGTACAAGGAAGGAAGGAAGGAAGCACCAAGTGCCTGGGGGCAAGGAATAGGTTTGCCTGACACAACGAAAGATCCAGAAATGTTTCCTTAGAGAAACAAGTGTTAATTTGAAACACTGTATTGTGTTAAACAGGTTAGGTTTTTATTAACTTCTTTGACATCCCATCACACTGGTGACATCCTGAGACTGAAATCCATCATAATCCTAAAGTCTCTTTTTCACATGTCTCTCCCTCACCCTATATTTGTGCAATTCAGTGTGGGGACCTAAGTACAGATTTTGACATTTCTCCCTATTAGGTTTCTTCCTGCTAAGATTCAAAGCTTTGATTCCTAATTTTCCCACCCAGTTGTTTATCTAGAAACATTCAAAAACCATGCCTTTGAAGTTGTCAACTGGTCACTGAGAAAAGTCAAAAACAGAGCCCCTGGAGAGCTCTCTTTAGGTGATATCAAGCCATTGATTGGCAGAGTAAAGATACAGTCACTCAACCACAAATCCACTAGTTAATCCGGGGACTTTCAATTTTTTTTTCTTTTGTAGGAAAAGTTCTCTATCAAACCAAAATGCAATAGATGTCCAATATATAAACAGGTAACTAGGGAGCTGTTCTAGGTAAAACAGGTGGAGAGAGTCCAAACTGCTTGGGCTCCCTCTCGTCCCTATCGGAGCACTCAAGGAAAGTTGGTGGCACCATATGCCCCCAAGAAGCCCCCTTTGAAACCCAGCCATCTTGCCCACAAGAATATCGTGAGAAAAAAATAATAATAATTTTAAAAAAAAGGATATCGTGAGAGATGGTATCCAATGATTTGAATAAATCAAGATACAGTCTATCCAATTAGTAAGTCCATGTCAAGAAGACACAGTAGTCACTTTTTGGTATGATTCCTTCACAATGAACCAAGATAGTTCTTTGTGAAAACTAACCATTTATTTAATAATTTATTCTAGTATTTTATTTCACTATCAGAATCTCCTTCTCCCTCCCTTTTTGGAAATAGGGACAATTCCATCTACATCTTCTGACATGCTCCTATTCTTCCTGTTTCTGAAAGATTACATTCGAAATTCCAAGATCAAATGGAAAATTTTTCACATCCTAGGACATTGTTTGGGCTGAGAGACTCCAATGTTACTGGTTTATAAGCTTCTTCAAAGTAGAGACCATTCTTATTCATCTTTGTTTCCCAAGAGCCCAACGTTCATTTAGTGTGTAACTAATACAAAAATAACATTCAGGGGATGCCTCGGTGGCTCAGTGGTTGAGCGTCTGTCTGCCTTTGGCTCAGGGTGTGATCCTGGAGTCCCGGGATCAAGTTGCACATCGGGCTCCCCACATGGAGCCTGCTTCTCCCTCTGCCTGTGTCTCTGAGCCTCTCTCTGTATGTCTCTCATGAATAAATAAACAAAATCTAAATAAATAAATAAATAAATAAATAAGTAACATTCAAATAATTAGTTTGCTTGTTAGTCTTTTAGTTGTTTGAAAATACCAAAGTGCTCTTTTGCGACCTTCTCACCTAGTTTAGATTTCAGTTCTTACCTATATAGAAGCAAATTATGAATTGAGTGCTTTGACCTTCTCCGTGTTGTCATTTAACTTTGTACCCTTAAAATAAAAAAAAGTTTTAGTTGTCCCAAGCTGTTTTACAAACTACAAACCTCAGTCCACTGGACTCCCACCTCCTGACACCACAGCTCACTGCTTTGCCCTTTTTTTTTTTTAAGATTTTATTTATTTATTCATGAGAGACACACAAAGAGAGAGGCAGACATAGGCAGAGGGAGAAGCAGGCTCTGTGCAGGGAGCCCAATGCAGGACTTGATCCCAGGACCCCAGGATCACGCCCTGAACCAAAGACAGATGCTCAACCACTGAGCCACCCAGGCGTCCCTACTGCTTAGCCCTTTAGAAGATCCTCTGAAGTAATAATAATTTCCTTAAGTATGTCTGTGACCAAAGAGGACTGATGAAATGATACCATTCTAGAGAAAAACGCAAATTACTCACAAATGATCCACAGGTGAGCACCTCAAGATACACTAATTTATATGTGTCCTGTCTTGGTTAAACCTTCAGAAGCCATCCAGCTGAAAGAAGGGAAAGTTGACAATAGGAGTGGAGAGAAGAGGATGGGAAAGACAGCATCAAGGGCCTAAAGTAACTTCAGTCTCCCATTACCATCACAAAGACTAGAGACTCCAAACAGAAAACCCACATTATTACTAACCTACAAACCGTTAGATTGCAGTGTTTTGGGAACCGGGGTGGCTCGGTTGATTAGGTGTCTGCCTTCGG
Source organism: Vulpes vulpes (assembly GCF_048418805.1). Lineage (NCBI taxonomy): Eukaryota > Metazoa > Chordata > Mammalia > Carnivora > Canidae > Vulpes > Vulpes vulpes. The sequence continues at coordinate 186,167,449 of NC_132780.1, forward strand.
CTCAGGTCATGATCCCAGGGTCCTGGGATGGAGTCCTGCTCAGCGTGAAGCCTGCTCTGCTTCTCCCCCTGCCTGCCACTTCCCCTGCTTGTGCTCACTCTCTGTGTCAAATAAATAAATAAAATCTTGGGAAAAAAAAAACATTGCAATGTTTCATAATCCTGTTTATAAATAAATCTAGAGACACCATGCTGCGTTAAATAAGCTAGGTTTTCATTAGCTTCCTTGATAGTCCATCACACTGGTGACAGAGAATGAAATCCACTATAATCCTGAAAGTCTCTCTTTCACATGTCTCTCCCCCCACCCTATATTTGTGCGACTCAGTTTGGGATCCGAAGCACAGAATTTGACATTTCTCCCTTTTTCTTCTTGTTAAGGTTTAAAGCTTTGATTCCTGATTTTTTGAATTATTTAATAAGTAAATATGTAAAATATTATGGCTTTTGAAACTGTGGAACTCAACTCCAGGAAGTATGTACTAGTTTTTTGTTTTTTTGTTTTTTTGTTTTTAAGATTTTTATTTATCCATTCTTTTTTTTTTAAGATTTTTTTACTTATTCATGAGAGACACAGAGAGAGAGAGGCAGAGAAACAGGCAGAGGGAGAAGCAGGCTCCCTGCGGGCAGCCCAGTGAAAAACTTGATCCCAGGACCTGGGGGTCAAGCCCTAAGCCAAAGGCAAACGCTCAACTGCTGAGCCACCCAGGCGTCCCTGTACTAATTTTTATTCCTATAATAGAGTATGTCAGCGCCTCCTTCACACCCCCACCAATGCATCACATTAAAGGAAAATAAAACAAAACAACTTTGCCCACCTGGCTGACAGAGTGGTGCCTCATTTGTTAACTTGCATTGCTCTGATTACTAAAGAGGTTGAACATCTTTCATGTATTTATTAATCATTTGTGTTATCTTTGCCAATTCTCTTTTTATGACTTTTGCTCAGTTTTCTCCTTCAAGTATTCACTTTTCTTACTGATTTATAGAACTTCTTCAAATGGTTACATTAATTCTTTTGTCACATGTTGCAAACATTTTTCCATCTTTCATTTCCATTTTAATTTTATTTATGGTCATTATTGACATCCAGGTGGCTTTATTTTTCTCAAGAAATCTAGCAATCTAACTTTTCTTTTGTCACTTCTCCCTTTGGTACCATATTTAGAAAAGCTTTCCCAAGTTCAAGATTATATAAAAATCTCTCATATTTTAACCTGATACCATTAGGGTTTTTTTTTTCCATTTAAATGCTTAATCCATTTGGAATTTATTCAGGTGTATGACATAAAGTCAGGGGGACTGTACTTATTTTGTCCCAAATGGTTAGCCAGCTGTCGCAACACCATTTACTGAATTAATCTGTCTTTTCTGTACCGATTCAAAAGGGCACCTTTATCATATGCTCTGTCTCCACTTGTGTCTGTCTCACAGGGATCTGAGACTGCGTACTCCCACCTGAAATTCATGACCTTCCCCTCTTCTCCAGCATTCTCCAACTCTGAATATTTCGTTTACTAAGTGTTCATGTCAAGAATTTGGTTATTCCTAACCCCGGCCCTCTCCATCATTGCCTCTTCTCCCCACACACACAACTATCAAGTCACCAAATTGTAGTCAATTCTGCTTTAGAATATGGCTCTAAACCATAATCTTACGTCCAACTCTATCACCATAGCTTATCTTTCCTGGTCTGCAACAGTGTCCTCCCTGGGCCCCCAAATCCACATTTGGCCCCTCAGTGCATAAACATAAATAAGGTCACGCTGCTTCCCTACTTTCAACCTCTGACAGCTTCCATTCTTGTTAGAACAAAAGCCAAGCTTATTTAAGCGATATAGAAGACCTGTGTGATCTAGCCCTGCCTACCTCTGCCTCATGCCACACTTCAGTTCTCACACGGTTTCTAACACACTAGAGCCATCTTTTCCTTCTGGCTGCTTTTCATGTTACAGCCTTCATATGTGATGTCCCTTCTACGTTCCATGCTAGTCTCCTGTCCCACAACGTCCCTCCTCCTCACACATACACCTGCCTAATTCTAGCTTTTCTTTCAGAGGCTGGAAGTGTCATCTTCTCAAAGAAGCCTTGCATAACTGCCCCCACCACCACCACCACAATCACCACACTAGTCTCTCCTGCAAAAGCTCCTTCCTTGCACCTAGTACTTCTCTACGTGGTACTTCTCACAAGTCTTCCCATTTTATAAATGTTTGCGACTATCTCCCTCAGGTGGTAGCTCTAGCAGCTCAGGGCTGTGCCCAACTTGTTCACCAACTTCTCTTTTTACTGTTTGTGTAACTGTGGGCAAGTCACTCAACCTTTCCATGCCTCAGTTTCTTCATCTGCCAAACGGGTGGTATTGCCACCACCGTGTACCAGATTCCATCTTCTTTCTTACTTCCCCTGTCAAATGATCAGAGCCGGAGATCTCTGTGCTAACTCAGGACACACAGCTGTATTCTTATTTTCTTATATTCATTCTGTCTTACTTCCCTTCCACGTCAAATTCATACCTATAGACTCAGGATTAATGGTAGAACAGAAATATATAAAGAGGCAAGGCAAAGCAGGGTTTTGGCTGATGAGTTTTGTGTCAGTTTTCACAGCATCAAGTGTGATACCTGGCACATGGCATTATATAGCATAGAAAAAAATATTTGCAATATATTAAATGAGGAAAAGACAGGTTGGAAAATTACGTGTATGTGTGCATCTACAGAAATATATGTGTTTCAAAATTACACATAAAAATATTGAAAAGAGGGGATCCCTGGGTGGTGCAGCGGTTTAGCGCCTGTCTTTGGCCCAGGGCACGATCCTGGAGACCCGGGATCGAATCCCACGTCGGGCTCCCGGTGCATGGAGCCTGCTTCTCCCTCTGCCTGTGTCTCTGCCTCTCTCTCTCTCTCTCTCTCTCTCTCTCTCTCTGTGACTATCATAAATAAATAAAAAAATAAAAAAATAAAATATTGAAAAGATGTGTACCAAACGGGCAACGGTGGTTAGCAAGCAGTAAGTTATAAGGTTACGGTGACTTAGTTTCCTTCTCTGTGTTCTTCTGAACCTCCCCAAGTTTCTACAATTAACAAATGTTAAAAATCAGAGGAAAGGTTTTTTCAGGCTTTTTTCTCAGAAAACAATGTTCTTGATTGAGTCCTGGTACATACAAAACTTGTGACCGTGATAATGATAATAGCTAATACTTCTCAGCATTTTTTATGCGCCAAACACTATGGTTAAGTACATTACATAAATGCTCATTGAGTCCTCGCACTCTATGATGTAGGCATTGTTCTCACATCCATTTTGTAGATGAAAAAGTTCAAGTTGTTCATGGGAAGTCACAAAGCTGCTAAGTGGTGGAGCCCAAGATGCGAACCCCGAACCCTGGGGATCTGACACCAGAAATCCCTCTCTCCTGTGGCCACAAGATTTCCTGTCTCCAGCCACACTGCTTCTCAGAAACCTAACTTTTCTGTTCTTGATTTTTATGTCTTCTGTGCTTTTTCGATTCTTATCCTTTGGGGAAGGGATAGAAATAGGCAATATATGCAATTCTCACACGAGGTGAAAGGCATCCACTCTGTGTGGTATCTCCGCTTCAAACACACACACCTGCCCAAAGGAGACGTGGGAACATGCCCAACTGGAGACTAGGCAAGCCTACCCCCATCATCAGCTCTCGCAGCACCACAAACCTCTGCTTCCTGCCCTTGTTGCAGTTGTGCTTTACACTTACTTGTTACTTGATTGCTTACTACCTGCCAGGCACTATTCTGGGCACGTTACATGTGCTCTTTTTCTTTTCACCATTTTACACATAAGGAAACCCAGGCCTAGAGAAGTTAAGAAACTTGCCCAAGGTCACAGAGCTAGGAAGTGACGGAACCAGGTTTGATCTCTGGCTTAGAGGCATCACTCTCAAATGAATGAATGAAAGTATACTCTCTATTTTCTTTTTTTTTTTTAAGATTTTTATTTATTTATTCATGAGAGACACACAGAGAGAGGCAGAGACACAGGCAGAGAGAGACACAGGCTCCCTTTGGGGAGCGCGATGCGGGGTTCGATCCCAAGATCCTGGGACAATGCCCTGAGCCAAAGGTAGATGCTCAACCGCTGAGCCACCCAGGCGTCTCTACTCTCCATTTTCTAAAAAAACTTTCGATCTCTTATTAGGACTGCTTAATTTTATTTCTGTAGGACATGAATATTTCTCATACATCATATTTCTAATATTTTAATATTTCTAATCATATGTCTAATATTTTAATATAATCATATTCTAATATTTATAGTATTTCTAATATTTTGATTTTATTATTATAAATGGAAATTTTAAATTATATTTTCTAATTGGTTATTTGCGATATCAAGATTTACATGTTTGTAACTTTGTAAACTTTTCATCATTTTATCTTATCATGATGCATGTACTCTTTAATCCCCATCCCCTATTTTCCCCCTCCCCCACCTACCTTCCCTCTGGTAACCATCAGTTTGTTCTCTATTGTTTTTTTGGTTTTGGTTTTGTTTTTTAAAGATTTATCTATTCATGAGAGACACAGAGAGAGAGGCAGAGACGCAGGCAGAGGGACAAGCCTGCAGGACTCGACCCCTGGACTCCAGGATCACCCCATGGGCCGAAGGTAAACTGCTGAACCACCCAGGGATCCCCTTGTTCTCTATGTTAAGAGTCTGTTTCTTGGTTTGTCTGTCTCCTTTTTTGTTTCCTTTGCTTGTTTGTTTTGTTTCTTAAATTCCACATATGAGTGAGATCATATTTGAGATTGTATTTGTCTTTCTCTGACTTATTTCACTAACCATAATACTCCCTAGCTCTGTCAATGGTATTTCAAATGGCAAGATTTCATTCTTTTCTATGGCTGAGTAATATTCATATATATATATATATATATATGTTTGTATACACACACATACATACATCTCATATCTTCTTTATCCATTCATTTATCAATGGACACTTGGGCTGCTTCCATAGTTTAGCTATTGTAAATAATGTTGCAATAAACATAAGGGTGCATGTATCTCTTTGAGCTGATGGTTTTGTATTTTGGGGGTAAACACCCAATAGTGCCATTCCTGGATCCTAGGGTAGTATATTATTAGCTTTTTGAGGAACCTCCATACAGATTTCCACAATGGCTGCACCAATTTGCATTCCCACCAAAGAGGGTTCCCCTTTCTCTGCATCCTCACCAACGACTGTTGTTTCCTGTGTTGCTGATTTTAGTCATTCTGACAGGTGTGAGGTAATATCTCATTGTGGTTTTGATTTGCATTTCCCTGATGATGAATGACACTGAGCATCTTTTCATGTGTCTGGTGGCCATCTGGATGTCTATAATTTTGTAAACTTACTGAACTGTCTCATTAACTGTAATTTTGATTCCCTAGTATTTTAGCTATATAATCCCATAAATTTCTATAAATAATTTTGTCTCCTCCTTTCCAACATTAAGATATCCTTTTCAATTAATTTTTTTGTTTAAATTTAATTTTTTATTTTAATTTAATCACAATTTTTTAAACTATATCTACAGATATGTACTATTTTCAGTACATATCTTTACCACTTGCCCACTCAGGCCTAAGCCATCTGCTATGACACCAACGGAGCCACTTTTATAAATCACAAATATGGCTCTTTCTCTCTAATACTCAGAAGTCTGCACCACCTCCATGTTTTCTGCACGATAAAGTCTCTTAGCATAATTACTACCTTTGATAATATGGCCCCAAACTACGTTTTAACCTTCATTTTGACCACGATTCCAAAATGCCCCTCACTCATAACTCCTTTTCTTATGATTTGCCCAGACGGTTCCTCCTTATTTTCTTTCTTGGGACAACTCTTTACCTTCTGAGGCCACATGACTGCCGCCTCTTCTCTGGCCCTCCCAAGCTCTCCACCCCATTTCACCCCTGCTCCTGCCATGTCTCCAGAGCACCAAACACAGATCTCTGTCAGGGAACCTGTCACAGCCCAACCTAAACATGGGTACTCATTTAGAGCAGAGGTAAGCAAACTTCTATGGAGCTTCGCATGATAAATATTTTAGGCTTTCTGGGCCATATTTGATCTCTGTTGCATTTTTTCCCTTACATTTTAATAATGTAAAAATGATTCTTAGCTCATAGGCTATAAAACAAACAAACAGGCCACATGTCTGATGTTCAGCCAAAGAGCCTCTCCCTCCCCAAAGGCAACAAAAGTGCTTCTCCGATGAGAGCCTAGAGTGTTCTCCAGGCCCACCCATGGAAGAGAACTCCAGCAAACTCCTGCTTTTCAAGTAGCCGAATCAATCAATGTCTCATCTCAGGAAATCATCTAGACTTGATGGTGTTTGGAATACTTGCCAGGTATCCAACCTAGCTACTGACAATAGATCTATCTCCCATCTCCCCGTAATTGGGGAAGAAGCATTTTGCTAAGTCATTAAGTGTCAGAGAAACGTGGGCAATTATCATTGTTCTTTTCGCCGTCCCCCTGCTCCCTGGTTCTCCCAACCAGAAGTGCTCCAGAAAAGTGATGATCACCCCTCCCTGGTTAAGGAACCAACACTATGAAGTTTTTAGAAAAGAACAGCACTTTATTGGCATAATCTCTGGCTTAACTTTGAGGACTCAGTATCTGGCTTCTGGGGCTCCCCACAGTGTGAGCTGGAAAGGAAGCTGGGAGCAGATAAGCTGCTCCCTAAGGAGGAAATGGCCCACGTTCTTGTGAGGCTTCGAGTCCAGTACTGTTTCCATGGGAACAAAGTGAACTTGAAGCTAATTCTACTCACACCTCCTTCAGGCAGGCCCTTTGGGGCCTAGAAAGGCAGAGCACCAGAAGGTCTGGATAGCATCAACCCCATCCCTACAAACCAAAGCTGGCCAAGAGCTGGATCTGCTGTTGGGATCTCCACCGGCAGGCCAGGGCTCAGGGGAGGACACCAGGTCCAGTAAGCATCTGGAGTCCAGAACAGGGAAGGAGCCAGTCAGAGTGAGTCACCCTGCAAGGGGCAGGTCCTACCTAGCACAGCCCCCAGTTCCTGGAGCACCACATGGGTTTCAACAAAACAAACCCCAAACCCCACTTCCCAGAGGAGGTGAAGAATACAATATGCTCTAGAATGGAAATGAGGGTGCCAAAAGATAGCAAAAGCCCACCTTCCCCAGGCGAAATACGCGGTCCCAAGGGGCCAGGTCACATGACTAGTCTCATAGAGGGCTTGGCTCCCTGCACATTAGTTGTCCCCAAGAGAAACCATCATTTCACACACAGAAGTTCCTGAATTCAAGTGATGTGTTTCTGAACTGACAACTAATAGCTAAGACTTGAGCTCTGACCAGCACAGAGTCACATCGGCCCGGCCACCTCTAGCCAACAAGGTGAGCAAGGACACCTAACTCCGCTCTCGGTAGCCTTGCCCACCCAGACATAGGCTGCTCCGGGCTTCCCTTTGAGGGGCTTCCCAAGCACAGCTAAACCTACCATGGGCAATAAACACAAAATCAGAAGACTCACAATGTGCTAATAAGAAGACGACTAAGATTACCAATGGAAACGTAGGGGTGAGAGATGCCAAGATGGCACGTGCGCCCAGAATGGGTCAGAACCAGCACTGCCAGCCTTTCTAGCAGCTCGACGTCCATGGATACACAATCAACTCTGCAAGCAGATGTGTTACCAAGCAGCCCTTTCACCCTGGCCTGTGTATAAACAGAAGAGCTTCCTTGCTCAGAATCACGCTTGGCTCACAACACATTCCGAGTGGCCAGCAGCACTTCCAGCCAGGCAGTCAGGCCGCACCCCGTCCTACGTTCTCCTGGCGTGGGCCTCGACACACTAGACTGCCTGGCACTAGTGATCAAGAGGAGACACTTGCTCCTGAAAATAGGGGATTTGGTTAAATGGTGGGACTGCGACCTACTTGCGCAAGCAAAGAAACCAACCCAAATGAAACTTTAAATCAGTCAACTAACAGTGCTTTACTAATCATGCAAAAAAGTAAGGATATAAAATATAGAATAGAAGGTGTGGTACATTACCCAAAAGCCCTGCCAAGGACCGCATGTCCTTCTCCATCAGCATGTAAATCTCTTCCTCTGAGAAGCGGCCAATGCCGTGGCCGTGCATCTCGCGTTTCACAATTCCTTTCGTTATGTGGCACACGACCCACCTCAGCAGGTTACTGAAGGGACCGCCACCACTAAGAGAGAGCATCTTCCGGGTCTCATTGAGATTGTCCACCCACTGGCAATAAGCTAACGTCCTGGAATTGTGTGGAAACAGGTTACTACTGGGCATTAGATACACGTCCGCTCCACAGAGCCCATTTCCAGTGAGTGTGTCAGGAGGGAGCACACTCTGGAGGAAATGAGCCAGAGCAGCTTTCACAAAGAGCAGTCTGCATGGCACATGTTACAACAGTTTCTGGTCAATGCCTAGGCTTCAGGTCTGCAAGAGAAACTAAAACAAATCCAGATAACGATGCCATGCTACAATTCCACCAACCTCTCCTGGCACCCACCCTCAGATCCACGCCCCCACCCCCCACCTCCCCAAGGCCGCACTCCTGCTTCCGCCTAGGCAACCCCACGGAAAACAGTAGAAACCCACTTCAAAAGGTTTTTAGGCAGAACAGTGCATACCTATGGGGACAAGAGGAAGGAGGCACAGTGACTGCAGTGCTGGCTTCCTTGTCTTTTTTTATCTAAGTCATGGTTATGCAGGTATATGCTCTGTGTTAAGTAAAAGTAAGCTGCATTTCTTTTTATTTTGGACAATTAGTGAATGTGGGGTTTTTTTTAATGCATTTTACATTTTACAACATCAAAGAGCTTTTTCAAAAGGTTTTTGCCTTTTTGACAGAGGAGTAGGGAGGAGATATACTTGTCTGTGTTTAGTATAAACTACACAAATTGTAAATATTATGTACATTATTTGCTCTCCAGAAAGTCTGGAGAACTGTTTCAGTTTGTTCTCCAGAACTCTAAAGTGAACACAAATACCGAAGGAACTCAGTTGAGTCATTTTTCCCATCTGAGTGGTGCTTGTGGCAAACTCTCCCGGTGTTCCCATGGGACATGCACAGATAGCTCAGCAGCTTTTCCCTGTTTGCGTGGTATGCTGGCTACAGAACTCAGGCCTTGACTGATTTTGGTCTCTGAACCTGTGCAATTGCAGGAATGTTTCTATGGCTAATAGTGTTGGTAGACAGAAGTTAAAAGGGTTTTCTCCTGAAGGCTGAGAAAAACATAGCTGTAGGAGTGCCCACATAAGATATTTTAGTTTTTCCCCATAATGAGCAATAAAAGATGTACTGACAGTCATCTCTCCTCCTAGTATTGGTCGATATAGCAATAATGGCCATTTTGAAAAAATCAGAAGAGTGAAAAACATTTTTACAGAGAGAACACAAGGAATTACAATACATTATAACTACTTTTCCACCTCAATTTTTTTAAAGAAAAAAAAAGTCCCTGAAATGTTGATCATCTTATATATAGTTTTATTCTTTCCAGTGTTCGTTCTTCTACAAAAAAGAAAATAAAAAACAGATTTCCCTAAAAATTTTTAAGCATTCCTGATTTTTACTGAGAAGTCCTACAACCAATTTCAACATAGCTCTCTGTACTGTACCCATTACTCTTATTATTTTTTAAAATAATGCCTACAAATCTTGTTAGAGAGCTTTATACTTGTTTTTTTATAAATCTCTCAAAATAAAGTCTTGAGTCAAGAAATGGATTTTTGCTGAAAACAGGAAAAAGTACATCGCAGTGGTAACTAATACATACGGAGAAGTCAATGGATCTTTTGATATAAAAGATCTCACATTTACTCTAGTAAATTCTTTGTAAACATGCAAACTAAATACTTTCCTGTTTGTTCTTCTTTCTACACCTGTAGCAATTAAAGTATCAAATTTCATATTCTATTAGAATAATTCAGCTCTTTGATTCTAATTGTACTAGATTGAAAGGCACACAGAAAAGAGCTATCCCATCCTTGATTATTCTGCAAGTCCATGAACTGAGAATAAAACTAAATTATCCCAAAATAAGCATAGCTAGGTCATAACAGCATTTAGGAAGCACCAAAAGAGTAAAAATGAGGAATGTGGTGGCTCCAAACTGACAGGTTGATGTGAAAATATATATATGTATTATTCGTAGATGGATTACACAGATTTTATCATAAACATAACTGATCCCAAAGGATGAGCAGAAGTTCACCAGGCAGAGAAGAAGAGGTATGTGTGAGGAGCACTGGCTGGGGTGGGTACAGGATGCCTTGGGAAGCAGCTAAGAGTAAAGGCTGGAAGGGTGGGCCAGGACCAGATCTGGATGGGCCTGAGACAAAGGGTGGTGAGCTTTAACCACTGAAAAGTGATAAGCGGTCAAGAAATATAATCAGGTTTGTGGCAATATGAAGGAAGGGCTGCAAATGGAGAAAGCACTGGACGGAAGGCTGCTTGGAAGACTATGGCAAGACCTAAGAACAAGGGCAATAGTAGAGGTGGTGGGAGGGTGTGCAGGGAATGCAGAGGAGAAACTCTGGAATATGAGAAAGAGTCTACTGATCAATGGATTAAGTATAAGGAGAGATTAGGTATTTTCTCTCAGGCTGATGACTTGAGTGGATGATAATGCCATTAACCAATAAGGGCAGACACACAGATTTAGATGATGAAAGACACATCAAACGGTTTCATTTGAGGATCCCATGGAACCCCCAAGTGAGAATTTCCAGAGGTTGAGGACTCAGGAGATAGGTTTAGACTCAAGATAGAGAATTTGTGGGTGACGGTTTGTCAGTGTGAGTGCTAAAGCTGTCAGAGGAGAAGGGTCACGTCACCTAAAGAAGTTTCTAGGGTAAGGTGTGGTGTTAGGTATAAGGCTTACACAAGTCAAGGGCAAGTTAGAAGGTGAGAAGGCAAGGCTGGAAGGGCCAGCATAGAGAGAAATAGAGACACCCCTTGCTCTGAAGAAGAGAGGTGGAGAATGTTGCAAGAGAAGGGGCTGCAGAGAGGTTCAGAATTCCTGCCTAGTGACTCCATTTTCCACCATCAAGCAGGAAATGGGGGCATGCGCACAGGATGAGGATGTAGTGATGGAGAGAGAGCTTTGCACAACTAATGAATTCAAGTAGCAGATGGGGATGGAAGAGGTAGCTGTTCTGGGCCACACAGCTGAGCTGGAGGAGACCCCACCAATACAATGGTGTAAGGTTCTCTACCTGCATTAGTGGGTTGAATGGAGGGCACAGAAGGAGGAACACTAGGTTGATCCGGAATTTTGCAGCTAGAGGTAACCTAAGAAACCGTCTGGTCTTCCTCTCTTCTCTTTGCCACCCTGCTCTTGACTTCTTCCCTCTTTCACTCCTTGTGTCTAATCCTGAGCCCAGTGTCAGGGAAGAGAAGCAAATGAGGGCCAGGCAGGCTGTGTAAGGGTCAACCCCTATGAAGTGGGTACAAACTTTAAATACCAAAGAAAACAAGTAATTCATGGGATCCTAAATCAATCACTACAGGCAGCAAACCTCATTTACACACACTTCCATATTCTCACAACCAAGAACCCACCTCCTTCCGTGACCAAGCTTCCAGCAAACTATTCGCACTTGACCAAAACTATTCTCATCCAAATCAGCGACACCTCCTTGCTGCAAAATCCAAATAAACATTCCTTATTTTTTGTTTTCAAGTAGGCTCCATGCTGGGCATGGAGCCCAACGTGGGGCTTGAACCCATGACCCTGAGATCAAGACCTGAGCTGAGATCAAGAGTCAGACACTTAACTGAATGAGCCATCCCAGTGCCCATAAACCTTCCTTGTTTATTTATCTTTCTTGAACTCTCCTCAACGTGTAACGTTGTTGGTGTCTCTTGTAGAAGAGTTCTCCCCTGGCTTACTCTCTAAAGCTCTCTACTGCTTTTCCTGCATGTCCACCAAGTTCCCAAGATTTTCATCACTATTCTTCCTACTTCTTACTCCACCATCATGGCATGATCTAATTCACACCCATGATTTCAAAGTGATGACTCCCAAACCCATACCCAGCCCAGACCCTTGTCCTAACACCCAGGGATCTCTGTGAAGGGTCCTTGGGAACTGCAAAGCCTATATCCAAAACTGGACTCAATGATCTTCCTTCCCTTTGAATCTGTCCCTCCTCACCCAAGCCCATAAGAATCCCAGGATGTGTTCTTTGCTGCTCTCTATCCCTCACTCCTGACAAGCCAGTCACCCTGTGAATCTGCCCTTTTCTCTAACTCGATTAGCATGTAGCTCAGGCCTCCATCATTTCTCAACCCCTGAGCACAGCGGTCTCCTAGCAGGTCTCCTGACATCCCGTCCATGCCCTTCAGCAAGCCATTTGTCCCAAGGCAGCCGCAAAGATCTCCTAAAACACAAATCTAATCCCATCAGGCTGCTCCTCAGAGTCATTCATTAACTCCCCATAGCCCCTTAGCTTGGCACGCAGCCCTCCTACAGTCTCACCCAGGCACGGCTGGCCATCCCCTGGCCCCATCCCCCTGCACTGCCTCCTGTGTACCTGCCACACAGAACCACGTGTGTCTCCCCAGGCTCCTCTGTCTTGCGTCTAAACTTTGGCAGATGCTGCTCCCTCTGCCTAGATATCCTAATCCCCTGCCACCCAGCCCCTTTCACCCAGCCCTGACAGTCCCCAGCTTCTGTTGGGGTACAATCTCCTCTGGGAAAGCCTTTCCCCCATCACTCCAGCAGGTGCTGGCTGCCTTTCCTCAGGTCTTCAAACTCTTCCCCCAGCACCCACCATTATGATGGGTCAATGTCTCCCTCAGCCTGTGAGTCACCTGAGGACGGAGACAGTGTCTTGCTTCCCCCCATCCAGCATGGAGTATGGCCACTAGGAGTCATTCATTAAGTTTACTGAAAGAATGAATTATTGATTGAATGGTAAAAAAGCTTTACTCCTGAGCCAGCTACTGCTAAGTAGTGTTTCTAAGGGCTGACAATATTTAAATAGGACGAAGGAAAAACAGAAATGCCTTTGAAGAATGAAGAAGGGGCTGACTGTTCTCTTCTGAGACCCACGTCACTCTCTACTGGGAAGAGGCCCACTCCATGAGGAGTCGTGAATCATCAAACGGCAAGGGCAGAGAGGGCCAGTTTGGAAACTAGACTAAGCTGAACAATTAATTCATCATTCTGAGAACCTCTTTCAGAAAGTTGATTCTCACTTCCTTTATCACAAATGATGTACCGGATCTCTTCTGCAAAACGGGGTCAAATTTCTCTTAAAAACTGATTATTCTAGTCAGAACAGAAGAATAAATACTGTTCAACATTTTTAAAGGAGATCAAGAGTACAGGAAAGAAGCACTGACCCCTGATGTTTCAATGAAGATCTCTCTTGTTATAACCTAACATGAGGCCTGGCCGATAGCAGAGATGATGCTAACATGTGGAAAACTGCAACCCACGGAATCTACTGTTTTATGACTGAGCCTCAGCATGTGGCCTTCCTGACCACAGATGCCTTTCTCCATATCCTGCTACATCCTGTCATCTTTTGGTTGTCTTCTAAATGCATGGGGACGCAGGAGCGTATGATAAGCTTCTATGATTCCACCAAGTTGCACAGTCCCTAGACTAACCCTTCCAAGCAGGACCTCTCACTGCATCTGAAATCGGGGGGCAAGCGGAACAGGGAAGAGGGGATCACATTAATCCAGTTATAATCATGGAGAGAGACTCCAGGCTTTTAGACAAGATTTTGGGTAAGTCATTTTAGTAAGGACTCCACCTCCCTCATTCAGTGAAACTATACCAAAGCCAACATCAAAATTGAAAAATCATGGCCAGCCTAGATGCAAATTTGTTCCAACACCTATATTTTAATGGGTCAAAGTGGTATGACTAGATGGCCTGACCACAGTGCGCTACACACTTCCTTGTGGGGCTACAAGACTCTTGGTGCACTAGTGTGTCATATAGATGAAGCTGTAGTGTCTGTTACCAGAGCTCAATTTCATTCCACTAATTTGACCCCGTGTCTCTCGTTTTTCCCTTTATACCAACTTCCATGTGTTGGATCTAACTTAAGCACTCAGTGGAACAAAGAGGATAGAAACCTGTCTTCTCCATGTTCAATCATAGCTATACAAGTGGGACATACTGGTATGGATTTCAAGTTCAAGAAAAACTTGTTATAGCTAAGTGTGCTTATTTGACCAAACCTGAAGCAGAGCCCCAGGATGATGTGATGGTATTTATGTAACAATGCCAGCTTTCCATTGTCTTCGCTTTTCAGAAATATCACACCTGGAGTGTTTTTGCAATTTTGGACCAAAATAAACATATCTGAAAACTCCAGATAACTCTAATCAATTGATTCAAACAGTAGATTTCATCTCCTCGGCTATAAACACAGACACAACCTTGGAGCTCAGATTGTTAGAATTTAACAAGCTCTCATGAAAATCTCATCCTCGTAATATTTTCCTATATAGGGTGGTCCATTCCTCATGCTGGCTCCAGTTTCCATGGGTGCACATTCTGTGTGTGGCCTCTGAGACAAGAAAGTGGGGAGCAGAAGAGGAACCTGACAAGGAGTGTCCACAAACTCTGCCCCAGGCATTTTCTTACTGGAGGGACAGGTGTCTTTTCTCCTTTGGGATTTAGAGCTCTAGGGAATGCTTGTTCAAGGTCTCCCCAAAGCAAGAAGATAGCTAAAGGTTAGGAAACCTTATGAAACAGAGGAAGGTTTGTTTTTCCTTCTGCTGCTAGGGACTGAAGGGAATTGAAGGAATTGGGAATTTTTCTTTGAAAGTTTACTGGAGGGCAGCCCAGTGGCTCAGTGGTTTAGCGCCTCGTTCAATCCAGGACATGACCCTGGAGACCTGGGATCGAGTCCCACATCAGGTTGCCTGCATGGAGCCTGCTTCTCCCTCTGCCTGTGTCTCTGCCTCTCTCTCTGTGTGTGTCTCTCATGAATAAATAAATAAAATCTTTAAAAAAAAAAAAAAGAAAGTTCGCTGGATATTTTTATCTCTATGAAGAAGACCTGACCTCCCACCTTCATTATATTTTCCTCAAAATAACCTTTGAGGAGACACAAATGAGACACAGTAGCTAGCTCCCGCTCTGAATTACAAAATGTAATTAAAAAGTGGATTACAGATACAAAATTATCCTTAGAAAGGTCTATGTACGACCTAAGCAACTCCCCCAAGCACTTGTGTGTTTATGGTCCATAAAATTAAGATTCTTCCACACCAGGATACCACCTCCCAACTCTCCCACTCACTTCCCACCCCCCAATACCTTTCCCTCCACCACCTAGAGCTGCCTCCCATCATGTGTTAGCTGGGGCTGTTGCAGGGAGAGAAGGGAAGGGAAAGAGCAGAGGATGAATTTCTACCAGGGAGTAAACATATAAAACGTCTCCACACATCGAGAGCAAAAATCAGGGACAGCTGGTACTTGGGAATCTTGCTGGATCAAAGTCTTTCTAACTGGAATGTACATTTTATGAACCACTACAAAAATCAAGAGTAGTAGCGCAAGTACTAATGAAAATGTAAGGTGACTTTCAGCTTCTTTCCATGCAGCTCACAAAGCAAGAGCTCTCCGCATTAATGGGCTCATCAATCAAACAAGGTAGCACTTTGGAGGGCTGCATCAACAGAAGGCACAGAGGGTCAGGGTGGCCCTGTGCTGGTTCTTCATTTCTTCCAATTGCTGCCAAGTGGGGACTAGAACCTCTTAAGAGATGAGATGGGCTCTGTCCCACAGGCTTTTCCCTGAGACTAAGCACATCACATGTAGTCAGTCACTTGGCCCATGCTATAACTCCTGCGCTCTTGAAGATGGGAGCCCCATCAGTTCTCCAAAAGTACCATAAAGAAAAGACCTGGGTGCTTTCCAGGAACACAGAGTCTGTGATTACTACCATGCTAATCTGCACCCCTGCCTCTACTCTCTGCTGGGTTCCTTCCTTGCCCCCACCTCCTTCACCTCTACAGTGAGAGGGGGTCAAAGAAGCGGTGCTCCGGATCTGCCCTGGGATAAACGGGGCAAGGACTGTGAGCAGAAAAAGAAAACAGAAATAGAGAGTCACTTAAAATCCAAGAGAGGGAACAGCAAGTTTTCCATTTAGAAAGAACAAGCAAGTTTCCATGTAGAAAGAGAGCTGAACTGATGAAATAGGAAGGTGATAGGGAAGACCTTCGACAATCAACCCCACACTGAGTGTGGAGGAGGCGAAAGCTACTGGGTGAGCAACTGACCCCTTAATAACAATTAATGCCCAAAAAGGAGGGCTTAACGATTCTTAATTAACTCTTTGGAACAAGATAAGTATAGAGAAATCATAGAGAAAACTCATCTACTGGGGTGTATAGAAAGGTGCTAAAACTCCAGGAAATGGATGAAAAACAAAGGAAAATCCCACATGACGATGAGTTTATAAGCCAAGAAGCCCTGTGCCTGTTTAACTCACATGTCACAGCCAGCACAATGGCACATGCAGAATACAGGCAACTCATCCACGCAGTGTGTGAGGCTTCAGACAAGGGATGCAACCTAGGGGTCAGCCAGGCGGGGCAAGAGCACTCAGAAAGCAGAAGTACACTTTACTTCTGGAACACAGAGAAGCTCTTGTCGTCTAAGGAAAACTGACGATAATTTTACAAAGCTTGAATAATTCATTTTACTTAAGACTTCTATCCTGACTTAGTCTTCTGTTCCCTCCTCTGGGTGTCTGATATAATAGTATTTTAATTCAGCAGTTTGGACTAGTAAAGAGCAGAGTCAGTTGAAATATCCTCTTCAAGGATCCCTGGGTGGTGCAGCGATTTGGCGCCTGCCTTTGGCCCGGGGCATGATCCTGGAGACCCGGGATCGAATCCCACATCGGGCTCCCAGTGCATGGAGCCTGCTTCTCCCTCTGCCTGTGTCTCTGCCCCTCTCTCTCTCTCTCTCTCTCTCTCTGTGACTATCATAAATTTAAAAAAAAAAAAAAGAAAAAGAAATATCCTCTTCACCTCAGTGAGGTGAGGTCTAAATCAGGGGTCAGTAAAACAGCCCATAGGCTAATAAGTTTTTACATTTTTAAATGGTTGGAGGGGTGCCTAGATAGCTCATTTGGTTAAGGGTCCAACTCTTGGTTTCGGCTCAGGTCATGATCTCAGGGTCATGAGATCGAGCCCCATGCTGGGCTCTGGACTCAGAGTGGAGTCTGCTTGGGATTCTCTCTGTCCCTCTTTCCCTCTGCCCCTCCCTCCACTCACATGCACTCGTTCTCTCTCTCTCCCTCTTTCTCTTTCTCTAAAATAAATTCATTAACTAATTAATTAAAAAATTAAAAATACATTTTTAAATGGCTGGAGGAAAAAAATCAAAAGAATAACTTTTCATATTAAATGAAATTCAAATGTCAGTGTTTTTATTGTTTCATTGAAACAGTCATGCTCTTCATTTCCATGTCATCTATGGTTGCTTTTGCACTACAATGGAAGAGTTTAAGGAGTTGCAACAGATCCATGGCCCCACAAAGCCTAAAACATGTGCTAGTGGGGCCTCTACAGAAAATGTCTACCTTTTTTCTAGATACCTAGAAACTTATCGGTTATAACTTTGACCCCTAAGTCGGTCAGAATGTAGAAATTTTTGAAAAGGCTGGGGAATGTCTGAAAAGTGAAACAGAACTTGGGCTTACTCCAAAGGCTGGGGACAGGCCTTGGGCACTCACCCAACACGCCTGGGGGACTCACCAGTAGAAGTGCTCCTCCACCATCTTGGTCACTGCTCTGGAGATGGCTCTTTCATGAGGGCCAAGGTTTTTGTTTAAATTCACTCCAAGTTTCT
This sequence comes from Vulpes vulpes, assembly GCF_048418805.1. Classification (NCBI taxonomy): domain Eukaryota; kingdom Metazoa; phylum Chordata; class Mammalia; order Carnivora; family Canidae; genus Vulpes; species Vulpes vulpes. Next base: position 186,185,319 of record NC_132780.1, read on the forward strand.
CTTCCAGAAAGTCAATTATGAATTCTGTGCCAGAAACTTTTTCATGATTATATTCAATCCAAGGCATTTTCCCTTGAGCAGAAAGTTTTCCACCAAAATAATTCTAAGCAGAGTAAATTTTAAAAAGAGAAAAGCAATGTTTTATTTAAATTTCACTGTATGGTTAACAGAAACAAACATTCCAACCCTATATTTGATAGTGACTATACTGTTCAAGTGAATGAACTCAGCACATAAACTCTTTAAGACAATAAACAGTTACTCTTGGAGAAATAAAAATACCTCACATGAAGATATTACTGTACTCCCATAGATTTTATCATGAGCTCTGGTATATTGTTACAAAAAAGACCAGAGAGGAGAAGTAGTGTTGAAATGATCTTGGTAATAGTTGGTTTAGTTAAAAGGTTAAGAACAAGTCACAAATGCAAAACAGTGAAAATAAGCCATAATGGGGCTTGCACTGGTGAGGCTACTAACCAAAGATCTCATCTGAAACCCAGCAGCTTATGCTTGAATAATGCTTAATACCACTACATGGCAAACAAGTGGCCCCATAAATTATAACACTTAGGTGTAAGAAAGTGCATCCAACAGATTCAACTCTAGTGTTGGTTAAAATGTAGATTCCTGGGCCCCAGCCCAGACCTCTGCATCAGAAGCCTGGGAATGGTGCCCAGAAATCTGTGTCTGTGCTAAGTTCCCCTTTGATTTACACCCATGCTAGAATCTTACAGTGTCTCAGAGGACATGGTCCCAGATGGAGTGGAATGGGGGTGTGGAGTCATACACTTTATGAACACTGGGAATTAGAGTGACATTTGCTGCCTCCACTCCTTGGCCAGGCACTACGCATTCCCCTTGATGTGGACCAGAAGAAATGTTACAAACCTCGAAAAGTTGTTAGTACATCAGATATTCTTGTAATTTGTACACTAAAGATGTAAATTTACCATATAACATAGTACCTGTTTCAGATTAACTCTTGATATCACCCATATCAACCTAACACATCCTTTTCAGGACTTTTGTCATTTGCAGATGGATTCTATCCTACACACTGACATCAGAGGAAACTGTTTGCAATGCAAATGAGATACAAGATCTCTATGGCTCAAAATTATCCAGTGGTTTTTAATGGATCTATTCTAACCCCTTTCACATACCAGTCTAGGCCTAATCCACCTAGCCACTGCCCACCTAACCAGCCTCTTTGCTATCAATCTCTCCAGTCTTCTGAATTCCAACTGCACACATGCGAACACATCAGTCTTTGCCACCTCTGACTTTGTGCACTCTTTACTTTTTATAGGAATCTCTTTTCCCAGCCTCTGCCAAGTCATATCCATCCTAAAATATTTAGTTCAAAGTTCACCTTGTTGGTGAACAATATTTCCTCAAGGTGCAACCATTACTTCCTTTCCTCCATGCTTACATTGTACAGTGTATATTCTTCCCATCTTATAATATTACCATTGGTACCTTTGCCTTTCCCTCTAGGCCATGCACCGCCCCCCCAAGTATTTGGTACATTTTTATCTAGACTCCTTTTAAAAACTGGAGTAACAAAAATTAATGATTGATTCTTTTTTTTTAAGGGATTTATTTTATTTTATTTTATTTTATTTTTTATTTATTCAGAGAGAGAGAGAGAGAGAGAGGCAGAAACACAGGCAGAGGGAGAAGCAGGCTTTATGCAGGGAGCCTGACGTAGGACTCGATCCCAGGTCTCCAGGATCACACCCCGGGCTGCAGGCAGCGCTAAACCGCTGTGCCAACAGGGCTGCCCTTAATGATTGATTCTTATGGAAATGAAAGTTCTTATAGGTTTTTGTCATCAAAAATTTTAGTTTTAGAGGCAGAAAAAGTATTTGACAAAATTCAACATCCATTCATGACAAAAACTCTCAATGAAGTGAGTATAGAGGGTATATACCTCAACTGAATAAAGGCTATACATGAAAAACCCACAGCTAACATTATACTCAATGGTGAAAAGCTGAAAGCTTTTCCTCTAAGATCAGGAACAAGACAAGGATGTCCACTCTTGCCACTTTTATTCAACATAGTACTGGAAATCATAGCCACAGAAATCAGACAAGGAAAAGAAATAAAAAGCAACCAAACCGGTAAGAAGTAAAACTGTCATTATTTGTAGATGACATGATACTATATAGAGAAAACCATAAAGGCTCCACCAAAAAATCTATTAGAATAAATGAATTCAGTAAACTTGTAGAAACAGCATTAATATACAAATATCTGTTGCATTCCTGTACATTAATAATGAACTAGCAGAAAGAGATATTAAGAAAACAATCTAGGATGCCTGGGTGGCTCAGTGGTTGAGTGTCTGCCTTCAGCTCAGGGCGTGATCCCAGGATCCGGGATCAAGTCCCACAATCGGGCTCCCTGTGAGGAGCCTGCTTCTCCCTATGCCTCTGTCTCTGCCTCTCTCTGTGTGTCTCCCATGAATAAATAAATAAATAAATCTTAAAAAAAAGAAAAGAAAATCTCATTTACAACTGCATCAAAAAAGAAAAAAATACCTAGGAATAAATTTAACCAAGGACATGAAAGACTAAAAATCTGAAAACTACAAGACACTGATGAAAGAAATTGAAGACAACACAAATAAATAGAAAGATATACCACAATCATGGATTGTGGATTCTTCCAATCATGGAAGAATTCATTAATATTATTAAAATGTCAATACTACTCATAGCAACCTATAGATTCAACTCAATCCCTAACAAAATAATGTTAATATTTGTCAAATAACTAGAATGAATAATCCTAATGTGTAGAGAACTATAAAAAACCCTGAACAGCCTAAAGCAATCTCAAGAAAGAAGAATGAATCTGGAGGTATCACACTCCCTGATTTCAAACTATACAATACTACAGTAATCAAAATAGTATGGGTACTGGCATAAAAATAGACACACTAATCAATGGAACAGAATAGAGTGATCAGAAATAAGCCCATACTTAAATGGCCAACTAATCTACAAAAAAGAAGGTAAGAATATACAATGGAAAAGAGACAGTCTTTTCATTGAACAGTGCCTGGGAAACCTAGAGAGCTACATTAAAAGAACGCAACTAGAAAACTTTCTTATGCTACACACAAAAATAAACTCAAAATAGATTACATACCTAAATATAAGACCTGAGACCATAAAACTTCTAAAAGAAAAGATAGGTAGTAATCTGTTGGACATCAACTTCAGCAGTATTTTTCTGGATCTGTTTCCTCAGGCAAGGGAAACAAAAGTGAAAATAAACAACTGGCACTACATCAAACTAGAAAGCTTTTGCACAGCAAAGGAAACCATCAGCAAAACAAAAGGGCTACCTACCAAATGGGAAAAAAATATTTGCATATGATATATCCAATAAGAAGTTAACATCCAAAATAAATAAAGAACTCCTATAACTCAATACTAAAAAAAAAATCTAATTTTTAAAAGGTCAGAGGACCTGCACAGGCATTTTTCCAAAGAAGACATACAGATGGCCAACAGATGCATGAAAAGATGCTCAACATCACTAATCGTCAGGGAAATACAAACTAAAACCACAATGAGATAGTATCTCACACCATCCAGAATCGTATAAAAAAAGTCAAGAAACAATAAATATTGGCAAGAATGTAGAAAAAAAGGAGACCCTCATGTACTGTTGGTGGGAATGTTAAATGTGCAACCACTATGGAAAATAGTATGTAAGTTCCTCAACAAATTAAAAACAGGGGAACCTGGATGGCACAGTTATGTGTCCAAATCTTGGTTTCAGCTCAGGTAGTGATCTCAGGGTCGTGAGATTGAGCCCCCTGTTGGGCTCCACACTTTGTGTGGAGTCTGCTTGATTTTTTCTCTCCCTCTGCCCCTCCCAACATGTGCTTGCGTGCCCGCTCTCTCCCTCAAATAAATAATAAATCTTTAAAAGAAAAAAAAAAACACCATACAATCCAGTGATTCCTGTACTAGGTATTTACCTAAGGAAAACAAAACACTAATTTGAAGATATATGCACCCCATGTTTATTGCAGCATTATTTACAATAGCCAAGGTATGGAAGCAACCTAAGTGTCCAGCAATAAGCAAATGCACAAATAAGATATGGGATGGACAGATAGGTAGATGGACAGACAGACAGGATGCAATATTACTCAGCCATAAAAAAGGATGAAATGTTGCCATTTGCAACAATATGGATAGACCTAGAGGGTATTATGCTAAATGAAAGAAACCAGACAGAAAAGAAAAATACCATATCATGTGTGGAATCTAAAAAACCAAACAAACCAACCAACCGGAAACAGACTCATAAATACAGAAAACAAACTGGTGGTTGCCAGAGGGAAGAGATGTAGGGGTTAGGCAAAATAGGTGAAGGGGATTAACAGGTGCAAACTTCCAGTTATAAAATAAATCATCATAGGGATGAAAAGTACAACATACAGAGTACAGTCAATAATATTGTAATTATTTTGTATGGTAACAGATGGTAGCTACGCTTATTGTGGTGAGTACTGTGTAATGTATACAATTGTCAAATCAGGGACGCCTGGGTAGCTCAGTGGTTGAGCATCTGCCCTCAGCTCAGGGCATGATCCCAGGCCTGGGGATCAAGTCCCACACTAGGCTCCCCGCAAGGAGCCTGCTTCTCCCTCTACCTATGTCTCTGCCTCTCTCTGTGTGTCTCTCATGAATAAATAAAATCTTTTTTTTTTTTTAATAAATAAAATCTTTAAAAAGAAAAGTAGGAGACAACACTTTAGAGATACTATGATCATATCTAATTAAAAAATTAGATAAATTTTTTAAAATATTTAAAAAAGAAACACAAAAACATCTGAAGTAATTGGCAATAGTATGAGATACAGATGATCTTTCCACGAATTTCAGTCTTTCAGAATTGGCTATATTACTGATAAAATAAAAACATTATCTTTTAAAAATAATACTTAGTTTTCCTTAACTTCCTAAATATATTCAAGAGCTTCCTAAATGTATTCAAGAACTCCTGGCCTATTTTACTTAAGCAATTGAAGTCTGACTGGCCCACTAACGGTGGTTTCTGAAAGTAATTTTGAGAAGAATCATGAAGAGATAAACCTTTATATTTTTTGTGAGCTGAAGTTTCCTCCTGCAAGTTTGTCCTAGGTGAAATTAATCTACACTTCCACTATATTATTAACACAGCAGTGAAAGCCATGGGCTTTGGTTTTAAAAATCTCATTCCATCACTTATTCAGTGTGACCCTGGTCATCCCTGGATCTCCCTTATCATCCCTGGATCTCCCTGGGCTTCAATTTCCTTATCTACAGAATGGGGATACAAGAGTTGTAGGAAGACTACTACATACATGAAGGAGTTTGACAAGTCCCTTCATCAGAAATATTAACATCACCATTACCATTTTGAAATGGAGAATTAAGACCCTAAAAAAAACGGGCAGCCCGGTGGCTCAGCGGTTTAGCACCACCTTCAGTCCAGGGCCTGATCCTGGAGACCCAGGATCGAATCCCACGTGGGGCTCCCCTGATGGAGCCTGCTTCTCCCTCTGCCTATGTCTCTGCCTCTCTCTCTCTCTCTCTCTCTCTCTCTCTGTCTCATGAATAAATAAATAAAAGCTTTTAAAAAAAATCCCAAAGTCTTGGGACACTGACTTGCTATACTAGCCATGGTACCCCAAACTTTTCAGCTAAATGTATATGGTACCCCCAACTTTTCAGCTAAATGTATACCCATTACATTCACTGCACCCCTGGAGCCATCTTGAAAGCTCTCCCACTGGCTAAATTTGAGACAATATGAGGAACTTTTATAGATTATAACACATTGGAAAAAAAAAAAATCTACGCAACCACTATTATGAAATAATAAGAAATATATATGTTGGTCTCTGCCCCCAGTTTCCAGCACAGAGGCCCTAAAAGCCTTATAAAAATTCCTAAGTGATAGAGCACTAGGAACATTTTTGTCTTAATGAGGTGACTCTGGGTGGGCTCCTTGGATGGCTCTTGGAAGGTGGCAGGTTACTAGGAAGACCAAACCTTGATGAGCAACCATGATTTTCAGTCCTGTACCCCCTCCTCCAGAGATGGGGCTGGAAATGGAGTAAATAATTGCTCATGCCTATGTGAGGAAGCCTCCAAAAAATCCCAAAAGTATGGGGTTCAGAGAGTTTCCAGATGGGCAAATACATCCATACCGGGGAAGGTGATGCATCCAACTCTACAAGCTCCTGTACTGGGACCATCCCAGGCCTCACCCTATGTACCACTTCATCTAGCTGTTCATTTGTATCTTTTAACGTATTCCTTAGTAAACTGGGTATAAATGTGTTTCCCTGAATTCTGTAGAGGGGGAAGGATACAGTCTATGAGACTGAGCCCTTAACCTATGGGATGACACTGTCTCCAAATAGAGTGTCAGAATTGAATTAAATTGCAGGACATGCAGATGGTGTCACAGAGTGCTGCCTGGTGTGGGGGAAAACCTCCCCATATCCGGTGACCACAAGTGTCAGAAATGAAGTGTTTGATGTGAATAGTAAAGGAAACTCCCAGTGAATAAACACACAGTAGGGAAAAGCTGGGTTTTGTCCCACATAGAAAGAAAAAAACGAAGTCCTTCCCTTTACAACTATGTATTGTAGTTTTGTAGGAAAAAAAGTCCGTATTTTTTGAAGATGCATACTGAAGTCCTGAGGGGTGAAGTGTCATGATTTCTGCAGCTTATTTTCAAATGGTTCATTAAAAAAAATTGTTTATATAAAGAGAAATAAAGCAAAAAAGGCAATAATTGGTCAATCTAGGTGAAGAGCATATGGGTATGCACAGTACTAGGCTTTGAACTTGTCTGTGGCTTAGAAAGTTCCAACACAAAATGTTGGGGGAGTGGGGGAACACACAAGATCAGCAAATAAGTAACAATTAAAAGTTAGAGCTAAAAGCCAGAGCAGAGAGTTCCAAAGGAGCCATTCTCTTTCTTTTTCTCCTTCACATTTATAAAGTATTATTGTGCGAAATACCGCTTTCTTATACAACCAGTTACAGCAAACGATGTAGGCATCTTTGTATGTGTCTGGAAAAATATTTGGAAGGATGGCCCAAAGTATCAGTAATGGCAATGGCTAGTTAGTAAGATGCCAGGTGATGTTCATTTTCCACTTACACTCTGTGTATTGTTTGAAATTCTTATAAGGACTATATGTCATTTATATGTAAGCAGAAAAAGATGATAAAGCTATTTTCATTTTGAAAAAAAAATTAACCACATCCGCAGGACCTCCTTGTTGTACCTTTTCTGCAACTTCCTACAAATCTATAATTACTACAAAATGAAAAGTTTTCAACCTACCAATATTTACATCCTGATTTTAAAAAGATGAAAAGATAGTAACTGTGACCAATAGATCAGGCTTTAAAAAAAAAGCCGTTGAGTTTCTACTAATGGTCATCAAATATTTATTCCAATCTCTCTTCCGTTAAAAAATTAAAAAGGCAAAAATAAAAAAAATAAAAAAATAAAATTAAATTAAAAAGGCTTCAAATATAAAGTTGTGTTCTTGGGAGTATGGCATTTTAATCTTTTCTTTTTCAAGGCACAGGGCAAAGAAGGGGCAGAGAATAGAGCTCCCTGGATCTCCGACAGAATGCCTCTATACTGACGAGTGCAGGTGATGAGCCCCATCTGCACTTCCCGGGCACCCACCAACACAAACCTTCATCGAGGGCACCCAGGTCTCAAGGCACCCATGGCGGGCACACAGCATCCTTCCAAAACACAGGACCATTTTTCTCTTACCTAAATCTCTGCTCTGAGCTGAACATTGATTTTCCACAAAGTCCTCACAGAAGAAAAAACACTCCTATGCCTTTCTTTAAAAAAAAAAAAAAAAATACACACACACACACACACACACGCGCGCGCGCACACATTCAACAAATCATAATTTTGGAAAAGGGGAAGCGGTCACCTCCTAGAAGGCCTGTGCAATAGCTTCAGGTTTCACGGTGAAACGTGTGTCCTGCTGGCCCAGTCACACTACCTAAAAGCAGCTGCTCTGCAACATGAGCAGAGGAAGTTAGGCTCCTGGTAAAGCCAGGGCCGCAGCAGTCAGTACTTGCAGGCTTGAAGGCAGGAAGAGCCAGGGTGGCACAGCCCGGCAGCTGAGCTGGCCCCTGCAAACAGCAGTACGGCTCCATCAAGGTGACAGGGTCCAAGAGATCTAGAAAGCCATCAGGGACTACCCGGCACAAAATTCAGGCCTGGTGCCCTAACTGCCCCCAAGCTGTCAAGGCTAATTGATATGACTGGGTCAAGAGTGATGACGGAATAGAGACAGGCAGCTGGTGGGGAGCACTCTCTTCCCTCAATGTGAGCCCCTGGGTGACATGGATCTTCCAGTACTGGCTGCCTAACACCAAGCTCAGCAACCATCTTTCAAATCTGATCTGCTGCATCTAGATGCTTCAAGTTCTGTCTGTGTTCAGGGCTATCTTCTCCTCTATTCAGGCTTAGAAAGTCCTGAATAATCTCCTTGTTTCTCTCTTCAGACTTGGCCTTTGCATTCCAGTTCCCAGTCATAAGCAACTTCCTTCTGTTCCCCCAAACACCCCAGGCCCAACTAGGGCCCTCCACCCGAAGTCCAGGTTAGGTGCCCCACCATCATATCCCCAGCGGGGCCTCCATAATAGCACTTACCACACCAGGAGGATGCCACTCATCTCATCCCAGCATTGCTCTCGGAGGGTCACTGCCACCCCCATCCCCTCTTCTGCAGAGAAACTGGCTCAGAAAGCACAGGCCAGGGAGCATCAGGGGATGCAGAGCTAGAAGCCTGGCCCCGCTGCTCTGTTACCAGCAAGGGAGACCACTTCCTCCCAGTGCCACCACTTTGGAAGAGCTTGAAGGTGAACCCCTGGCCAGCAGGAGCCACTTGGAGGAGTGGCAGCAAACCAGAGGGACCAGTGGTTTGGGGGTGCCTGGGTCTCCCTTCTTACTTTGCTTATATCCCCTCAGAGGCAGAAACCTGAAGCCTAAGCTTTGGCCCTGGCTTGGTACAGATTCCCAGGCAGGGAAGCTGCATCTCCGGAAAAAGGAAATCTCAAACCAAAATAGACACCAGAAGCATGCAACCACCATCACAGAAGAGCAACAGATGAATCCATACAACATGGAGCACGACTGTACTGACAGACCAATTTTAATTAGCATAATAGATATCCTCTAAGGACGAAAGCAGAAATGGTAAAACAAACCAAGGGGAAACATGAAGAAGAAAAATATAGAGTTAAACACAATAGATAAGTAGTACAACAGATGCAAGAAGAGAACAGAGTGATGCAACGGAATTTCAGAAAGACGAATCCACACAGAAGGAAGAAGAAAAGAATGAAGGAATATGTTCAGAGACAGAGAAAATAAAAGCAGAGATTTCAGTATCCAGATAATAGGCGACAAGAAAGAAGAATGGTGAAATAAACAAAAAAGAAAGTATTTGAAGAAAATTAAGAATTCCCCAGAATGAAAAAAAAAAAAAAGATTCAAGACTTCAGACTAAGAGTTTACAAAGGGCCAAACAAGATACATAAAGACCCACACCAAGGCACAGCATAGTGAAATTTAAGTATGTTGAGATTAAATGCAAATTCGAAAAGTTTCCAGAGAGAAAGAGAGAGAGAAAGGATCAGGCTAATACCAAATTTTTCAATAGCAATACTGACACAGAAAGACACGGGAGTAATATTTTTAAAGCCCTGAAGGGAAAGAACTTTGAAGGTAGATGTTTCCAATGTGAAGGCATAATAAAGATCTCATCAGGTGTGCAAGGCAACTGGAGGTTTGCTGCATAAAGGCTCAATCTGAAAATATGCATCAAGGAAGCACTCAAATAAAAAGATAAATAATCCTGGAGGAGAAGATACATAGGAAATAAAAAGCTAGTCAGAAGTTTAGTAAGGTTTGTTGCCTAAAAAAGAACCAGACAAAAAAGTAAGGGATTTCCAAAATTCCAGGATTAAAACATTAGATGACAACAACACACTTGGGATCAGGGCTGGGAAAAGAGAGACCCAAGGTTCATGGGAACCTGTAAGATACTTGTATTATCCAAGGGCCAACACAGCATTTGAGAAGTGATAATAGGGAAAAATAAACTCAAATTTGGATCTTAAAAGCAACCACAACAAAAATAGAATTTGTTTTAAATGAGAAGAAAATTTCTTTTTATCTTATCTGTTAGAAAGCAGGAAATGAGAAAAAAAAAACAAGTATAATAAGGAGAAAAATATTAAATAAGATGTTAGAAAAATAATAATAAATAAGATGTTAGAAATAAGTTGTAGTTAAACAGTAATTACAAGCATAAATGAAAAAACTCACCAATTAAGGACTCTTAGATTGGCTACAGGTAATACACTGGCTAGGAGAGACAGATCCATAAAAAAAAGAGAGAAAGAGGATGGAGATGGATATCCCAAACAAATATGAACCAAAAGAAAGCTGGGGAATCAATCTCAATATCTGATAATATAAAATTCAAGGCTAAAAAAAAAAAAAAAAAAGCAAGGGACACAGCTGGGTGCTATATCCTGGGAAAAGAAACAAGAGAGTATAAATGTGATCTTCCATAGTATTATGTACCTAACTATATGATCTCTTACATAAAGCAAGAACAGAAAGAACAGGATGCTAAGAAGAAAAGATAAATCAACAAATACCCATGGATACTTTAACCCACTTCTTTCAGACGCTACTAAAACAGGCAAACAAAAAACAAGCAGAGATATACAAGATCTAAACAATACACTAATACACTTGCTCAAGCAAGAAAATCTAGAGAGAGCTCATCACCCAAACAGAGAATAGGTAATGATTTTCAACATTTATAAAAACTAGCCACACACTAGGCTAAAGCCTCAGTAAATTTCAGGGAACCAATACCACAGAGGCTCTCTGCCCTGATCATAAAATTAAAAAACAATAACAAAAATCAAAACTTGTACATGGCTAGATACTAGATGAAAAAGAAAAAGATTTTTTAAAAATACATAGAATTGAATAACAATGAAAACACAGCCTGTCAAATTTGTGAGACAAAATGAAAACACAGTAAAATGAATCCCATTAAATGCATTCCTCTGTTTGTTCTTTAATGCTGAAATGAGCGAATATTTCCCTGAAAGTCACCCAAACAGAACACGGACCACTGTAGAAAAGTTCCCCCCAAATCACAACTATCTCCCTGGTGACCTGCTGGGTGCTCTGCCCCCCAGGATTCATGAGAGACAAAAGTAATGCTGTTAAACCTAAAGGAAAAAGCCACCTTTATTAAGAGCTGCCCAGGAGGCCTATCCAAGCTTAACCAAGGCCTATTCTATGTCAGGGAAAGAAAACATTGTGACCCTGAAACTGCAAAAGTCCAAACCCTTTGGGTGCCCCATTAAACTGAATGTAAAAATCAATGGTCCTTAGAATCCAGTCTCTCCTAAGTATTTCCTAAGGACCAGGCGCTGCTAACTGCATACCCAACCCTCCAGGGCCAAGAGCAAGCCCTTCCCACCATGTGAGATGAGGAACTCCCCTTCTGATATTACTGCCATGAGAATAAAACCCGTCTGTACACAAGTACCTGATAGGGTAAGTCGGCCATCCTTAAGTAAGTTTCCATTTTCAAACAGAAAGGAGACAAACTGGGGACACCATTGTTAGGTCTTGCAAACTGATGCAAAATAATAGCATCTTTGGAGTCAATCTCTTGCTGTTTCCTGCCAAAACCAAAACAGAGATCAAGAACAATCCACGTTGTTATACACATTCAATTCCCTTAGTTCCCCAGAGGTCCCTGGTGGGTCGTAGCTCCTCAGTGAACAAGCAGATCTGTTTGTCACTGGGGCTCACTCCAGAAGCGGAGTGGAAGCTTACCCAAAACACAAGAGGACCTTACAAACTATCACAGGGACTCCAAGGGCTTCGAGCGAAACTGTGTATCAACCTCCTTCTGGTAACTATCGCCTATTGGGGCAGGAAGAGTATTTTGTGATACAGGCCCACCTCTTCTCCAGCTGGCTATGTGTAGGGGCCAGGGACAAGCCGGGCGGATAAAAATAATGGTGTGTGCTTACTGGGTGTCAGGCATTCTTCTTAGGGCTTCACAGGTTACTATTTCATTTAATCTTCACAATGACTTTATGAGGGAGGTACTACTGTTATCCATGTTTTATAGATGAGGAAACTGAGGCAGAGGGGATGAACTTGCCCAAGGTCACACTGCTATTAAATGGCAGAACCTGGACTGAACCAGGCAGGCAGAGGCTATGTTTCTTGACCCGTGGACCATACCATGAAACTGTCCCTAGAATCCTAGAATAACAGCGTAGGTTTACTCTGCAATGAACCAAGTCTACAGGGAATCTGGGACTGCGAATACTCTGGTCCCTGTTCCAAACTATGGGTGCCTTCACCTGGCCTTTCACCTGGATGATGCCAAGGAAGCTGGCTCCCGGGCTCTATTGCATCTTCTCTAGCTTCCCAGGTCCCTGCTCTCGCTGCACAGCATAGAACTTAATACCCCTGCCTCTTCCCTTTCTTCTATCTCAGCCACACATCTAGTTTTCCCTTGGCTACTTTTTTGGGTCAGAGGATTTCCCTGGGACAATCTTTCAGCGGATACTGTATAATAGAGAACATGCTAGATTCCAAGTGTGGATGCCTGCGGTCAAATCCAAGCCCTGCTTCCTATCTGCCACATTACCCTAGGCCTCTCTGCCTCTCCCACACAGAAAGTGAGGGCTGTACCAATTCTGCATCATTTAGCACAAGGATGAAATTTTTAACATCTGTAAACATTTGTGGAGCTATCAAGCATCATGTTAGGATTGTAGAATCTATTCTCATTCACAGAGATATGGTCTTATCCCCTTAAACTACAAAATCTCATCATCCTACCGGGCTTCGATCTTATGCTACCCTCAAGAACCTTTTGCAATTATCTGCCTTTCACTCAATCCAACCGTTTCCCAGTCAGATAGGCCTCGCTCTTCCCCTTGGCCTTCCCTGAGTCTCTGGTTCCTTCACATCACTCCCAGTTTAATCCCACATACTTCCACCCAAGCAAGAGCAAGCTCTTTGTATCATTGTCCCATGGTGCTCACTTACTGCAACAACTGCATTCAGTTAAAACCAAACTCTTCTGGAGAAATTTACCACCAAAGCCCTCCTTCTACTTAAAGAGTTATGAATGACACTCACTTTGCAAACACTGGTCAAGTCAAAAGGATACAAGTATTTGCTGTTTTCTGGCAATCTTTGCTATGTAAAACAAAGATTTTCATTTAGATGAAATATTGGGGAGGTCAGATACTAAAATCAAGAAGACTCTCAGATGGTTCCCAGAGAGCGCAAACTAGATTTGACAATTAACTGATCCTGTCCAGTCAAATATTTCAAGTCACAGAGAGGTATTTTCACGTAGAGTAGCCAGACAAAAATTTAAGAACTGGGAAGATAAATATAAAATCTTTTGCTCCACTGCCCAGAAACATCTAATGCTAATGGTTAACTTGGGCCATATTCTAAGAATGGGTGTGACAAGCATATGCCATTGACTTGGTATACATCATGCATATTAATTTATTTCATTCCAACAGTAACACCATAGAGTGGATACTCTTATAGTTTAAATTTAGTGTATTATGGTATACAATAGATATGGAAACTAAAGCTTAGAGAGGTTAAATAACTTGTCCAAGGAACATCACTGTAAGATTAGGTCATTAAGAGCTCTTAAGCCCTTCGACCACACTGAAATGGGCAATTTCTCAGTAAACTACCAAAACCACCAGTTTGACTCCAGCCACTCGAGCCTGAAACTTTCTGATGGAAGTTATAATAGCTAATGATGGCCAGCTTTAATTGAATGCTCACTTACGTGTCAAACTGTTCTAAGCGTTTCACGTGTCCTAACTCAGTCAACTCCATAAGGAAGGCTATCAGTATCCCCATTTTACAGATGAGACAGCCAAGCAGCCAAGAAGCTCATTCTCATATCCAAGTTTACATGGCTAAAAGCAAAGTGAATCTGAGCCCACTGTGGCTCCAGAGCCCTCCTTCCACACATCAGAAACTACTCTCTAACTTAGGATCAGAAGAACAGGTATTTAATAACATACCTTGGACAGCTCTACTTTCTAAAGTGGCTTTATAATGAGGGTTACATAAGAGAACACCGACTGGGCAGCAAGACTAGCCCCAGCTCCCATCACGAAGGGTATCACAGATGACCGGGCCTCGGTGTGCGGCTGGTGAGCTGTTAGTTTATGGAGATCAGATGTTGGCTGACCTGTGGGCTGCTCTGATTCCATAAGTTCTCCACGACAGGCTGAGCCCAAGTGCCCAAAGTGCAAATAAGCTACCAACAACAACATCATTATTTATTCATTCGATTTACAAACAACACATTTTCAAATGGATTGAATTTAAGACAGCTGCTAGGCTCTCACCACTCAGGGGAAGTAAAGAAGAGGGTTGAGACACTATTTGTTTAAAAATACTGCAGTGGGGGGAAAAGCAGGCATAAAATCCAAAATACCTCTCTTGGTTATACTCACTAATTAAACTTCCTAAGTAATTCTCACTAGTCAACTTTCTTTTATACACTGGAGACATGGCCATACACGAAGGTTAAGTCTCTCCAGCAGAAAATCCTAGTGGAGAGGTTGCGACTTTACCATGGCCCGTGACCTCAGACACTGTGATCATTTCAAGGTGTGTTTTCCATCCTGCAGATTCCGGATTGTTTTGTTTTGCCTAAACTACAAAGACAACTGACACTTAGATTTCGCCCTAAAAGGAAGTCTCTGTCATGTAATCTCTGACTCACAGTCCCAGACCTTGTTCAGTCTTCCCAATCCCCATCTTTCTGTGCCCCTAGGGGCTGTCAAAAACTCAGTTCCCTGCCACAGGCCTGTCTTCCCTGGGCCATACCCCAATTCTTTACATTTCTCTTCTTGTCCCCCCATTAAGGCTTATTTCGGCATTGGTACTTTCTAGGAGGCAGCGGTTAAAAGTGCAGACTGCACAGACACACATTTCCAGGCCTGGATCCTACTACTCTTACTGTGTGATCTTGGGCAAGTAGTTTAACCTCCCTCCCTCAGCTGTAACTGCCTTATCTATGAAATGGGAATCAAAGCATCCAACCATAGTTGAGAGGGATAAATGCAAGTAAAGAACTTCTCTACAGAATCCCTACTAAGGGACCCAAAAGGGGCAGCCATTTTTATCATCCGCATTATAACACGGTTTTCTACTCCATTATAACCTATTTCGTACCTAGGGCTTAAACATCCATCAAGAAACAAAAGTGAATAAATGAAGAATGAAAAAGTCCCAATCTCAATAAGTATCCAAGCAGTCTGCTAAGCGGGGAAGGACACATCTGTGGACAGAGGGCTCTTCTGTGTCCAGCGACCACACCTGCCAGGGCGTGGCCTGCTCTCAGGATGAGCTCTGGGCTCCTCACTATTTCTGCAAGGTCATTTAAGCAAGGTTTAGACTTGGTCCTACGAGGCCGTGCCTTCACTCCCACCACAAAGTGTTACACCAGAGAGAAGCCACATGGGTCTGGATCCTGAAAAGGTTCTGGACTGGAATATAATTGAGAAACAACCGGGTTACCATTTAAAGTACTGCACAAATGTTTTCGGTTCTCATACAGCTTGAAATCTAACTTGAAGTGGAGTTCTAAAACTAGCAAAAATAGGAAATAACCTGGAGAAATAATTCACTCTAAACATTTTTATTTGGTTCAGCTAGATGATTCAAGGTACTGTGCTGAGAGAATTCGGTGTATATAATAAGCTTAGAATGAAACTTCTCAATTATGGCCAGACTAACAGTGAGAGCCAATACATTTCCTCAGACTGAAATTATCTCCCACCCTCTCAAAGACTGGAAATATTCAAAACACCTAAGTTAGCCTGTCACAATGCCCTGGAATCCCTGCTGGCCTGTTAAAGGTCACCTATCACTGTCTTTGTTTATAACCTATTGTGTAGGATTCCCCCGCTGGAAAAAGGCAGTGTGAACACATATACTGGCCAACTGGGATATTCTGAGCCATTGAAAACTGCCCGCTTCTGGTCATCTCCCAGTGACAGAGGGCTCCGACGCATGGAAATTTTAAGCCTAAACTGATGTTATCAGTGAGCCAAAGGACCGTCCCAGGAGCTTATGGTATTACCCTACTCAAACAAAGATCTCATGTCCTTCTGGATGTACCAACAGTAAGGGGCCTCCATTTTCTGGCATTTCCAAGGCAGTCCTGTCAACATTCTGCGGCAGGCAGCCTATGCAAGTGTTTACGGCACTGGGCTGACTCCCGTGTTCCTGTCAAACACGCCCATGTGCTAGTCCTGTCCTCGGATCTCCTGCTGCTCTCACAACAATGGCTCTGAAAGCCCACGATGGTACTTAGCTTTAAACACCTGATCAGCAGACAACCAGGTTAAGGCTGCATCACAACCGCACACTACTATACTTGACCATGCCTCTCTAACAGGGACGGGGGGGGGGGGGGGGGGGGGGGGGGGGGGTGTCCCTGGAGCTTTTGCAAATTTCAGCCTTTTGAGGATGTTGAAATTTGGAGAGGGAGAGTGGAGAACTAACCTTTAAGATAAGGTCAGCGGTTACCATTCCAGCATTATTACCTATAAACAAGTAAGGCATTTCCGAAAAGTGTAACTTAGGATCTCTACAAGGCCTCATTCTATTGTTGCAAACACTGCACTTAGAGAGCATTTCCGAGCAGACTATTTCGCTCCACAACAACCCAGAGAATTTTCGCTTTTTAGCACCGAAGGACTGGGAGACCAATGTTCTCCCCCCTCCCACGACCAGCTTAATTCTCCTGTCAACTGGAAACTGCCCCCTCGGGCCAGGTGACCACGGACTGATTGCCTCTAGGGAAGGGCTGGGGCAGGATTCTCGGCTTCCGCGCGGCGTGACCCAGCGGCTGGCACGGTCCCCCCTGGCGCCAGCCCTGCCCTGGCCAGGTGCCCCTCTCGGCGCCCCTGCGCGGGGCCCTCTCTCCGGCTCACCTAATGACCAGGAGTTCGTGGAGCAGATACGCAGCTGCGGCCAGCAAAGCTCCCCCGGTCAAGTAAAGTGTTTTCTTCCACCAGGGATCGGAGCCCAGCCCTGCCATGATCCCACCGTAATCCTGCAAAGGGAAAGCGATGATGTCCCCATAAAAGGAGAAAGGTTCCTCGGACCCGGCCCACCAGCCGAAGAAGGAGACGCTCTGGTTCCAGCTCAGGTCCACCACGCACGGCCTGGACGAGGCAAAGCCAACCCCCCAGTGCATGCTGCGCGGCTGGCTGCGGGCGCCCCTCCCAGGCCCGCGCCGCCCGCAGGGGAAGGGGCCGGCGCGCGGGGGGCGCGGGCTCAGCGGGGCGCGGGGGGCGCGGGCGGCGGCGCGGGCGGCGGCGGCGGCGGCGGCGGCGGCGGCGGCGGCGGAGGAGGAGGACGCGCGGCGGGGGCGCGGGCGAGGGCGCGGGCGAGGGCGCGGGCCGCGGGCGGCGGGCCTGGCCGGCGGGGCCCCGGGGCCCTGGGCGGCAGCGGCGGCCGCCGGCTCCCCCCGCAGCGGCCTCTCCGCGCCGCTCTTTGTGTCGGCGCCTGGAGCAGGCCGCGTGATGTCATTGCTCCCCGGGGCAGGGAAACAGGCGGGATAAAGTCACCTACCCCGCGCCCTGCCCCCGCCCCGCATCTCCGCGGTCCGGCGGCCTCCGCCCCGGCCGAGGCTGCAGCGCTGGGCGCGCCCCGAGGGCCCCGCGCCTCCAGGCGGCGCGGCCGGGAACGGCTCGGAGCCGGGGCTGGGGCTGGGGCTGGGGCTGGGGCTGGGGCTCGGGCTCGGGCTCGGGCTCGGGCTGCGGGGGGAGGGGGGAGGGGGCTGGAAATGCGGCTCCACCGGGAGGAAGCTGCAGTCAGGGCCCGGATCTCCGTCCCCCGCCCCCCCCCCCCCCGCGCGCCGCTCCGGCCCCTCCCGCGGGCCCGGAGCGGGGAGCGCGCGGGACTCACCTGGGCCGCGGCGAGCGCCAGCCCCCAACGCCGCCCGGCGGGGCTGGGGACCAGGGCCCGGATTCAGGCCGGGAGTTACCCTCTTCTGGCCATCGGGAAGGCGCTGTGCATTTGCATAATTCATAAAAACACTCTGATTACAGCGCACAGTTCCCTAGGTCTTGGCCGTGCGCTCACGGAGAGGAGGAGACGTCTGGTTGGACAAATACCAACAAAGCACACTCTGGAGGGCTTTCCCCTCGGCCGGACCCAGCTCGGGTCTTTTTCCCCTTTGAAATCATTATGGGGGAACTTGTACATGTGGGGTGTTTTGGTTTGTGTCCCTTTTCTTTTCGGTGCAGAAAATCTGGTAAACGTGTGTGTGTGTGTGTGTGTGTTCGATTTTTTTTTCCCTTAAACTTCATTTTTAATTTCATTTCGTAAAGTTGGTTAAGTCCCAACAAGAGGGCCATGTTTCATAGTTTTATGATAACACGGATTTTGGCAAGAGCATGAATAGCTTAAAATTGTTTGGAGGAACTGGAAATAAAAAAGTAGTGAATGCTGTCATGTTCCTAAATGCGGGCTTTTTTTTTTTTTTTTTTTTTTTTTTGCCAGCATGAAGGAGCAATGGAAGGGGCTGGCCATGCAGCAGCGCTTGCAGTGTCCCATACACCACCGTGTATGGACACCTGACCTGTCTGGAAGTAGTGTATGCGCTTGGAAGCAAAACTCCCATGAGCAGGTGGCAAAGAGTGGAACCCAAGGGCCTGCTGGAGTGATAGACGTGGTCACTAGATTATTCCAGAGAGAGGGACCAGAAGGCTGCAGGGTCTTGTTCACAGGAGGCAGAGCGGTAAGCTTGGAATCAGAGCAGGAATCCTCTGTACTGGCTACTGGCTGGCTCAGTCAGTACTGCAAGCCAGCTCTTGATCTCCAGATGGTGAGTTCGATCCCCATCTTGGGTGTAGCAATTGCTTAAATAGATAAACTTTATTAAAAAAAAAAAAATTAAGGGCAGCCCTGGTGGCTCAGTGGTTTAGCGCAGCCTTAGGCCCAGGGCATGATCCTGGAGACCTGGGATCGAGTCCCACATCCGGCTCCCTGCATGGAGCCTGCTTCTCGCTCTGCCTGTGTCTCTGCCTCTCTCTCTGTATCTCTGTCTCTCATGAATGAATAAATAAAATATTTTTAAAAAATAATAATAAATAAACTTTAATAAAATGCTCTGTGCAGAGATGGGACAAGGAAGACCAGCGATCCTTCATTCTTCTTCTATGCCCTTCCCACATAGCACCAAGCCTTTGCTCTCATTAAATGTTGAGCCAGTATTTAAAGAGTGACAGTTTGTTATTTGGTCCTGAATTATTTGCCTGAGCATCCAGATTCAGTCATGGGGATGAACATAAATTACCTTCAGTGAAGCAATATGGAAGGCCAAAGGGAGAATCAATACTGGCAAACTCTATGTCCAGGAAACAAGTTAGAAACCAGATGAACTTAATGTTTTGGTCCCAGAAAGCCACTTACCCATTTTATTCTCATACCTCTTGTGGTAGGCAGACCTGCCCTGCCCACTCATGGAGGCTGGTGACCAATGCTGCCTCTTGGTCCTATCAGATCATCTTTGAGCATTAAAGATGCTCATCTTTAAACCATCACCTTGAGCATCTGGTCTTTAGTTCAAATGTGATTTAAATTTTCAGAGACAAAAAAAATTTAAATTAAAAATAAATAAATTAATTAATTAATTTTCAGAGACACCTTGAAGTGAACATCTTTTAGATGTACATGTAAATAGAATTTCACGGGAAAAGCTAAAATAGAATCTTAATCTGATACAGATTAAAATTTAGCTTTTAGACCTGTGGCATAGGAGAAAGATTATTTAAACTCAGCTTGTATAAAAGTGAAAGGAAGCAGAGTAATCTCTGAGGAGTCAGGAGACGTAAGAGGTGGACAAAAGTTTGGTGTGAGAATGTCAGTGCAAAGCTATGGGGAACTAGGAAAGCAGCCACAGCTGTGAAGGCACAGCAGCCATGCAAGCCTTAACCAACCTTTGTGCAAGATCAGATGAGCCCTATGTGGAAAAGCTGCTCCACCACAATGGGATGGAACCCAGCCACAAAGAGAAGGAAGACTTTGGCTCAGAGTCAGGGGCTCACCTCCAGAGGAGTAGGGGTAGTATAATTAACAGCCAGAGGGGAACTGAACAGAATTGAGTCAACAACTGACTCTTTTGAGAATGGCTCCTCAGAATAGCCTGTGTAGAGCCAGATCCCAGGCTGAACCCCTAGTGGCTGTGCAGGACCCCTACCCAGCACGGTGAAGCTGTAGGGAGCTAAGTATGTCTGCACTCCAGCTCCCCTTCCACGTACTTCCATTTCAGCTACTGAAATGATATGAAGACCACAGGAGCCAGATGGGCATCTTTACTGCACCTCTTCCATACCACCACCAATCCTAACAGCCTTGGTGTCATAACCATGGACATTAGCTTCATGCTAGAAGGATCTTGTTATTTTTCTTTTGTGAGGACTTTGTTTTACTAACTCTAATTGGGGCTTTACAAGACCAGAAAAGGGAAGGGACTAATATTTATTATACACCAGACCTGCCTGTCCGGTGATATTTTTTTCAGTAACTTTTTAAAACAACCTGTGTTAGTTAAGAATTGCCATCCCCATTTACAAATGAGGAAAGTCCTAACTAAGGTAGATAAATTAACAAGTTCAGTTCCCAGAGCTGGGTAATGATATATAGCCAGGGTTCAAACCCACTGTGTCTTACACCAGCAGCCCTTTGTGCTTTACAGCATAGCGTCTATGGTATCTCTCAAGTACCAGGACTGGAGCGCTGTCCATGGTATTCCTTCTTTACACCATTCTATTCTGAACTATGTCTAAATCCAATGGCTGGGACGCCTGGATGGCTCAGGTCCTTGGCTCAGGTCAAGCCAAAGGCTGGATGCCGGATCCTGGGATCCGGATCCTGGGATCAAATCCCTCACTGGGCTCCCCGCAGGCAGCCTGCTCCTCTCTCTATGTCTCTGCCTCTCTGTGTCTTTCATGAATAAATAAATAAAATCTTTATTTAAAAAAAAATAAAATAAGCCCAATGGCTATAAAGCCTCAAATACCTACCAGCTATATTGTCATCTTTTGAGAAAGGTGGATTCAGACAGTTCCTTATGCTAATACTGCTATGCCTATTTATGCCTGGCTATGATGATATGACAAGGGACAAGTAAATCAGTGCTTCCCAAACGTGTATATGTATCAGCTGGAACTCTGCCATGATGATCAAATAAGGTTCAATTAGATCAGTTCTTCTCAGACATTAGTGTGCATATGAATCATTTGGGATCTTTTTAACGTACAGATTCCAACTCAGTAGGTCTGGTGTGAGGTCTGAAGTTCTGCATTTCTAACAAGCTTCCTGGTAAGACTAAACCATACTTTGATTAAAGGTGACCTAGACTGGGAGGCCTGGGTGGCTCAGTCAGTTAAGTGTCTACCTTCGGTTCAGGTCATGGTCCCAGGGTCCTGGGTTGAGACCCACAGCCAACTCCTTGCTCAGCAGGGAGCCTGCTTCTCCTTCTGCCTCTGCCTGCTGCTCCCCCTGTTTGTGCTCTCTCTGTCAAATAAATAGATAAAATATATATTTTTTAAAGTGGTCTAGACCAACTGAACTCTACATCTGAAACTGATGATACACTATATGTTAATTGAATTTAAATAAAATAAGGTAATAAAAAATGTTTAAAAATAAAAGTGGTCTAGACCACCAGCTTATTAAGAGGATCAAAGATTCTGCCCAAAAGGAGCCCCCCTCCCACACTCATTCCATGTTGGATGGTTCTTTTTTTTTTTAATATTTCATTATTAGGGGCACCTGGGTGGCTCAGTGGTTGAGCGTCTGCCTTCAGCCCAGGGTGTGATCCTGGTGTCCTGGGATCAAGTCCCACATCGGGCTCCCTGAATGGAGCCTGCTTCTTTCTCTACCTCTCTCTGTGTGTCTCTCAGGAATAAATAAATCTTTTTAAAAAAATTTTATTTTTTTGAGAGAGAGAGATTGGGCACACGCACGCATGTACATGAGTTGGGGTGGAGAGCAGAGGGAGAGGGAAAAGCAGACTTCCCGCTAAGCCGGGAGCCTGAATGAAGCAGGGCTGGATCCTAGGACCTGAGATCATGACCTGAGCCTGAGGCAGATGCTTAACCAACTGAGCCACCCAGGTGCCCTGCAGTATTTTTTAAAAGATTTTATTTATTTATTTATTTATTTGTTTGTTTGTTTGTTTGTTTGTTTATTTGAGAGAGAATGAGATAGAGAGATAGGGCAGGGGCAGAGAGAGAAGGGGACTCCTCTGCTGAGCAGGAGCCCAATGTGGGGCTTGACCCCAGGATCCTGGGATCATGACCTGAGCCAAAGGCAGATGCTCAACCACTGAGCCACCCAGGCATCCCTGTTGGGTGGTTCTTAACCAGCCCAATCACATCACAGTTCTTGATGAGTTTAAACACCAGACATACAGATAAAAGGGTTGGTATAACAGAATCAGACATGGAAAGAAAGTGAATCAAGACTCAAGAAGAGCTATTAGAAGAGACGTAATGCATATCCCTTTTGAGAGGTCCTAGTTTAAGTGCTAGATGCTGGCAGAGGAAGCCATGGGGCAGGAGAGTTGGGCGGGAGGGAGTGGTAGGGAGGGAAAAGGAAGAGAAGACGGGATCCTGGGAGATTAGTGTTAGCACAGCAACTTTATCAGGTGCCAACACTAAGAGCATAAACAAATGAATATAATTCTTTTATAAATTTCACTGATACTTGAAAAAATTTATATTGTATTTAATGATTCAAAATAGTTTAAAAGATTTAAGACCTTGCTGCTGTGGTAATAAGTGGATGTGATGTTGGTTTTACATAATAAAATTTAAGATGCCATTTTATTAAAATATCTAAAAATTAAAATACTATTCAAAGAATAAACAATTTATTTGGATTTTAACTGGATTTTACTGTAGAGCTTCTGCTTTCTTAGCTTGACTTGTGGAGAAGAGATCTAATACAACCCTACCCAGGCATCCCAAATCCTCACCAACATTACAGCTGGAAGCTACTATATTGCCATAGGTGACACTGACTATCTACTTTCTCATTGGCTGGCCTTGTGCATCTCATAAATATGCAACTATTAGAAAACACTTTCTGCAAAATGGAGTTGATGCTGAGAAAAGATCTGCAAATAATAATCAGGCTCAAATGAGTAAGGGGCAATTGAGAAGGTAGGTCATAAGAAGGGCTTGGGAGATTTTCAGCTTGAGCAATGCATTAGTTTGCTAGGCCTGCCCTAGCAAAGTACCATAGCCTGAGTGGCTTAAACAACAGAAATTTATTTCCTCACAGTTCTAAAGGCGAGAAGTCCAAGATCAAGGTGTTGCCAGGGTTGATTTTTTTTCTGATGGCCATCTTCTCCCTGTGCCCTATATGGTCTTTCCTCTGTATGTCTGTGTCCTGATGTCCTCTCTCTCCTAGAGAGAGAAAGAGAAACTTATGTATGTCCTCTTCTTATAAGAACACAGTCATCTTGGATTATTAGGTACACTTTAATGACCTCATTTTACCTTAATTGTCTCTTTGAAAACACACACAAATACAGTCACATTATGAAGTGCTTCAACATATGGATTTTAGGAGAACACAATTCAGCCCATAATAGCCTGAAGAATGTCCAAGTGGAGATGTCTCCCAAGTATTAGGTTTAGAGAGAGATTTGGGCCTGGGATTGAGATGAGTGGGGGTCATTAAAGACAGGGGAGTTAGCATGAGAATGTGAGAGTCAATGCTATGTGAGTGGGCCAAGGACAGAACCCTGAGAACACCACATCTAAGAGGGTGGCCAAAGGAAGAGAGGCCTACTCAGAAAATTGAGAAGGAGAGGGAGCCAGGAGGGAAACCAGATGGGTATTGGGGCTGTAGAAACCAAAGTGTCTCAAGAAAGTATGAAGTGGGATCAATAGTCTTTTTTTTTCTTTTTTTTTTTTCAATAGTCTTATATGCTCCCAAAAAGCAGAGTAAAATAAATTTAGCTAGCAGTACAGACATCACTGACGTTGGAGCCTGAGCACATTCAAGTGTCAAGGGGTCAGAAGCCAGGCTTGAAAAATGAAGGGAAGGATGATAAGTGTAGATAACACTTGGCATGAATTTGGCTGTGAAAGAGGAAAGCAAAGGTAATAGTTGGAGGGGGAAGTAAATATTTGTCCATTCTTTAAAAGAAGAAATTACATAATTTATTTTTAATATAAATATATGAACACAGTACAAAATTCAATGGCTACAAAGAAGAATGTAATGAAAAGTAGATCTCTGTTCCAGATACTATCCCTTTGCCTCCAGATCTGTTCTGACTCTTCTCCACCCTGCTTCTCACCCCAGACATCAGTGATTTCCTTGCACCGTGGTTTCTGGTTGTACGCACTGAAACGGCCCTCTTGGGGTTTGCCCCACGACAGAGGTTGGAGGACAGGAGGAGAGTAAGGAAGGGATGACTAAGCCATAGGGTCTTCTGCAGTCACCTGGGCCATGGCTCCTATCAGGCAGCTCTCTCCACATTGCCACCTTCCGTGGGTTTTCAGAACCAAGTCCACACACATCTCCTTCAGCAGGAGAGGTGGTAATGCCTTCCTGCTGCTGCCTGCCCTGGGATGCTGCAGCTTTCTAGCTAGTCCTTGTTGGCCCCTCTTCAAAATACCCACTTAGGGATCCCTGGGTGGCGCAGCGGTTTGGCGCCTGCCTTTGGCCCAGGCGCGATCCTGGAGACCCGGGATCGAATCCCACATCAGGCTCCCGGTGCATGGAGCCTGCTTCTCCCTCTGCCTGTGTCTCTGCCTCTCTCTCTCTCTCTCTCTGTGACTATCATAAATAAATAAATAAAAAAAAAATTAAAAAAAAAAAAGTTTCAAAATACCCACTTAAATGTACCTTCTGTTTCTTGCCAGGCTCTAAGAGACACAGTCTCCCTCCTAATTGTTCTCGTTACCCAGTTCCCTTCCCCAGAGACAAATACAGCCATCAGCTTCTGTGTGTAATCCCAGAGATATTCGATGCATTATAAGAACATTTTCTATATATACATGTACCTGTATGTACGTATGTATTGCTTTGCATTATTTTTACACAAAATTGCATCATTACCTGCCCGTCCTACACATGACTTTCTTTTCTTATCTTAAATACAGAACTTCTAAGCTTCCTGATTTGTTTTTATAGCTGCATAGAAAATAGTGGTTATACACATACACACATAGATACATACATAGATATTTCTAGAAGTGTAATTTCTGGGTCAAAGGAGCCATGCATTGTAATTATGATATATAGTGCCATATTGCCCTCCATGGAGGGCAATTCTTACTAGTTTTGAAAGTGTCTGTATCCTCACATGTACCCTTACCACATATATTCTTTTTTTTTTTTTTTTTTTTAATTTTTTATTTATTCATGATAGTCACAGAGAGAGAGAGAGGCAGAGACACAGGCGGAGGGAGAAGCAGGCTCCATGCACCGGGAGCCCGATGTGGGACCCGATCCCGGGTCTCCAGGATCGCGCCCTGGGCCAAAGGCAGGCGCCAAACCGCTGCGCCACCCAGGGATCCCTTACCACATATATTCTTAAATGTTCGATCTTTTCTAATTTGGTGGGTGAGAAAAGTGTCTCATTGTAGTTTTAAATTTGCATTTCTCTTGTTATGTGTGAAGTTGGGTGCATTTCTTTAAAATGCATTTGTATTGACTTTTCCATGAACTGTTCATTTTTCACTGGGTTACAAATATTTTTTTATTGATTTATCTGAGCTTCTAATTGAGAAAAATAACTCTTTATCTGTGAATTGACTTGCAAATATTTTCCCCAGCTTGTTATTTTTCAATTTTTTTTCTATGCCTTCTTGGTTTTCTATCATAAGAGAGGCTTCTTCCTCTGAGTGGGGTGTTTCAATCCACAATTTCAGATGTTCTTAGGTCACCTCAAGTGCTGGATGTGTCCATGAAGGTAGAAGCTTCTAGAACAAGGTCCTGTTGCTGATAAGGTGGGACACAAACCATCCACACTGGAGTTTCCCAGGAAGATGGGAGAACATGAGAAGGGGAAGAACTAAAAAAATGCTGTGACTGATCAGGAGTAGAGCCTGGCAATAGAGAAATAGAGGACAGGATAGGTAGACTTGAGGCTTAGAGACATAAGAGCTTTTATACAAGAGTTTTGGCCATGAGTAAAGAGGACACAAACCCCATCTCTCAACTCTGAGAATGTGAAACTTCTCAAAATGGCTCCAGATGAAATCATATCCTCAGAGGACAGTTAAAGAAAATTGCAATGAAGACTTGAAAAAGAGTGTAATTGGTAAATCATGAAACGGGGCTTCTAGAGGTTGCAACGGAAGTGTATAAAGGAGCAGTGAGATGCAGAGTCCCGCAAGAAGAACTCAAGAGTCTCAAGGAGAAATTGTAGTAAAGAATCACTATGGGGTATTTAAATCTTGGTCAGTGACTATGGTTAGCAGGGATCCTTACTGGGCTACAAGAATGTCAAAAACATTTGGCCCCAGCAAATCCCTGGAGCGCCAGTCATATGGGGCCAAACTGATGGATTTCAAAGGAAGATGTCATCTCAGGAACACAGAGAGATTTGCCTGTAGAAGAGTTAAGTTTCAGCCTCCTTTGATTGGTTCTGGGTACAAAACTGCCAAGTCGGTGGGTGCTCAAGTAAATAAGAAAAGGCTGCATGGGCAAAGGCCTGGTCACTTTAGAGTGGATCTAGGGGCCACCTTGTGGTATGCGTGAGGGAGGGAGGTGAGCTGGATTAAAGCCATTCCCTTAAGCTCTTTGATAACAGGGTTGAGTATTTATCATCCAACCATCCATCCATCTGTCCATCCTCCACCTAGCCATCTACTTATTAATCTATTTATCTCCATTTAAAATCAGCCTTATGAGTTGAAATTCTTTTTTTTTTAAGATTTTATTTATTTATTCCTGAGAGACACAGAGAGAGGCGGAGACATAGGCAGAAGGAGAAGCAGGGTCCATGCAGGGAGCTCGATACGGGACTCAGTCCTGGGACTCCAGGATCATGTCCTGGGCCAAAGGGAGTCGCTCAACTGCTGAGCCACCCAGGCGTCCCTGAAACTCTTTATTTTAAAGATTTTATTTATTTATTTGAGGCAGGGAGAGGAGGGTCAGAGGGAGAGGGAGAGAGTCTTTTAAGCAGACTTCATGCAGAGTGCAGAGCCTGACATGGGGCTCAATCCCACAGCCCTGAGATCATAAACAGATGCTTAACTGACTGTGACACCCCAGGCACCCCTATGAGTTGAAATTCTTTAAACATTGCATAAGTCTGATTATTAATTTAGGCTCACCTGCCACCATGCAAAACTAAGTCTAAAAACAGAATCCCAGGACATCTCTTAAATTCAAGATAAAAAGAATGACCAAGGACGGTCCCAGTGGCTCAGCAGTTTAGCGCCACCTTCAGCCCAGGGTATGATCCTGGGGACCAGGGATCAAGTCCCGCATTGGGCTTCCTGTGTGGAGCCTGCTTCTCCCTGTGCCTGTGTCTCTGCCTCTCTCTCAATCTCTCTCTCTCAATCTCTCTCTCTCTCTCTTTCTCTCTCTCATGAATAAATAAATAAAATAAAATTTAAAAAAAATAATGACCAAATATGGAACACCTGGCTGGCTCAGTCAGTAGAGCCTGTGACTCTTGATCGAGGGGTTATGAGTTCAGTCCCCACATTGGGTGTAGAAGCTAAAAGGAAAAGAAGAAAGAAAAGAAAGAAAAGAAAGAAAAGAAAGAAAGAGAAAGAAAGAAAGAAAGAAAGAAAGAAAGAGAGAGAGAGAGAAAGAGAGAAAGAGAGAAAGAAAGAAAGAAAGAAAGAAAGGAAAGAAAGAAAACCAAAAGAAGCAATTTAAATGTCCCAGTTTTTCCTTTCACAACTTTTGACAGCCTTCATGTTCACTTTTACAAATTACAGGCAAAAGATAGAGTGACCATATTTTTCTTTTCCTGACATACTCTGCCAAGTAAAGGCTATATTTCCCACTGCAGTATTTTAGTACAGTAATTTTTAATCTTTTTGTGTGGTCATAAATCCTTTTGAGACTCTGATGAGAGCTATGGGATGATCTCAGAAAAAAAAAAAAGCATGCATACACACTCACATTTTTTTTTCTTTTAAGGTAAAAGAAAAATGATTCCATGACCAACTATACCTCAGATTCACAACCCCAAGGTCAAGCGCGGAAAGCTCTACCGACTAAGCCAGTGAGGTACCCCCTCTCCAACAATTTTGTTCACTATTTCAAGGGGTTCCTGAAACTTCAGAAGCCTGTATGTAGACCCCAGATACTACATGTTGTAGAGTAAGGAAAATGAATAGAGATCTCACATGATATCCATGAGCTTCCATTAGGTTCTGTCTGTCAACAAGAAACAAAAATTCAAGAAGTGCCTGGCTGGCTCAGCTGGTAGAGTATGGGACTCCTGATCTCAGGGTCATAAATTCAAGCCCCACTTTGGGTGTGGAGCCTACTTAAAAAAAATTAAAGAAAAAAAAAAGAAACAAAAATTCAACTTGAACAAAATGGAAACATCTGGTGTCCCTATTTACCTTGTAATTCTCCCGCTGTCCTCCCCATTCTCAGCTCTGGCACATCATCTTGAGAACATATTGTTTTCTTTGGGTCCAAATGGTGCCTTTCAGCTCTTAAACAGTGGCTCATTCATAAGTGCTCATCCTTTTCTTGCTGGAATACAAGAGGTTTATTGATCTCATAATAAATTATTTTGCTTGATTTCTATGCAAACCTTCAGTGTTGGAACTTTTTTTTTGATACAGAGAAGGCTAGCATGCCATTTGCATCTCATTAGTAATAATCAACAAAGGGGGATCCCTGGGTGGCTCAATGGTTTGGTGCCTGCCTTTGGCCCAGGGCGCCATCCTGGAGTCCCGGGATCAAGTCCCACATCAGGCTCCCGGCATGGAGCCTGCTTCTCCCCTCCTCCTGTGTCTCTGCGTCTCTCTCTCTCTCTCTCTCTCTCTCTTCCTCTCTCTCTCTCTTTCTCTCTCTCTATGTCTATCATAAATAAATAAATAAATCTTTTTTAAAAAGTAATAATCAACAAAGAATCTTCTAATAAAGTCACACTGTAAGTTAATAAAAGCAATTATGTGTTGGTTATACTAACACTTTCTTGCATTTGGTCTTGTTTCCATCTTCATTTCTACAACAGTATTTTCTTGGGATTCTTAGACTTTTGGGCCTATTTCTGTAAGCCTAAAATGATGCAAATATGTTTTAGAGAATTGAAGGAACTTCATCAGTCCAAGTTTGAAAAATATTTCCAGGAAGCATAACTTACCCCTGTGCCTGGTTACTGAGCAATCTCTCTGAATCTCTATTTGATGCCTCTCAACGTGTTCTAGGTCAACAGTAGCACAGAAGTCCTCATGAGTATCCCTGGTACGCATCATAAAGACTTTTCAAATAGTGTCCAACATTTTGACTTTTTTGCTTGATTAAGATATTTTTGATGTGTAATATTTTAGTACTTTTCTTCAATTTATCATTAATACAATAGTAGACCCTATAATATAGAAAGTTAGAATATCATTTTATTCTGGGTCGTTAAAGCATTTTATCAAGTTGCAATTAGTAACATGTTTTAGCTGTAGAAAAGTAATGAAACTCTAAGTCTGAGGCAAATAGCCCAGACTGTAAAGCTTGTGAAGCTCTGTTTGATTTAAAAGCTTTGAAGATGTTACCTTGCATACAGACCATTCAGGTATGTGATAAGCCATTGTGTGTGGCCATGCTACTACTATGACCATATGAGGGCACAGATACCAGGTACAAGGATAAAAGTAGTGAAGTACACAGGCTTAGGAATCAGACTACTTGTGTTCACATCCTGGTTGAGTCTTTTTTTTTTTTTTTCTGGTTGAGTCTTAATAATTGTTTGAACAATTTAACAGTCTTGTGAAACTGCAGTGGACAGTAGTCCCTACTTCATGGGGTTTCTGTGAGGTTTAATGAGATAATGTGAGCCCTTTGCACCGAGTCTGGTGTTATATAAAAGTAAAAGATTACAGTATGTGGCCATTATTACTTCTGAATTGTTTTTATAAAATAGTATGAGATAGAATTTACACTAATTGATGCAGAATTTCTCTTCTGGGCCAATTTAATATCACAGTATCACTCATATTTTCTTTTTATTCTGAGACTTTCAATCTTATAGTGCAATGAATACATGTACACCTTTCATCAAAATTCACCAATTAGTAATGTTACTACATATGCTTTCTCTGTGTTTATACATAAGCACACACTCCCAGAAACCTAAATAAATATAGCTTTTCCCAAAGTCCTGAAAAGTATTTAATCTATCTGTTTTCATTTTCCCCTTATCCTTTTTTTTTTAACAATATGGCCTGTTTTCATTTTTAAACCCTTTGAATGTGAGTTGCAAATATCTTGTTTTTCAGTACCTACATTCCTAATTCTATGCAGTTCCTAAGAATAAGGACAATGTCTTTCATAAACACAATGTAATCGCACATAAGAAAGTTCATACTTCAATAAAGTTATCTCAAATCCAGTCTATGTTCAGATTTATGCAATTGTCTCAAAAATATTTTAGAGCTGTTTTGCTGTTGCTGTTCTATCCAGAATCCAATCGAAGTTCTTGCATCTCATTGACCTACATTGCAGTTTACATCAGTTAACTCGTAGAAGTCCCACATTTTGGATTTGTCTGACTTTTCCCTCATAGAAAGTTTCTTTTAGCTTGTTCCCCTTTCCCTTGTAATTCTTGACTTACTACACTTAAAGCAGGCCACTCTTGTAAGGATCCCTATATCACTGCTTTCCTTTGTGTGGGATCTTCCGTTCAACAAATGTTGGTTTAGGTTCTTTATCCCCATCTACTAAATGGTACGATTGACTCTAGATCTGGATATTATGGTAAGGCAAATAAGTTAAGATCTGATTTGGCTGTGCTAGAAAAACAAAAACCAGTAGCTTAGCAAGCTGATATTCATTTATTCTCTCTCCCTCCCTCCTTCTCCCTCTCCTTTTTCATCCAAGTCTAGAGGTAGACGGCCTCAGGTTGACATAATAATACACATATCCGTCTTCTCTGTCTCTGCTCCAGCTCTAGGGCTGAGCTGACTGTTCCACCTCAAGCCACCATGTCCCTTTTCAGCCAGCAGGAGGGAGGAAAGGGAAGGCAAAGGGCTCTCTCCCTATTGACATTTCCTGGAAGTTACAAGTACCATTTCCATTCACATCTCATTGGCCATAATGAGATTAAGTTATATGGCCACATCTAGCTTCAAGGAAGGTCAAGAAATGTAGCTAAAATAATAGGTTCCACTGCTACAAGAGGGAAGATGAGATTTATTTTCATTTTTTTTAAGATTTTATTTATTTATTCATGAGAGACACAGAGAGAGAGGCAGAGACACAGGCAGAGGGAGAAGCAGGCTCCACGCAGGAAGCCCAATGTGGGACTTGATCCTGGGTCTCCAGAATCACGCCCTGGGCTGAAGGCGGTGCTAAACTGCTGAGCCACCTGGGCTGCCCGGAAGATGAGATTTAGGGGACATCCACCAGCCATGGTCAAGTTTATGGACAGGCAGATGGTTCAAGAGGGTCCCTGAGAAGTCATTATTGGGGAAACAAAAAAAGGAGGTTCTCCCAGCATTGGAAATGGCATGACTTACTGTTCCAAAAGATGAAAATGGACCTATTCTTAGAAAAATGGAAATTGAGGGATGCCTAGGTGGCTCAGCGATTGAGCATCTGTGTTCGGCTCAGGGCGTGATCCTGGTCTGCGATCAAGTCCCACATCGGGTTCCGTATGAGGAGCCTGCTTTTCCTTCTGTCTATGTCTCTGCCTCTCTCTCTGTGTGTGTCTCTCGTGAATAAATACAATCTAAAGAAAGAAAGAAAGAAAGAAAGAAAGAAAGAAAGAAAGAAAGAAAGAAAGAAAGAAAGAAAGAAAGGAATTGAGAATAAAGACAAGTGGATTAAGTACAGAACCTCAAGAAAAACTGTATTTATTTATTTTGTTTTGTATGAAGGTACTAGTACCACAGTGAAGTAAATGTAAGTGGCCTATCATTTTAAAATAACCTGTAATAACCTATTGTAAGTCAAGTAACCCAAATTACTTTACTTTATTGAAATGTCATTGAAATATATTACCAGCATTTCATTCACTCACTTTCCCATTCAACCGACAAATATCAAATGCCAGGCGCTGAGCTGGGTCAGGGGATATAATAGTGAGTGAAACAGAACAATGGTCCAGCCTACATAGTGTTTATATGAGACAGGTTCTAATCAACTATTCACACAAATAAATCTAAAACTGTACTTATGATAAGGGATAGGGGAAATGTGGTATAAAGTTAAAAGTGGAATTTGCCCTAGGCAAGACAGCCAAAGAAACTTTCCCAGAGGAAGTGATGCTTGGGTTGCGGTCTGAAAGAGAAGTACAGGGAACTAAGTGGGGGGGGAGAGGATGCTGGCTAGTAGTAGGGATCTGAATGTTTCTAAGTGGAGGGGGAACTGTGCAAGGGCTCCAAGAGCAGAACATAACAATGCAAAACTTGAGACAAAATGTAAAACAGTAGTATAGTGTACCACCTTTCTTGTAAGCAAGACAAGAAATAGAAAAATATGCATGTATCTGCTTATTTGTGCAAAATGCACATGCACACATATATGTGATAAACCAGAAAAGTAAGAATGGTTACCTACAGTGATTAAGTAGGAATGAAGCAGAAAGAATGGGATGTACGGCATCCCGGAGTAGAAGAAATATGGGTCTCTGAGAAATAAGAAAGAGGTCTCTGAGTATAACTTTTTGTACAATTCTGACTTTTAGAGCCATGTCGGTGGCACATACCCCAAAAGTAAATAAATTTAAATCAGCCAGGATGATGGAGAAGGAGAATCCAAAAAGAATTATAAACAGTAACACATGAACCTAACTGAATACAAATGAAATACAAATTACAAATGAATTACAATGAACAACATAACCGGACTGAAGTGAATGGGGAAGAAAAGAACGAATTCAATGTAACTTCAGGAAACAATATCTAATTATATATACTGAGGTTAAATTTGTTTAGCAGTTGTGAAACTACAAGTATTCTAGGAATGAGCAAGTAAGTAAAATAAAGTGGGAATGGTGGAATAAACCCTGTGATGTGGTACTGCAATCAGAGCTATCAGTATGAATTCATGGTCACACACACACACACACACACACACACACACACACACACACGGTGTGGGGAGAAACAGGTGTAGATGTGTGCAGGTGTATGCATTCATATACCTCCTAACTCTGTCTGAAGAGAAGGCCTGGAAGCAATGACACTCCAGCAGTAGAAGGATAGTGCTCAGATCTTGGTTTCTAAATATTATTCTCCAATAAGAGGAATTGGGGTTGCTTGAATTCCTGGGCTGGATCGAGACAAACACAAGTTTAGCCTGGAGTACCCTGTGATGCCAGAAATAAGGAAGTCCTTGAAAAATTATAGGGACATGAAAGGACACAGGAAGTGTTCCCAATAGCCAAAGTTGGGACAGTTTTGAGTAATGAAAATGGTAGCTGTGGGTTATAAGCCATAGAAGATAATGTCCATGAGTCCATACTAAGATAATTAAATAAATAAATGAGTAAATGGGTGAGAAGCAATAGTTCTTCCTTTCAGAATTCCATCAATGGTGTAGAAAGAAAATGAGAATTAGCGCGCCAAACACCAGGCATAACTGTTTCGAGCAATAACCATCAATGGATGATAAAACTAGTAGGCAAATTATGAAAAACACAGCATTTACATATTCTTACAGTATCTCACTGTAAGATAATTATTCATTATAAAGGGGAAAACTTACAGTGAAGAAATCTGGTAGACATATTGACATCATGAGTCTCCTGATAGGATCCACTGAGAACTCAGAGCATGACATTACTTCTGTGGTGTTTTTGCCAAAAATGCATTACCTGGATTTAATTGTGAAGAAAAATAAGAAAAAACAAAACAAAACAAAACAAAAACCAAGGTGGGGTACATTTAAAACAAATGTCCAGTGTTCTGTCATTGTCAAAGTCATGAATGACAAAAACAGAATGAGGAATTGTCCCAAAATAAAGGAGACTAAGACATAGCAGTTTAATGCAATGTGGGATCTTGTTCCCCCCTAAAAAAGACACTAGGGACAATTAATAAAACTTAAATAAGTTTTGTAGATTATAGTGTTGTATCA
Organism: Vulpes vulpes; assembly: GCF_048418805.1. NCBI lineage: Eukaryota > Metazoa > Chordata > Mammalia > Carnivora > Canidae > Vulpes > Vulpes vulpes. The sequence continues at coordinate 186,219,753 of NC_132780.1, forward strand.
ACGTTAGTTTTCTGGGTTTTATCATTATATTGTGGTTAAAGATAGCATTTGGGCAGCTAAATAAAGGGTATATGGGAATCCTCTGGATTACTTTTGGTACTTTTTTATAAGTCTGAAATTATTTTATAATTATTTATAAATTATTTATAATTTATAATTATAAATAATTATAATTATAATTATAATTATTTATAATTTATAATTATATAATTATTTATAAATTATTTATAATTATTTATATTATAAAATAATATACAAAAATTATAACTAACTCTACTGTTATTAAAATCCAGCATACTTGGAGCACCTGGGTGGCTCAGTCAGTTGTGTGCCACTCTTGATTTTAGCTCAGGTCATGACCTTAGAGTCATGGAATCAAATCCCCTTCCCTCGGCTCCTCACCCTGCTTGTGCTATCTCTAAAATAAATAAATAAAACCATTTAAAAAATATTCAGCATACTTGTCAAAAATAAACAATGAGGATTGACAAGCAGGCAGGGCTAGATCATGTCAGGACTTGGTAGCCATGTTAAGGAATTTAAGTCTTCTACCTTCAGAGCAATGAGAAACAATTAAAGAGTTTTATTTTTTCTTAAAGATTTTATTTATTTATTCATGAGAGACACACAGAGCGAGAGAGGCAGAGACACAGGCAGAGGGAGAAGCAGGCTCCATGCAGGCAGTTGATCCCTGCAACATGGGACTTGATCCCCAGGATCACACCCTGTGCTGAAGGCAAGCACGAAACTGCTGAGCCACCCAGGCTGCCCAAAGAGTTTTAAGAAGTTAGGAGGAGCGCCTGGGTGGCTCAGTAGCTTAAGAGTCTGCCTTGAGCTCAGGTCATGATCCCAGAGCTCCAGGATGGAGCCTGACAATGGGCTCCCTGCTCACGGAGGAGTCTCCTCCCTCTGCCCTCACCCTACTTGTGCACTTGCTCTCTCTCAAAAAAAAATAAAATAAAGTCTTAAAAAAAAAAAGAAGAGGAGGTTGGGATTGGGTCAGTTTATCAGTGAGGGCCCTAATGGGAAGCAGATGGCCCACTGAAACAAGAAAATTTGAGGAAGATTTATCTGCAGGAGACTATAAAAGTATGGGTATAGGGAACCATCCAATTAAAGCCAACAGGTGGGTGGGTAGAGCAAGAAAAGAGAACTTAGGCTGACAAGGAGTGCTGTCAAAGAGGGTGAAGTCATGGAAATGAAGGAGAACATTTCAAAGAGGGAGGTAATTAACAATGGCAGGGAGCAAAAAATAAGCTGAAAAAATGGTCTTTGGGTATAGTCATATGGCCAATCTGTAACTTCAGTGAGAACTGTCGCAATGAAACAGTGATGGAGGCAAGCCGACTGGAGTGAGTGGGGAAGTGAGAGAATGACAAAATGGAGACAACCCTTTTGATGTGTTTGACTGTGGTGGGGAGAGGAAACCTAGGACACCAAGTCCATCTGCAAGCTTTCCAATTATCCATTCTGAAATCAACTGGAACAGTGGGAATGCCTTTAGCAAATTCTCTAAAGCAACGCAAGTTCAAAGAATGGCTCTTTGTGGAGTCTGAAGCTTATCTACAAAATGACTTTGTTAACAAATCATAATCATACAAGATGTTCAACTTTAGTGCCCAAATGGCACCCCTGTTTTCCAAATCCAAACATGTTCATCAAAAACCAGAAAGTTTCCTAAGATCACAAGTTGCAACGATACTGACATTTTCATTTGAGAGCACTCAGGCATGATTTCAGGGGAAAGACAATGTGGTAGCATTTTTAGCACCTCAAGGAAACATCTAGATATAAAAGATTTAAAGACAATTCTTTTGTGATGTTTGGTCTTCAAGAAAAATATAGAACACACAAATACAGCATCATTTTATATACCTGCATAGCGCTTATTTACCCCAGAACAGAGCAACTTTGGGAAAAATCAAAGCTTTAGTAGTAACTGCAGTTGCTTTTTATTCTAGTCTCCTAACCAGGTTAGTTTCTAGAATCCTGTTTCCAGAAGGCTCCTCCAGGTTCCCAAAGGGTTTGGCATGTATGTGCTGGGTGCTAGATCCCACTGTTTGCAGAAGTTTTGGGAAAAGCTACATCATTTGATATCGCTCTTGTCACCACCTGCCTTGCCATGTGACTCTCCCTGCCATCATTTTTAGCTACTTCTAAGTGCTGAAAGTTTTGCTCTCCTAGTGCCCATAGCCCTTTGAGCCAACCTAAATGGTCTGGCAGTATTTGTAATTACAGCCCCGCTGAGCATGCTGACTTCCTTTATGATCACAAAAAGGTGGTCAAGGTCATTGCCCAGCTTCCTATGGTTGTTCCCCTTATCCCAAATTAAGATTGTCTGCAAAGCCACATTCTTGCTTTCTCAGACTTGTTCTTTTTTTTCTAAGACAGGTTTATAGTCTCTTTTGCTGGACCATTAGTCATAAAGTCTCCATCATTACTTCTTGCAGGGCACACTCATGAACCCAGAGTTACTGAGGGAAGGTGTGCAGATTAAACTCCCCAGCATAACCCTAAATGCTAGATTACTGCTTTTCAAAAGTTAGTAGTTCCGTATTCAAAATTTTCAGCTGGGCAATCCTTACTCTACAAATATCCACTTAAAAAACTGTAGTATCTTTTTGTGCCTATTTCTCCTGAAATTGGTCTGAAAGATCAAATTAGATTATACATGGAAGCATGAAATTTTCATCTCTTCTTCCATTGGAAGTTAAGTGAAACACAGAAATAGCTATTATTGAATTACCTGTATTTCCAGCACTTAAGAATATATTTTTTAATAACTGAAAGTGTTTTTTCTCTAAAATAAATGCACTTGTTTGGGGAACTGCTTTTTTTTTTTTTTAATTTATTCATGATAGTCACAGAGAGAGAGAGAGAGAGGCAGAGACACAGGCAGAGGGAGAAGCAGGCTCCATGCACCGGGAGCCCGACGTGGGATTCAATCCCGGGTCTCCAGGATCGCGCCCCGGGCCAAAGGCAGGCGCCAAACCGCTGCGCCACCCAGGGATCCCTGGGGAACTGCTTTTTAATCAATTCCATTACATTGTTCTTAATCTTGTATACCAATACTTTTTTTTCCTGATAGAACTACTAGAATTTGGACTAAGAATTAAACTGTTAAATGGAGGCCAATGGAAGCTCCTAATTTTTAGCACCCTAGTTACAAAATAGCAAGTGAAGTTAAAATTATTTTTATTCTTTAAATTTCAGTTTCCTTCCCTGAAATGCCGCTGAGAACAAGCAAATATTAAGCTAAGGTAGCTAGAAAGTGTTTGCCTGAGGAGCTAAATCTAACAGATACTGACAAAGGAATATAGAAAAAGTGAGCGTAAAAGTGAAAAACAAGAGTAAGTAAAAAGCTTACCTTCTATCTGGGTCATATGCATTCAACCCATGTTTGTCACACTGGGTCAACAGCCTCTATGAATGTCTTCATATAGAGCATCTGGACTTTCAGAAAAAGCCAGAGACTCATATACTTCAAGAAGCATAAAAATACATTTCAAGTCAGTCCCTTCAATTATAAAAATGTTAGCCAAAGAAGAAAATTTCCATAACTGAATTTTTAATTGAGTTTTAAAAAGTCCTCTCTACTTAAAAAAAAAAAGTCACAATAAAACATTTATGGAACTGTATAGAAATATGTCCAACATAATCCGAACTTCTTGATTTTAATGTTTGAATCCAAATGCGGCATATATTTAACAATCCATTTGCTTTCCAACAAACTAAAACTTAAAGGAAAAAATACATTTTATCTTCCCAAATATAAGTGGCATAAAATTATATTTGGTTTTCATAAGCCAGAAGCATAACTGCCTTTGGCTAAAACTCGATAAAGAACATAGATAATGCAGATTCCTTTAAATTAAAACACATTACGGCATAAATGTATGTGCGTACATGCTGGATGAATATATATAATCTGTAAAGTGAAGTCAAATATGCATTCCCTATTTATATAACAAAAGCTGAGGAATTTAGATGCCTAGATTACACAATACCTTGCCAAAACTTTTTATCCACAGAATAATCCCTTGAAAGTGGGTATTAAACAAAATAAAGTTTTGCCCAAGGTTTTAGCCCTTTTGGTTGGCCTTCTTTTCTTCACGCTCCACTCGCAAAAGATAAATTGTATATTTTTTACATATGTAAACATCAGACTTTCAAGCAGTATTATGCAGTCCTTGGAAACAATTCATTTCTTCAACTCTTCCTGTACACCTGGGTTGGTGGAGTCTTTGTCTCTGAGCTCTTCTGTTTCCCCCTTAAAAACAAACTCAGCAGGTACTGGGTGTTCCTGTGCCTTGGATTTCACAGCGTGAGCTGCATAGTTAAGGCTGGTATTTTCACTCCAATGCCAGTAACCTGAGAGGGGGTTGTAGAGCATTCCTGTCACAGTTTGAACTGATAGACCATCTGAAAAAAGCAATCAGAAAGGGTAGATTTAATAAGTAATTGCCTTCCAAATGCCAAGATTCTAATGTGACTCTAAAAAGGAGTCCTAAACTCAATGGGAAAAAATACTTTGTAACCAAGTACAAATCATTCTTCACTGTAGCACAGAACATAAACTCTAAAGCCAACTGCTTGGGTTCAAATTCCAGCCTGGCACCTATTAGATGGTGACCCCAGGGAAGTCACTTAACATTTCTGAGTCTTAATTTTCTGTCATGTAAGGAACATATAGTCCTAGAGTTGTTAGAATTATATGAGATATGTGTATAAAGTAGCACAATGCTTGGAATTTGGTTAAAGTACTTAAGAAACATAAGCTTTTATTAGAAAATATCTTCCAGCAAGTGATTGTTCCTATACAGCATCTTTACAATACTTTTTTCTAGTCTGTTTTCAATAATATTTATTTGCAGAAATCTTTAGAACTTCTTATATTGGATTGACAATACTCCAATATTCCAAGTTTACTGATATACTGTTATATGAACAAAAAGCCTGAGACATACAAGAGTTAAGTACTCAGCAGGAATATCAAATACCAACTAAATGTTTTTACTTGACAGGAATTCAACATATAAATCAAGAGCTCACAATGTGTAAAGCAGAGATAGGCACTGCAGGGAGTACAGTTTGCTTCCAAAGAGCTTACAGGCCAGAAAGGGGCTTAAAAACACCAGAAGAACCATAATATAAAGCATGCTATAAGTAGCACAAAAGACATAAAAGGAGACAAGGAAGTTCAAAGTATACCTGAGTATGGAGGAATCAGAAAAAAATATATATATAATAAGCTGATACCCACAGGGTATCAACAGGACAAACTGAGGATGAGTAAGTAATAGACACTTGTACTTCATCCTCTAACAGATGAGGACTAAGCAGCCAAAAAGTATTCACTGATCATCTGTGATTTGCTTGGCCCTAGGTTAGGTGCCACAGGTGAGAGACATGTGGTATTTAATACTTAATCCTAACTTCAAGGAGTTTGTGATCTATTTGAGAGATGAAACCAACATCCAGAGAATAGGCCCATTTAATTCAGTGCCAGGTTGTGTGATTAATAATTATAGGTACATTAAAAGTTTGCTAAGGCCTTGAAAACTGGAAAAAATTCTTAATACTTACTTGATTCCAGAATGCTCTCTAGCTTTTCAGGTGAAATAAACTTCTCCCATGTATGAGTACCTTTTGGTACAATACCTGCAATTTGCTCTGCAAAAACAATTCCCAAGGCGTAAGACAGCTGTGTTTTGTTGATTGTAGTAATGAATAAAGAACCACCAGGCTAAAAAAAATATATATGGAGAGAAGTACCATTTTAGATATCACGAGTATCAGTTAGGTAAAGCCTTGGCTTCCCCCACCCCCTTCCTTCCTTCCAAATAATTTAACTGCAATTAAGATGCATAAATATAAATAAAGTATAATTTACCAAAATACTTTTTTCTTTTGGGAAATGCATTATTAAAGGTAGTCTACTACAGATGTACTCATTGGGTTTATTCATCAGAGCTTAGAACTCTTAAAATCAAGCTGTGACATATTATGTACTTTCTTTTGTACATAACAAATACTTTATAATAAAAATATAGGAATGAGATCAGGCTACACTTCCATGTTACATGTCCACATTTATAGTCTAATGTGTCAACACTGTTTTCTCTTTGGATGCAGAGTCTAACTTGTTCTGTGCAGCAGACAGTGCCACATCTTATATAGGTGAGTAATGCCAATAAGTGTTCTCTGACAAAAACATTAATGATTGAGGTGGGACTGTTTTGTTTTGTTTTGATTTCATTAGTATAAAGAACATGAAAAGATCAAGATAAACCCTTAGATGAATACAAACCATTTATGGGACTCTTTGGGCTCTTTTTTTTTTTTTTTAAGATTTATTTATTATTTGAGAGAGAGAGAGAATATGCACTTGGGAGTGCTAACACAAGTGGAGGGAAAGGTATAGGGGTCGGAGAGAGAGAGAATTTCCAGCTAGCTCCCCACTGAGTGCGGAGCTGGGTCTCTGAGCTCAATCTCAAGACTGAGATCTCAAGACTGAGATCATGACCCGAGTCAAAACTAAGAGTCAGATGCTCAGTCAACTGAGCCACTCAGGCACCCTGAGTCTGCCAGGTTTTAGTGGCTGTATTTATGGTGTTTCCTATATTTACTCCCACAAATGACAAAGATTAATGTCTGTTCCCTCTTCTACATATTCTCATTACCCTGATGGGGATAAAATGCCAAAAATTCCTTCTAATTATTACCTATACGTGTATGTGTATATATATAGAGAGAATATAGCTCAAATATCACCCCAAAACCCAAAAAAAAAAAAGAGGAGACCCTGAAATGCTATAATGTGCCCTTAAATTATAAACTGAAATATAGGGCAGCCCCGGTGGCCCAGCAGTTTAGCGCCGCCTTCAGCCCTGGGTATGATCCTGGACACCCCAGATTGAGTCCCACATCAGGCTCCCTGCATGGAGCCTGCTTCTAACCTCTGCCTGTGTCTCTGCCTCTCTCTCTCTGTGTCTGTCGTGAATAAATAAATAAAGAAAATCTTTAAAAAAATAAAAAATAAATAAACTGAAATATAGGGATGCCTGGGTGGCTCAGTGGTTGAGCGTCTGCCTTCTCTCAGGTAGTGATCTCGGAGTTCTGGGATTGGTTCCACATTGGGCTTCCTGTGGGGAGCCTGCTTCTCCCTCTGCCTATGTCTCTGCCTCTCTCCGTGTGTCTCTCATGAATAAATAAATAAAATCTTTAAAAAAAAAATGAATATCTAATCTATGGCCTACGGAATCTTAGTCTATAGAAACAGTGATAAGCAATGGTCATTTTCTTAAAAGGCTTTCCATAAATGCAAAATTAGTTTTAAATTTCACAATGCCAGCATTCCTAATATGTGTGAAAGAACCTCCATTCATACATACTGCCTGACACACAACACAAAAAGTAACGATTAAGGGGTTTTGCTTGGAAAATAGAAGATAAGCCTAGTAAAACTCATTTAAGAGGAAACACCAAGAAACTATTACATACTTAAGGAAACTAAGGAGACACAGCAACTAAATCCAACACAGAATCCAGGGCTGGATCCTGACCAGAAAAATGACATTAGTAGAAACACTAATGAAATTTAACAAGGTCTGTAGTGTAGTTAATAGTATGATGTCAAGGCGCCTGGGTGGCTCAGTCGGTTGGGCATCTGCCTTCAGCTCAGGGCATGATCCTAGGGTCCTGGGATCGAGCCCAATGTTGGGATCTCTGCTTGGCAGAGGGCCTGCTTCTCCCTCTCCTTCTGCCTACTTGTGCTAGTGCTCTCTCTCTGGCAAATAAATAAATAAATCTTTTAAAAAAAAAGTATGATGTCAATGTTAATTTCTCAATTTCAAGAAATGTACAATGGGTTACATAGAAGTCTAGGTTACATAGAAGTCTAGGACTCTGATGAGGCAGGTGAAGTGCCTATGGAACAACATGGAAGGATGCACTCACTTTCTGGAGTGTGCAAAGGTAGGGCTGGCACCTCAGCTTGAGTGTCTCCTTCCATTTTGTGCCCAACGTGCCTCACTTGCCTCACCCTAGTTCCTATCCTTATTGTGTGAAATGTTAACAGTAGGAGAAACTGGGGGAAGGATAGATGGGAACATTCTGTACTATCTTTGTAATCTTCTCTAAAACTAAACTTACATGAAAAAGTATTTCTAAAAATTCTATTTAGGTAAGGGCTAAGCATTTCATCCTTTTAGCTCTTGACCTTAGGGTGTTACCTCCATTAACAACAGAATCAATATAGTAACAACAACAATAACAACATTTTAAGGGACTTATTTAAAAAGAAAATTGGAATCACCTTCAGAGGACTACTTTTGTGGCAAATTATGTAAGCATAATCATATAATGGGAAGAATCAGACTTGGAATCTACAGATTTGACCTTAAGTCCCACTTAAGTGTCCACTGAACTTTGACATAAAGACCAAGTGACCTCTGGATTCTTGGGAGAAGATGGTAAAGTTGGAGCTCACCTCCTCCCATGGACACACAAGGCAACAACTACATATCTTCCATGGCTAAAGACATAGAGCAAAAGCTACACTGAGAAAGTTAATAGTATGATGTGATTTGGTAGGGAACCAAACCCCTGGCACAGCAACCTATAATTGGGAGGGATATCACAGGCACAGAGGTCCACCCTGAGGAGCCAGGGGTTCAAGCCCCACTTTGGGTACCCCTGGTCCCAGGGACCAGCACTGGGAAGATGAGCTCCCATAATGTCAGCTTTGAAATTCAGAGGGGCCAGAAGGCTATGGAAACCAAGACTCTGCTCTTAAAGGACTAGCCCAATACCTCACTCAGGCTGACATTCAGCACAGAGTCAGCAGCTTGAAAAGCACCAGGGTTATACATGAAGGAGATTTACTGACTAATTTTAGGGCATGTGTTGGAAAGGCAGGAATCTGCAAGAAGCTTTCTTCAGGAATGGAAATACTGGGGGACATATTTTTCTTGCCCTCCTTCAGCCTAGCTGGCCTGATTCTTACAGAACTAGTTCTGACATTCTCCATCTATCTAGTTAGCACTACTCGCCCTGCTCTGGCATTCCCCCGTGGACCCCTCTGCCCTGGAGAGTGCCGATCTAAAGTAACTCCCACTCTGCCACACCCAGGAGGCAGCCTTGGTCAGATCAGTATTCTCCCAAAGCAACTACTGCCCCACCACATCTAGTGGCATCCCCAGCCAGGACTGGGGCCCCTCCAAAGAAATTCCTTCTCTGGAGAGAGGATGGGCAGCCCCACACACCAGCTTGTGGGTACCAACTGCAGCTGAGCCACTCAAGCCAGCCTGCCTGGAAACCAGCTCTGCATCCCAGTAGATCTGCAGAAGTCACAGCTGGTCATTGTGCACAGCTGGGCTGAGGGTCAGCTCTGCCTACAGTGCTTGCACAGAGTTACAGCCCAGTCACAACCTGAGGCCGCACATAGCCCATACAGGGGACACTCCAGAATGTCTGCTTCTGGTAATTGGAGGAAGGCACTATAGGGCCCACATGATGCCTTTTGACACAAGGCCACTACTTTCAAGACCAGGATACATACCTGACATACCTAATACATGGAAACAAACACAGAAAGTGAGGAGATAGAAAAATATGTTCTGGGATGCCTGGGTGGCTCAGAGGTTAAGCGCCTGCCTTCAGCCCAGGGTGTGATCCTGGAGTGCCAGGATCAAGTCCCACATCAGACTCCCTGCATGGAGCCTGCTTCTCTCCCTGCCTATGTCTCTGCCTCTCTCTCTCTCTCTGTGTCTCTCATGAATTTAAAAAAAAAAAAAAAAGTTCCAAATGAAAGAACAAGCCAAAATTTCAGAAAAATACAAACAATGGAGATAAGCAATCTACCTGATAAGGAGCTCAAAGTGATGGCAATAAAGATGTGCATCAGATTTGAGAAAAGAGTGGATGAACTCAGAGTTTAAATCAAGAAAGAGAGAAAAAAACATAAAAAAGAATCAATCAGAGATGAAGAATACAATAACTGAAATGAAAAATACACAAGAGGGAATCAACAGCAAATTAGAAGATGCAGAAGAATAGGTCAGCCAGTAATCTGGAAGACAGGGTAGTAGAAAGCACCTAAGTTGGACAACAGACATGAAAAGATGCTGAACATCGCTGATCACCAGGGAAATGCAAATCAGAATCACAATGAAATTTCATCTCATACATGTCAGAATGGCTAAAATCAAAAACATAAGAAATAACCAGTTTTTGTGAGAATGTGGAGAAAAAGGAACCCTTGTGCACTGTTGGTGAGAATGTTAACTGGTGCAGCCACTATGGAAAACAATATGGATGCTCCTTAAAAAATTAAAATAGAAATACCATAGAATCCAGTAATTCCATTTCTGGGTATTTATTTGAAGAAAACAAACTAATTCAAAAAGATGTATGCACCTCACAGATGGGAGAGGGGGTTAAAAAAAAAGATACATGCACCTCTATGTTTACTGCAGCATTATCTACAATAGCCAAGATATGGAAGCAACCTAGATGTCCATCAATACGTGAATACATAAAGAAGATACGGTAGATATATACAATGAATTATTACTTAGCTTTAAAAAAAAGAATGAGATCTTGATATTTGTAACAACATAGATGGACCTAGAAGGTATTATGCTCAGTGAAATAAATCAGAGAGAAAGACAAATACTATATGATTTCACTTACATGTGAAATCTAAAAAACAAAACAAGTGAACAAACAAAAACTAGAAACACACTCATAAATACAGAGAGCAAACTGGGATTGCTAGAGGAGAGGGGGAAGATAGGCAAAATAGGTAAAGGGGACTATGAGGTATAAATTTCCAGTTATAGGGATCCCTGGGTGGCGCAGCGGTTTGGCACCTGCCTTTGGCCCAGGGCGCGATCCTGGAGACCTGGGATCGAATCCCACATCGGGCTCCCGGTGCATGGAGCCTGCTTCTCCCTCTGCCTATGTCTCTGCCTCTCTCTCTTTCTCTCTCTGTGACTATCATAAATAAATAAATATTTTAAAAAAAAATTTCCAGTTATAGAACAAGTAAGTCATGAAGATGAAAAATACAGCATAGGGAATGTGGTTAGCAATATACCTTTTTAGGGTGACAGATGGTAAGTACACTTATTGTGATGAGCATTTTGTAATGTCTATAATTGTCGAATCACATGTTGTACACCTGAAACTCATATAATATTGTATGCCAACTATACTTCAATTAAAGAAAACAAAAAAGGGGGTGCCCACATGGTGCAGTTAGTTAAGAGTCCAACTCTTGGTTTCAGCTCAGGTTACAATCTCAGGGTCATGGGATTGAGCCTCATGTGGCAAGGTCTCTGCTTAAGACTTTCTCTCCCTCTGCCTCTGTCCCCTCACCTCTCTCTCTCAAATAAATCAATACATCTTAAAAGAAAAGAAAAGAAAGAAAAGAAAAGAGAAGAGAAGAGAAGAGAAGAGAAGAAAAGAAAAGAGAAAAAAGAAAAGAAAAGAAAAGAAAAGAAAAGAAAAGAAAAGAAGAAAAGAAAAAACAACCCAACAAATAAAAAGGCTATGGGATGCCTGGGTGGCTCAGTGGTAGAGCATCTGCGTTGGGCTCAGGGCATGATTCCTGAGTCCAGGATCGAGTTCCACGTCAGGCTCCCTGCATGGAGCCTGCTCTCCTTCTCTCTGTGTCTCTGCCTCTCTCTCTCTCTGTGTGTCTCTCATGAATAAATAAAATCTTAAAAAAAAAAAAAATGGCTAAGTGACCTTTGACAGCTCTCAAATTCTGATCTCCTTTGGTCCAAGTTGGTCACAACAGTACCTGCTTACCTTCCTTATCTGGTGGTATGGAAAATCAATGAGATCATATATATGAAATATTCCTTTATAAGCTGAAAGCTGTTATATATATATATATATAAAGCTGTCAGAGTTACTTAAGAAATGTTATCTAAATCAATTTATATAAATTAAAAATGGTTTTTGTTTTTTAAGTATCAATCCAAATCAATTTCTTAGTAACTGTCATTCAATATCTATCAGGAATTTAATCCAGAGTATACCAATGAAAAAAACTTCAATTCCATTGTTTGTAATTATGTTCAGCACCAACACTTTTCAAGATTCTGGGATATCAGGATACTGTATCTGGAAAAATCCCGGTACTGAGTGCAAGCTGAGAAGCAAATGTAATCTCCAGCAGAGATACTATCCTCTAACCCTAGCTTCCTGATTTCAAGTATTATAAAACTTATTTCTATGGATACATACACACACTCAAAAGGAAAGACAAACAAGTAAAACCAAGTAAGACTTACTTTTAACACTTCACAGCAGCACTGTATAAATGTTTCTAGATCAATCACATGCTCTACAACTTCAGAAGCTACAACGGCATCAAATGTTTCTGCTGTCTCTTGCACAATCTCTTCCAGGGAACACGCTCTGTACTCTATTCTCTTATCTAGGACTGGATCAAATGATTTATGGTGCTGTGCTGTCTTAATGTTCTCATCCACAGGATCGATTCCAATAACTGAAGCTCCAAGCCGCCCTAGAGGCTAATTGGATAAAAAAAAAAAAAAAAAAAAAAAAAAAAAAAAAAAAAAGCTATTATCTTCAAGAAGAAAACAGAATACATGCTAGCAATAAAGAACTTATCAAAAAGGAAACAAGCTCAATCGTGAGGGGCTAATTACTGGAGATTATTTATGGGTACATGGAAGTTCATTAGACCATTTTCTATAGTTTGTACACATTTGACAATTACCATAATAAAAAGCTTAAGAGTGAACAATAGTCACAACAACAAAAAACTTATGAAGAACTATTTGAGAATAGTGGGGGAGGAGAGTTCTATATCCTATAGTACATTTACATGCACATAGTAGATTATTAACATACTTAATGCACTAAAGTTACTGTGTTGATAGAAGAGAGCTACAAAAGAGAGCTGCAGGGCATAAATACAAGTTTGCCTCATACAAGTTGAGACAAGTATTTTTTTATAGGGGTGAATTAGTATTCTTCCAAGCAGTCCAAAGCACCTAAGAAGGGGAGAGCACCACAAGCAGGCAATACTCTGTTAGGTTTTGATACCGAAGCAAGTACAAAAGAATAGCTTATCATTGCATTTAAACCAGTGGAAATTGACTAATCTCTTAGAAGAGACAACAAAATTTCCAAAGCTATTTGAAAGATCAGTGCTCAATTTTGTGCAAAAACAAACAAAAAACAAAAAAACACCAAAAGAATCCTCCTTCCTGTGATTTTCTGAAATTTCTATATATTTTTTAAGAAAGTAAAAAGCATATATTAGTTTTATGATGGTAAAAACATTAAGAACAATGTTAGGCATTTCTCTTTTTTAAAATAAACAATACTATTTGTTAAAAGGTTAAATGAATCATAAGCCTACTTTTTCTCAATTATTTTACCAGTTTAAAAATGGCAGAAAAATTGTAAACCACCTAAAAATTGTAAACCACTTACTTCAGTTAACAATCCACCACCACAGCCAACGTCAAGTATCTTCATCCCAGACAAAGGTTTTCCTGGCTGGTGATGAGCAACTGTTTTTAAAAGATTGTCTCTTTTTTAAAAATCCAAAACATATAAAAACAAATTATTAATTTTGCTAATAAGATCTTAAAAGTGTACAATTTTCAAGGATATATTAAACTCTCATTTTATTTTTTTAAGATTTTATTTATTATTTGAGAGAGAGAGAGAGAAAGAGAGCATGCACAAGTAGAAGGAGAGGCAGAGGGAGGGGGAGAAGCAGTCTCCCCCCTGGGCAGGGAGACCTACACAGGGTAGTGGGTGATGGCAGGCGCTTGATCCCAGGAGCCTGAGATCATGACCTGAGCCGAAGGCAGACACTTAACTGACTGAGCCACCCAGGCACCCCCAAGAGTTGCATTTTATTTTATTTTATTATTTTTTAAACATTTTATTTATTTATTCATGAGAGGCACAGAGAGAGAGAGAGAGGCAGAGAGAGAGAAGCAGGTACCATGCAGGAGCCCGATGCAAGATTTAATCCTGGGTCTCCAGGATCATGCCTTGGGCTGAAGGCAGGCGCCAAACAGCTGAGCCACCCAGGCGTCCCTAAGAATTGCATTTTAAAAGACTTAGAGCTTCCAGAATGTTACCTAATAAATGGCACCCTCAGGTCATTCATAGAATGAAGAGGTGCATATACTCCTTGTTCATCCCACCACCTATGAGCCAGGGCCAGGAATGTTTTTATCTCGTTGCTGTCTACAGTAGTTTGAGAAGTACTGTATAGTCTTGTCCAAGGGTACCTAAGAGGTCAAAGTGAAGAGCCAGGCAAAAACAGACATTTAAAAAAATGTCACATAAGATCTATTATGTATATTCTAATTAACAATGTATCAGCTTCTAACTACATGTATTGCTCATTTTTGATGCTTTAAAACCAGGTTTTCTCATATAATCACACAGCAAATAAATATATTCACAGATGGAATGAAGTTCCATCAACAAAGTTAATTTGCTTTCAAAGTAAATTACAATAGAAATGGAATGTTTCAAAACTTGGCCTTCTGGGTCACATCTAATAGTAAGGATAATAATAATAACAGCAACAGTAGCAGAAGTAGAAATAGTAATAGTAACCATTTATTTTGCACTTACTATATGTGGGTACTATTTAAGAACTCCATATATGTCATATGTTACCTTATTTAACCATTCTGGCAACTCTATAAGGTAGGTACTATCATTATCCCTATTACACAGGTAAGAAAAGTGAGGCTTAGAGAGATTAAGTAAATGGTAGAGCCAGGATTTGAATCCAAGTGCCCCCATCTTCTCTTCATTTCTATTATCATCATGGTCTAAGATACCATCATCTCTTACTTGAACTATTTGTTGCCCTCATCTGCTTGCTTCCTACCATATCCCCCTTCAGCCCTCATCTGCTTGCTTCCTATCATATCCCCCTTCAGTCTGTTCCCTACAATGGATCCAGAAGGTTCTAAAATATAAATATGATCATGCTAATTTTCCCACTTAAAATACTTACATGGTTTCCTAGTGATATTAGGGGAAAAAAAACCTCAAAATCCTTAGCATGACCTATAGTGCTCTAAATTATTTGTTCCCCATTTTCTCCCCTCCCCAAATGTACTACTCTCCTCATCCTCCCCTTTCCAGTCCTATGGGCCTTCTTTCATTTCCTTGCACTGACCCCACTTGTTCATTCCTCAGATACTTTGCATATGTTGTTCTCTCTACCTGGATCATTCTTCTCACATTCCCTTCCTTCCTGGCATATCTAATTAATTCCTTTTCATCCTTTAGGTCTTAGTTTAAATGGAATGCCATCTAAGAAGTCTTCCCAGACTCTCAAAACCTGGGTTATATTCTCCTATTTTAACTCCCATATAACTTGGTATTTCTTCATGGAGCTATGTGACAATTTGATCATGTTTCCCCATTAAACACTATGAGGGCAAAGTATGGACTATTTCATTTACCATTTTATTCCCAGTGATTAGCACAGTTCCTGGAACACACTTGGTACTCAGGAAACATTTGTCAAATGAATAATCTAATAAAGAAGGCCCAGGATAGTATATAATTCACCTAAATTAAAAAAAAAATCAAATGGGATCAAGCAGGGACTAAACAGATCAGACATTATGCCAAATTCCACGTCAAAGTATATAACAGGAAAATCCTACAGAAGTTCTTGGGTAAAAAAGGATAAGATTGTTACATTAGAATATGTAATGCCATTAAAGTTTTCTTTTCTTTTTTTTTTTTTTTAAGATTTTATTTATTTATTCATGAGAGACAGAGACAGAGGGGTAGAGACACAGGCAGAGGGAGAAGTAGGCTTCTCGCAGGGACTCAATCCCGGGACCTGGGATCATGTCCTGAGCCAAAGGCAGATGCTCAGCACTGAGCCACCCAGGAGTCCCTGCCATTCAAATTTTTACTGTGTTTTTCTTAGTTACACAGAGTACATTCTACATTGATTACTTACTATCCTTTTGAGATTTAAATATCATGTTTCTTTAATATTATCCTATGAATATTATCGTCTTTTTTCATACTTCATGCAAAGCCTCAATAATCAATGACTAACATACCATAGGTAACAGTAGGTGGTTGCTTGGTTGTCTACAAATGATTTCACATACACCCAATTTGATTTTTTATTTTATTTTATTTTTAAGATTTTATTTTCATTTATTCATAGGAGAGAGAGAGAGAGAGAGGCAGAGACACAGGCAGAGGGAGAGGCAGGCTCCCTGTGAGTAGCCCAATGGGGGACTCGATCCAGGTCCCAGGACCCTGGGATCCCTACCCCAGCCATAGGCAGACTCGTAACCACTGAGTCACCCAGGTACCCCAACACCCAGTTTTAAAAAGAGCTAGCTTATTTACAAGAAGCAGCACATGCACTTGGAAAACAGAGTTCATACCTTAACTCTATGAAGCATTTTTCACAAGGTTAGAAATTGGTTTATAAAATACAAATACAAAAAGACATTACTTTGGAACGCCTGGGTGGCTCAGCAGTTGAGCGTCTGCCTTTGGTTCAGGGTGTGATCCCGATCCCGGGATCAAGTCCCCACACTGGGCTCCTTGCGAGGAGCCTGGTTGTCCCTCTGCCTGTGTCTCTGGCTCTCTCCAGGTGTCTCTCATGAATAAATAAATTAAAAAAAATCTTTAAACAAAACAAAAAAAACCAAAAAGACATTACTTTGATTCAATCTTACCAACTGGAATTGTACAGTTATCTACCTTATAGTATTTATTGTACTCAAATCACTTATGATTTTAAGCACTGCATTGGCTGTGTCTTGTCACAAATGAGGAAGTCAAAAGTATTTCTCCAAGTAATAGTCTTACATTAAAAATAAAAGCTACCATTGAATATAGATATTCAAAGGGTATGTACTAGGTGCTTGCTGTGTTACAACTTTTCTGTAAGTTTGAAACTTTCTAAATGTAGAAGTTGTTGGAAGAATATTTAGATAAATAAAAGATACCTTAATAAAACTACATAAGCTATTTCATACTAACAGTGTTTATTAACATAATCGATACTAAACTATTCTTGTACATGATTTTGTAAATATTTGCCACAGTAATGAATAAACTTACCTGTGGATTTTCATTCTACTCAAGCAGGCAAAAGTCATTCTATAGGATTTGAACCACATGATTCTGCAATCACTGAAAACCCATGGTTTAGTTTGTGGAGTCCAATTGAACTGAATCTCTGAATAAATTGAAAAAAAAAATTGTTAAGTAATCTCTACATCCTATGTGGGGCTCAAACTCACAGCCCCAAGATCGAAAGTCATATGCTCTACCTAACTGAGCCAGCCAGGCACCTCCGAAAATAAAAATTAAATGTCTAGAGAAAGCGCTGCACAGTATAAATTCCTGATATGCATGTAATCGAAGAAACTATTTTACATGGCAATCTCATATTACAATTGATAAACAAAAGGGTTTTCCCCTTAATTTTGGATTTTATTCTAAAATATAAAGTAAAGGCCTTGCAGTCTGCCATCTAACTCTAATCAGAAATTTCTCCAATTTCAATTTTCAAAAATAAGTAATATATATGTAAAAGTTTTTCATACCCTCCGTTTCCATACCAATATTATGCTGCACAATTACAAAAAAAAATGATACTCAAAATAAAACTTTTAAACTAGGACAACACTAATTCTGAGATTAGTCAGAACTAGTTCAAATTCTGTCACGTTGGCTACATGAAATGGATTTATACATAACGCTCAAACCCTTTTACACAGAAGAAAAAACTGTATGTATGTGTGTGTATATATACATATCACCCTAAGATAATCACTCATCCAGTCTGTATGTTCACACTTACTAGAGACTTGCTCTATAAACTAGTTACTCTGCTGGACCTTCAATCGCTCAATAAACATTCAGACAAAGTGGACCTTACGGCAAAGAAAATTACCAGAAACATAAAGTTCACCCAGCTGATTTTTTTTGACAGTGGTGCAAAAGCAGTTCGATGCAGGAAAAAATAGTCTTTTCAATAAACGCTGTTGAAACAATTGGATACCATAGGCCAAAAGTCTCACATCTTGTACAGAAATGAACTTTAAAAAGCCCATGGACCTATTTTTGCAACTTCTCCTAAGTCTTAAATCATTTCAAAATTAAGAATCATTTAATTTTAAATTAAAAAACACAAACTTAAAAAAAACACAAACTTAAAAAAGCCCATGGATCTATTTTTGCAACTTCTCCTAAGTCTTAAATCAATTCAAAATTAAGAATCATTTAATTTCAAATTAAAAAACACAAACTTAAAAAAAAACCACAAACTTAAAAAAGCCCATGGATCTATTTTTGCAACTTCTCCTAAGTCTTAAATCATTTCAAAATCAAGAATCATTTAATTTTAAATTAAAAAACACAAACTTAAAAAAGCCCATGGATCTATTTTTGCAACTTCTCCTAAGTCTTAAATCAATTCAAAATCAAGAATCATTTAATTTCAAATTAAAAAACACAAACTTAAAAAAAAACACAAACTTAAAAAAGCCCATGGACCTATTTTTGCAACTTCTCCTAAGTCTTAAATCATTTCAAAATTAAGAATCATTTAATTTTAAATCAAAAAACATAAAAGGGTACGCCACAAAGCTCCTCTCCTCCTACTCTGCTTTTCTTCTACCTATCGGGGCATCTCGGAGATGGAATCATTTTTCCATGTGGACACACGTGGGTTTGAATGATCATTTTTACTGGCTGCACTGGTTTCCATCATATCACAGCACCGCTTCCCAACTCCATTTGTGGGCCTGTGAGTTTCCCGTCTGATCCACTGTCCTAACTTCAGCTCTAACGTCGTTTGCAGAGACCCCCGAGGTAGCATTCAAACCCCCTGCGCGGGGCCCGGGCTCAGGCCCTCGGGGCGGCTCTCGGCTCGGTCCGGGTCACGGGCCCAGGGATCCACGCCCCCCCCCCCCCCCCCCGGGCCTGCACACTCGCTCCGGCTTTCTCTCTGAACGTAAAGAAATGAATCTTAAAAAAAAAAAAAATTTCCCAGGGCCTAACACAGCCCCTGTTACAGGAGTTACATGTCAAGGGCAGACTTGACTTTGGTTAGTATCAGGAGTTAAATAATCAAACTGTCTTCTACAAGCAACGGGGTCAGAGAGTCATTTTCTTGATTTTTGTGTGCCCGATGGGGTCTGTGGCGTCCACAAAATAAAGCGCTGCGGCTGCGTTAAATTCTTTAGGGGGGGGGGGGGGGTAAGAGCTGGCGCCGAGAGCAGAGGCGCCGCCACGCAGCACGCAGAGCTCGGCGACGGCCGCGGGCGGGCCCAGGCAGGCCCCGCGGGGGCAGACGGCGGCGCCGGGCGGCCGCGCGCTCCTCGGCCAGGACCCCCCCCCCCCGCCCCCCGGGAAGCTGGGGCCGAGGGGCCGCGCCGGGCGCCCGGCGGCGGCGAGGGACGCGGGCCCCGTGGCGCTCTCGCGCGCGGCCCGAGCGCAGCTCAACTCCGGCCCCCTCCGGCCCGCGCCTGCGCACAGCAGCGGCCGCCACCCCGCGGGCGCGGGGAAGCGACACTCACCGGCCCGACGGGTGAAGCGCGCAGCCTGAGCTCGCGCGCCCCGCGACCTCGACCCAAGCGCTCCTAGGAGCCGACTCCCGCAGGAGCTTAGCTCGCGGCCTCCCCACATCGTGACAGGAGGGATCCGCCCCCTTTCCGGTCCCTCCAGCAAAAGATCCCCGACACAAAGGTTCCGAGATCCACGCGCACCGCCCGGGCCAGCCTCACCACGGTTGCATTAACGGGGGTTAGAGACGCGGGACTCCACTCAGCCCGACGTCCTTCAAACCGCGCGTGCAGGTTTGTTACCATAAAGGAACTTCCGAAGTCTCTATTATGCCTATTTCTATACGACCACCTCAAGCCTCACGGCCAAAGTAGTCCTGGATCCCGCTACTTCGTACCACGTTAACTTTTATTCTCGCGTAGAATTTAGCAGATTTCTCTGCATTTAGCAGAGATCTCCCAAAGATACTTCTACTCCTGTAGGCCACTGACCCTTGGAATTACAGATGCATGGAAGCACCTCCTAAGAGTACAATTGCTTCCCCTTTCAAGGCACTCAAATGTCATAGAAGAGGAAGACTCTAAACTGAAAATTCAGTTTCTCCAAGTAACCTGGGAATGTTCTGGGCAGGGAATACATTATGTAGTAGGTCTGTTAACCACTCAAGCTAGGCAAACTTCATTGAAAACTAAAAACGGTGATCAGTATCACTTTACTTCTAAATGTACAAAAAGCCCTTCCTTGAGTAAGAAGAGCAATGATACATTTCCAAGATTAAGAGGCAAAAAAAAATCATTGTACATTTTCAACAGGCAGGGTCAAATTGGTAAAGGGTTCTTTGAATGAAATTTACTGCTCAGTAATAGTCTTTCACATATGGCTTCTTAATTGACCTCCTCCTAAGAGTGGCTGCAGATTTTTGCTATGTCCTCTTCAGAGTTCCTCAGGACACATGACCATCTCTCCAAATGAAGGCACAAAACTCTGGCACAAAAGAACATTTAGCACGTGTTATATTTGTTGGAATGACAAATCCAAGGAAAAAGCAAAGTACAAGTATGATTAAAGTTTTAAAAGCTTTATTTAAATGTACTTTGTACCACTTCCCTAGGCTTCAGGGTCTTCCCATTACCTTTTCAACAACAAAGGCAACAACAAAGGCAATTTATAGTTATTTGCCTTAATACAGGAAACAAAAGCCTCTTGAATATCCACTAGTTTGGCCCTCATAAGCCAAACTAGCTCATTATACTTTTCTCTATAAAAATCAACAAAGGCTTTTTCAATGATGCTTAAACCTGAGTTGTGTTGGAAAGACTAGCAGTTGTAGTATTATGGCCATTGTTGGGAGATATTTCCTAGACCAATGCTATGGCCTTACCCAAATGTTGTAAAACAGAGTCTACAATTTATTTTACTATAAAAAACTATTTAGTATTTTGAAACTTAGTATTTATAAAAACTGTTTTCATTCAAATTAAGTGTAAAGTGCTCCCTTTACAGCTAACAGTTTTAACCCTTTTGAAATGATGTATGCCTACTCAGAGTTTAACTGCTGTATTTTCATATTTACAGAATTCCACATAAATTGGTAACACAGCATAATTCCATCTTAGTTTACACTATCATAATCAGATTGTGGCAGATTTAATCTTTGTGTAGAGGAAAATTCTATACATGACAAACCTTTAAGGTATATAATGTAGCTCATCACACGAGTTATGTTAAGAGCTAATAAAAAGCCTATTTTCCCATTCAGTGTTAGACATTACAGCCAAATGCAACTGAAAACCGAAAAACTTAAGAGCTAGAAGTACTCAATCAACACCTTAGAAATAATCAAATTCCACCCTTCTATAGTTGAAGAAATTGAGGCTCACAGTATTTACAGGATTTGCTCAAAATATATTAAGCAGCAGTCAGGACAATCCAATGGATCTAATAATATTTCTATCAAACCATGATTAGTACATTTTAGAAACGTCAATAAATGAAAATAGACTTTAATGTATATAAGAGAAGAAAAACTCCATTTAAATGTAAACGTTTCCATAAGACAGTATTACAGGAATTTTGGACCTTATACAATTCCTATGTAAAAATTCCCACATAAAACAAAAAGTCTCACCTACTACTTATACTTCATGTGTTTCTTTGAAGAAACAGTAACTTAGACATTGAAAAAAAAATGAATATTTGGGAAATTCACCTATTGTGTATTATACCATTAGAAACAGATGCTAAAAAAAAGACATTTTACAATGGCAGAAAACATACACTGAGATTCCACACCAGTCTTTATTTATATTTTGGGGCCTTCATTAAACAAATCTTGTAATTCCCTCTTTCAAATTACATTTTATTCTCTTAATGGTGTGGTATAACCCCCATTGCACAAAAACAAATATGATTAATACACTAGAAATACTTTAAAAGAGAAACCCAAGACAGTTTTATTAATCAATTCAGACCCATGATTGTCTCAAAAATCGAATCTACTGATTTTCTGGTGGTGTCATTTTAGAAGATTTCATAACCAAATTAAGTATCTAGTCAACTTATGTGTGTTAGCATTCACATCCCAAATCATGGAAGCCCTATTTCAGAAAATCTTACCACTAAGGTAAACATACTTCATTACATGTCAGTGAAATGATGATTTCTCTAAATTATCCATAAAACCTGAAAAACCCAAATACCTAATTATAACACTGATGTAGCTACTAATAATCACATATATCATGACTGTGTTTTAAAAAATATCTACAGATTTAAATAAGAAGCTTGCATATTATGGCAGAGTAAATAAAACTGTCAAATACTATTTTTGGCTCTAGTCATTTGTCTTGCCCAAAAATGTGCATATCATAGCCAACAGAACTTTTCTGTAGAATTTTATTTTGAAAATATTATTTCACCTGAAGATTGATCTAAAAAACATTTTAAGATATGAAAATGTTATACAACTTATCTATTACAAATTAATCTGATAATTCTGCAATTAGGTACATTGTGTTAGCTCACCTACATAAAAAATATTGCACATTTTCATTTTGTCTCCACGTGACTGATGTCTAAACTATATAGAATTCCAAACTATTTAAAAGTTATTCTGTGAAATATCAACTTTATAAATATCAGAACTAAATGCACTGTAAAACAACCATTTTGGTAAACATGCATTTATTCACAGTTGATTTATTTCCTCTAGATAAATGCATAACTGCTCAAAATTTAAGAACCTATGTAGAGGTACAAGAGCACACTTACAAATCTATTTCTACCTTCATTTTGAAGAAACACTGATCTTGGCAAAAATCTGGCTTATTTTAAAATGAACTATTGCTGGTAAGAAGGCATTACTTTAAAACTTTTCCGTGACCTGAACTTGTTCTTCTCCTTTTTAAACTAAAATGTAAAAGCGTTTGTTTTCAGAGATGTATCTATTGTGGCATAAGTGAATAATCACATAAAAACAGACCCTGAAAGCAGTTGAGCATTTAGATGCCTGCAGAGCCTCATTTTACTTGTAAGTTATGACTGCCTTAAATAGCTAGACCACTCACTGATCATAATTGTAAGAAAGTGACAAAACCAAATCATTTTAAGGTCATGAAATTGACACAAACCTGCATAATACAGCATTCCTCCACTGAGCTGAGGTCATATTACACTTTAAAAATATAAATAAATATACTGAATTGTGAGTCTTATTTCTGTCATACCCCAGTGTTTAAAATACGCTTCTAAAACAGAAGTGGATAACTGCAGAATACAGTTCCAGACTTGACTATTAGTGTCAAACACAATTGTTCCTTATAAATAACTCTAATGATGCACTGGCTTGATTGATTCCAGCAATTTCATTGTACAGAAGAAGTAAACCATACTTTATACACAGAAAATATATTACTTGAAAATCCTCAAAATAGGAAGAAAAGTTTAGAAAGCTTTCAAATGTTTCCAAATGAAAAGATCTATTTTTGGCCCTCTTCTACACCCTTAAAGTTGGAATTTGACAAAAATCCATGGGTACAATTTACAAACTTTGACAAACTACTAAGTTAAAACCATTTTCTTTGGGGAAGATGAGAGGAAGTACCTTTAAAACCTGTTATACAAAATTCCAGCTGCCTTTTTATAAAAGTACGTTCCTTAGATTAAAATCATAAAATTAAGGTGCAAGAGGTTAACAAAAATGAACTGAAGAGCTTTATTGACATCACAGTACATTCAAGAATAATTTTAAGAACATTACAGCTGAAAGAGAATGGCATGTTTATAGTCTTATTAAGCACTATTTTTTTTGAAAAAAATGTAATACAAAGAAATCCTATTAAGTAACTTGGAGCAGCATTTGGAAAAAGTACACCTATTTACAGATTAAAAAAAAAAAAAAAAGATTCTGGTTTCACCTACACAGCCACAATGTGCCTCTATAATGAGACAAGCCCTTAAAACTCATGGAATTTTTTAAACATCATGGCATTCTTGCCACATCATTCCTCAGCGTTTACGACGGGGAGGGGTTGTTGATCTGAAAAAAAAAAGGGAAAAGACAAATTTAAAAATAAAAATGTATTTTAAACTAAAGAATCTGCAATTTTTAAATAAATATTATTATATAGGATTTCTAAAATTACTTAAGACTATGATCATTTATCAAGTACCAAACTGAGTTTATTAAAGAGAGAGAGAGAAAGGACACTTTCAACTTTGAATAAATTCAGTCAAATTTTTTTTTTAAAAATCAGACAAAATACTTTAAAAAGTATACTACCTTGATCGGGACTTAGACTTGTGTTTGCGGCTTGCCTTCTTACCAGACCTTTGAGATTTCTCCATGGATCGCGATCGACTATGTTTAGGCTTCTTAGCCTTCTTTTCTTTGCTACTTCCTGGAGATTCAGAACTGCTCCTTCCACTAGAATCAGAGCCTGAATGTTTTTTGCTATCTTTGGTAGTACTTTTCTTACTATCCTGTCTAGAATCATGTCTGATAATTTTAACAGATATAGAACCACTCCTAGAGAATGTTCTTTCACTTTCTCGTTTCCTTTTTAACCTATCATCCTGACTACTGAACTTAAAATCTTTTTCTTCCCTTTTTTGTTTCTCTTTTCTTTTATCCTGTTCTCGTTCCCTTTCTTTGTCTTTCTTTTTCCTATCTTTATCTATACTTCGGCTCCTCTCCTTTTTTCTCTCTTGTTCTTTAGCCTCACCTTTATGCTTATGACTGCTCCCACTAAGATTTCCACGTTGATCATCAATTTTACGCCTATCTCGACTCCTACTGCGACTGGACCGATTGGTTCGCCTATCCCTTGAGCGACTTCTACTTCTACGTCTCTCTCGAGAAGGACTCCGATTTCTTCGTCTTTCCCTTTCAATGCTATTTCTATTAGATCTCCTCCTATCTCTAATCTTTACTCTAGCCCTATTGCTCTCTATTTTTATTCTGCGTGAATAACTTCTACTTCTACTCCGTCTAGCTTTAATTGTTGGAGATCTACTCCTACTATGTCTTTTTTTCCTTTTAGGAGAAGAAGATCGAGAAGAAGTGCGACTACTACCTGAGCTAGAACTGTATGAAGAGCTAGAGACAGTACTACTAGTACTACTAGTTCTGCTATTGCTACTGGAACTACCACTACTAGAACTTCCTGATCTACTCCTTCCTTGTTTCTCTTTCTCTTTATGCTCTTTTTTTGGTTCTAAAACTGACGTAGTTTCATTTGGAGTTCTTTTCTTTTCATTAACCACATCACCATCTGCTTCTCTTGCTTCTAGTAGTGATAAACTATTTTGCTCTTTATGGATAAATTCATTCATCTCTTTTGTAACCCTTTCTGTTTGCTGCTTTTCTTCTGAAACAGAAAAAGACAAAAATACTATGAAAAGTCAATTGTATAATGAAAATAACTCCCGAACTACCAAATTTCAAGCTATCAGATGATAACAGAACAGCATTGTTCAACAGAAATAGGATACAAGCCATAAGCAATTCAAAATTATCTAGTGACTACTTTAAAAAAATAAAAGGAGATGAATTTAATTTCAATAGTTTATTAACCCAATATATCATAAATATTACCATTTCAACATGTAATAAATTTAAAAGCATACTACGATATTCTGCTATTGGGGGGACACAGAAAATCTTTCAAATCTACTGTGTATTTTATACCTATGGCGTATTTCAATTTAGGGTTAGCTACATTTCAAATGCTCAATACACCAACTAGAGTACCAAAGTGTAAAGGTACATTTGAAGCAATGAGAAAAGATTTCTCTTTTGTCCAATAAGGCAACTAAAATAAGTTAGGTAATTTATAGGGAATTTTCAACTGCTAACTCAATAATTACCTTTCCAATTGTCCAAGTATGACTTTTTCAAAAACTTCAAACTATTCCTGCAGTATTCCTAGTATTATGTCGACTATAAAAAACTAGTCATATGTAGTATTTTGCATTTAAAAACTTCTATAAAAAGCCCTCTATTGAAAAAAAGCCCTCTATTTCCAAAATATTACTAGCTGCATGTTAAATATCCTAGCTACAAGTTATTTTTCAATAGTTTTACAAATAGATTTCTGCCATCTCAAAAGCTTTCTTTTTCATTTTTGAGAACTTTAGAAAGAAATAAAAATACCCTAAATAGCTTAACTTACAGCTACTGAAATTAATATCTTACAAAACTAGACAAAGTTTACCTTTTATAAACTACATATTTTGAATACTAATTTTGAGACTCCAAATAAGCCAAAACCTTGGTTTCGGTTGTATCACATAATGTCTATATTCTAACGTTAATTCTATCCTTGTTATTGTTAGGTTGGTTAAAAAATAAAAATACAAATAAAACTGGACAAAAATTAAGAGAGTCTAAAAGGTATACCTTCCATCTGTTTATCATGTAACAGCTGCTGTTCTTTTTCTTTTCTCCAAAAAGCTTCCTGTTTTTGCCGGATTCGGTGCCGTAATTCCTCATCATCAGTGTCAGATGACTCAGAGCCTCTGTCACTCCTCTCATCTTCACTGTCTCCCGATCCATAACCACCCAGTCCACCTGTGTGTATAAAGCGCAGTCTATCATATAGAAAAATTATTCTATACACTAAAAAATTTTTAAGGTCTGAGAAGAAAGCTAATTTCTTTTTTCATTGCCTTATCTTGGAAGGATATGCTTATTCGGGGTGGGGAGAAGTATAAATTCTAATTCTTAAGGAGTTCATAGAGCCCTCCTGAAAATTAATAGAATCTCATTCTTCCTGGAATATTTCATATATTTCTCACCATGAAGGAATGGTGTAAGGTATAACGGTATAAAGAAAGAATAATGGTTTTGTTTTACTGTCCATACTAATCAACAAAACCATTTAACAGGGCAATAACAAAGCCTCACTAAACCAGTCAATTCAACTACCAATGATCCTAAAAATACTTCTAAAATTAATCCTTTCATTGTTCAAAGCTCAAAAATCCCAGGTAATACAATTCTCAAAGGTACAGAAATGGTATAGTGCTAAAACTACTCCCCACCCTGAAGTGACCTAAATAGTAATCATAACAAAATCACATGGGCATTTGGTTCTACCCATTTCTGTTGATCCCCACAAAGATTAATTTGAAATGATGCGGAAAAGGCACATTCAAGCTTTTATATACTTGAGAATATATCATGCAAAGAGCAAATTATGAACACATCACTACTATTATACTATGATAAGATAAACTCCTTTCCTCTACGTTAAAACTCAACTTGCTACAACACAATCTAAATAAAGGTGCTTAAAAGCATTAGTGGATAGGTTCTTCCCTAAAGCATGGATGCAATAATTTTGAAGGTGAGCTTAAATATTATCACAGCTTAATTATGAACTATTACAACTTGCCCCAATAAACTATGAATTAGTCACATTTATAATCCCTCTGTGAATGCTTTAGTAAAAAAAAGATAGACAAACCTTTTAGAGACTGATATAACCCTAAGACCTAGATTTTATAAACTGAGTAGGAATAGTACAGTTTCAAAACAGAACATGTAGAGAGACAAGGTAAGTGTGATTTTCCCTTTAAGGCCCTCTCACAAATAAGGAAAACACTTACCGAGTCCAGTGAGGGAAGCCAGTGCACTGGACTGTGCCAGCTGTTTTGCAGGAGCTTTGTATCACATCAACAACAGGAACAACATGTTAACACAAATAGCCACGATTTCATAGTCATGAGAGTCTATGGTATTGTTAAATCTACTACTATTGCTGCTTTTTGGGGAGAGAAGAAACATTAAAAACATAACATTCACTTTAAACCAGTAGCATGTCTGGCCTTGAAATTTTAATTCTGAAGTGAGCTGAAATTGGTTTATAACGAAGAAAAATGTTGACCAGTACATCAGTATTTTATTTTTGAGGCTATGGCCCATAATTTAAAATCTGCTTTTGATATATTTTCTAAGTGTTACTAAAAATATGGGAGGTGGGGATGGGTAAATTTCTTGCTTCTGTAAGAACTACAAGTGGTAAATTGTGAAAACTAAAGGTTCATAATTCATTAATGAAACTAAACTGTATTAGAAGTTATACAACAATACCACAATATCTATAAAAAAAAAAAAAAGCCTCTGAAATAAACTGAACATCAAGAATTTTTCCACTACGCTTTTTATGGAACAATAGCATAACTGCTCATTTGTGCTCAGGCAAGTTGGGTAAAAGAAAAATACTTGTATACTTGTATAGCTTTAATATGGTATCTACAAATCTAACCTTTCCCAGAGAGTTAAAACATGCAAGAAGAAATATTCAAGTATCTGCTAGAATTCAGCAAGGACAACAACAAAAAAAAAGTCCAAAAGAGCCACCAAAACCAAAATACTCCCAGAAAAACAAAATTAAGAACACCCACAATATACCTTTCGTTGCTTTCCGGTGTGCATCTTTGGCTACATAATAAATTTCTTCATCTGTGACATCCAGTAGAATTTCGGTCAGAAGCATTTTTGTCAGCAACATCTATGAAAGGGTATTTTATGTGTTTATAAAAAATTAATAGCCAAAGCCATTTTATAAACATTTTTTTAAAGATTTATTTATTAATGAGAGAGAGAGAGAGAGAGAGGCAGAGGCAGAGGCAGGCTCCATGCAGGAAGCCCAACGTGGGACTCAATCCCAGGTCTCCAGGATCACACCCTGAGCCAAAGGCAGACACTAAACCGCTGAGCCACCCAGGCGTCCCGGAAAGCAAGTATCTTGAAAATTATTCTAAAATACAAAAACTGGGGCAACCTGGGTGGCTCAGTCAGTTAAGCACCTGACTCCTGATTTCAGCTCAGGTCATGATCTCAGGGTTGTGAGATGGAGCCCCATGTTGGGCTTCATGCTAGGTGTGGACCCTGCTTAAGATTCTCTCTCTCCTTCTGCACCCCCACCTTTCCCTCTCCAAAAAATAAACAATAAAAAAACAAAATTTTAAAAATCCTATACATGGTAAGAAATTTAACATTCTACCATTTGATACTCTTTCTCTTCTTCAGTCATCTCTGGTTCACTCTGCTCTTCTTGAGGAACTGGAGATGGACTTCTGGTGACTTTTCCACTACTAGCAGCCTCAACATTTTCAGTGTCTTCATCTTCCTCATCACTATCCTAAAAAAAAGTAATAGTATGGGTAGCCCAACTTCAGGCTTATAATATAAAATCATTATCTTACACATTTTTTTAAAACCCCAAATTAAAAAGTCTATGAAACAAATATATAAAAATGAAATTTCTAAATTATATTTTTGATATAATTTAGAAGTTATAGTATTTAAGTTATATAAGTTAGTATATAAGTATATAAGTTAGTAGTATAAAGTTGTTACCTGAGAGGAAATGTAAGATTATGAGATAGCTTATAAGAATCAATTATTTTAATTACTTTCCAACTTTTTTTCCTCAGTCAATTTTGACCTTATTTTACCAGTAAGTAACTAGGAATATATCACGCCAAGACTGATTTAATATCGATTATATACGATGGTCCTGAAATGAGTGGCTTGTAAAACTTTGGATAAATGGACCACATTCATGTTATTCAGTATAACCTTTTTAACTATAAATTTAAGCTATTTACCTAAAATAATGTGACTTAAAATTCTGTAGTTTCTAGATCTTAGCTGGCTCTGAAACTTAGTGAAATTTGCCCCTTTTCACTGTAAAACGGACAGGTAAGAAATGAGGTCTACGTCAGATAGGGAATGCCAGCAGTCTGTTTCTAGCTATCAGTTTTCAATACCCAAATAGCACACCTTCGAAAGAGAACTCTTCTTTAGGCAAACTGTTCTACAGTTACCCTTAAAAATCCTAAGTAAAAGCTGATCATTGTAATACTCCAACAAGAAAATACAGATTTGTTTCTCAAGGTGAGATCTATCTAGCATCCCACAGAATAATTCCTCTCTGAAAAGAACATTTTCAAATTAAACTCCAATTAAAAAAAAAAAAAAAGAACATTTTATAAGCTTACTGCTCCTTTCCTCCTATTCACCCTCAGTAACAATATACACAATCATAATTCTCAAAATACTTACTAAAAGTAATCTCAAGAACATTAAACTAATACTTTTTTATAGGCTCCATTAGTTTTTTCTTTTAATAATTTTCACACATAAATCACACAGACTTCCATGTTAAGTGATTCTAATACTCACAAATTTACTTCTCTGAGGTAAACGAGGGCCATCTCCTCCTTCAGCATCTTCTGTGGCCTTCTTTTCTTTTTTGGACAACTGTGAACGTTGTTGCTCCATTCTTTCTTTCTCCAACTTCTTTTGCTTTTCACGTTCCATTTTTTCAAGACCTTCTCGAATCCAAGCTGGAAGAGTCCTGCGTTTTACTGCATCTGTTTCACATGGAAAAAAGTACCTGTAAGTTAGTTAAGTAAAAATCATAAATGCAGGAGTTAGTTCCTTATTCTTGAATTTCTACAAACTTTGTGAGTAAATTAAAGAATTCTGAGTAAATAAAGAGTGCTTGTAACTATCATTCTCTACTAAGACAGTGGTAAAGCAACCCATTAACCATTATGCTTCTCTTTAAGATCATTTTTAATGATAGCAGTGAATATTGTGTTAATGCTTATAATGAGCCAGGCACTATGAAAGCACATTAAATTATCTTGCTTAATTCTAAAAAAATATATATAATAATAAAAAAATAAAAAATCACTATTACTCCATCTCTTTTTCAAATAAGAAAACTGACACTCAAAAAGATTAAGTGATGTGCTCAAAATTAAAAAGACAGTAGCAGGGATCCCTGGGTGGCGCAGCGGTTTGGCGCCTGCCTTTGGCCCAGGGCGCGATCCTGGAGACCCGGGATCGAATCCCACGTCGGGCTCCCGGTGCATGGAGCCTGCTTCTCCCTCTGCCTGTGTCTCTGCCTCTCTCTCTCTCTCTCTGTATGACTATCAAAAATAAATAATTTAAAAAAAAAAAAAAAGAAAACTGACACTCAAAAAGATTAAGTGATGTGCTCAAAATTAAAAAGACAGTAGCAGGGATCCCTGGGTGGCGCAGCGATTTGGCGCCTGCCTTTGGCCCAGGGCGCGATCCTGGAGACCCGGGATCGAATCCCACGTCGGGCTCCCGGTGCATGGAGCCCGCTTCTCCCTCTGCCTGTGTCTCTGCCTCTCTCTCTCTCTCTCTGTGACTATCATAAAAAAAAAAAAAAAAAAAAAAAAAAAAAGACAGTAGCAGAGATGTGGGCTAATTCCAAGCCAAACTTACACTACATTGCTTCTTAAAATATGAAAATAGAAAGAGTCAAACAAAAGTATAAGTCTATTTTCACAATGAGAATTCATCTGAACAAATATGATTCCATAAGTTAAAAAAGAAATTAGAATCAAAAGTTAAGACTTAAACGTTCTGGTCTATTAAGTGTTTGATTTGGATTTCTAGATATAAAGTAGTGTAAGTTTGTAACTTGTCATTAGACCTAAATTAGTTGTAATATAATGATGAAAATTTAAATCTTCTGCCAAAATATTTCTGGAAAGTGAAATAATAAAAGGAAAATTAATCTGACATTAGTGTGTCAGATGAACTGGGAATGGAAAGAGACCAGAGACAGAGAACAACTAAGAAGTTTTTAAAGGGGAAACTTCATATACTGGCATAATGTATCAAACTGTCAACAATGAAAAAAATATCAAGATGCTATGGCCATGGGGCGCCTAGTGGCTCATTTGATTAAGCGAATGCCTTCAGCTCAGGTACTGATCCCAGGGTCCTGGGATGGAGCTCTGCACTGGGTTCCCTGCTCAGCCAAGAGCCTGCTTCTCCATCTTCCTCTGCCCCTCTCCACTGCTCATGCTCTCTCAATCTCTCTCTATTCTCTCTCAAAAAATTAGTAAAATCTTTAAAAGCATAAATAAGACCAAAAAAAAAAAATGCTATGGCCACGATAAATTTAAAATTCATCACAAAATCTGGAGTTTAAGGTAACAATTTATCTTAAAATTATTCAGAATTTTTTATCTTTTAGACCATTATCTTTTTTTAATTTTAAAGGTTATGCCTATAAAATCATAGGGTTTTAAACTGTCAATTCCTAACATATCAAAAGTATAACAAAACTTAAGAAAACAAAACACTCTCTTTACATGATTAAGAAATCACGTCAATTGTGGTTCACTAAACTTAAATAGCTACCAATTTGTGGAGGCTCCTGCTTCACAGGAAGTGCAATAGGTGATCGCTGCCGATCCCTGAATGATGATGGCCTTTCTCTTCGATTCTGGGGAGGTGCTGGAGGTCCTGGAGGTCCTGGTTGCCAATAAGGAGGATGAAATCCACCTTGCGGTGGACCAAAAGCAGCCCCATGCTGAAAGAGTATTGCAGTTTATTTTTCTTCACATTAATACAATATACTCTCTGGGACACACGTGTGTTATGAACTGGGACAGTAGAAATCCATGTGTGCAGCAAATCCAAGAATTCCATGGTTCTAATATCCACCGATATTTCTGTAGCCCCAAGACCTAGGCTTACTTTTTCTTAAGAAAGGTAAAGATTTTCTACCTATGTAAATGCAAAGAGCCATCTAAAATTCAGCTAATACACTATTTTCAAGAAGTATAGAAAAGGATATATGTATGCCCTTTTTCATTCTGAATCCATTTATAAACTAATCCTTCCACTACCAAGAAATCAAATGTGAATTTTTCTGGAACTAGAAAATACAGGAAAAAAATTTTTTTAATCAATTCCAACTTATTTCTTATGGGAACTTAAATTGTTTCTATAATCTAGCAAGAAGTATCTATTTTAACAAAATAAAACTATCATTAAATATTTTTTGCAATTTTGCGATTTTCAGAGGCTTTTCTAAGCCCATTGCCAACAGAGCTGTCTTGTTAACATAGGGATCTATCAAGATAATAGGGTGTAAGTAGAAGCTCCTGCTACTACATCTCTTCAAAACCAAACCAAACAAAAACAGTCAGATCTGTATACCAAGTATGAGTATACCACAATTATGTGAATATGTATGAATAAAGATTATTCTCAAGGTGAATATTATTTACATTTATGTCCTTTATTAATCTAGTTAGTGAAACAACATATGGCTTTTTTTCAAAATTTTAAATTATACTAGCTCAGTTTATAAGGTAACAACTGCAATCAGTTATTTCAAAATGACGCCTAGTACCATAATTTAAGGGTGGACCCTTGGCAGAGTAGTTAGAGAAAATAAAGCCCCACATAATAATACTATTCCCCATAGAGTTCTATGTCCCTAGGAATGAATTAGATGCTACAAAGGAAATTATGTACAATTCCATTAACATGTCATGTCAGAATGGAAAAAAAAAATGACATCACTAGAAAAAGTCATAATTCTACATAGCAGAAGGAACTGCATTTAGGAAGATGGTCTGTTCTTCATGTATTTTATTCATGTCTTATCCATAATCTATTATTGACAAATAATGTATTCAACTACTGCGCATTTTCTAAACTTTATTCAACATTTAAATATACCATTTTGAAATTATTAGAAAACAAAACATCGTATAGCTATTGAACTTACACATTTTTCATTTTATCCAAATCTTTCCTAATGATCCTTTATATCATTCTCCTAAGCAAATCAAAAACCAGAAAATAAGAATCTAATGATTTTAATACTCAAAAATTGGTAACTTTTCTGAGACATAATATTATGTGTTTATCTGTACAAGACTGAAAAGTGAAACACAGATCTTAGGTACTCTTGATGAGACACTTCCAAAGAATGGATTACGTGCACATCTACAATATTAAAGCAACAAAATATCTTTCACCTGATAGTCAAACTGGTTCACTGGCCCCACTGCAAAATTATCGGGTGGTCCACCAAAGTTGTGATTGTTCTGGTTAAATATATGCCTGTTGTCAGGGGCAAATTCCCCACTGTCCTGACTGTTGCTGTCTTCGGAAGGAGGAACAATGTCCATTGGGCCTGGTGTTGGTGGCATCCATGGCTGATCTGGAGGGGGGTGTGGGGGCTGCTGATGCATTCCCCATTCTATTTAGGATTTAGGCATAAAAACATTCAACAGGGGGTTATAACAAAATCAACACAAATTTTTAAGATCTCAAGAAAGATTTTTCAGCAAAGAAACAGATTTAAAAATTTATGACTTCTTGGTCAAATTCCTCTAGTATATCTTTAAAATAAGCAATTAATTAAACTAATAAATAATTCAAATGAGCTAACTCCACTCTAATTCATATCCTAAACATACGGAAATCAAATGCCTCAAATTGTTTTTTTTAATAAACGTAACAGAATCCAAAGCAATTTTTTTGTTCAATTTTTCTATTTCTGTTCAGTAACAATACCATAAAAAATAACACCTTGAGATTTTATATATAATTTCTTTCTCACATGAACACATTT
The DNA here is from genome assembly GCF_048418805.1 of Vulpes vulpes. Classification (NCBI taxonomy): domain Eukaryota; kingdom Metazoa; phylum Chordata; class Mammalia; order Carnivora; family Canidae; genus Vulpes; species Vulpes vulpes. The sequence goes on from NC_132780.1 coordinate 186,254,264, forward strand.
ATCCTCACAACATCCCTGTGAGGTAGGGAGAAATCAGGTATTATTTTTGCCAATTTCAGGAGGGGAAACTGAGGCACACAGAGGTTAAATCACTTGCCCAGGTCACAAAGAAAGCCAGTAGAATAAATTGGGGAGTGGGAATGCCGGGGTGAATCATTTATTGAACTTGGGAACCAAAACATTTTCAAACCTGGGGAAATTTGGGGTAGCTTCGAGGAAACTAGAAATAAACTACCTCACAGTATCAAAGATTAGAATACTCATTATTCTTTTAAAAGTGAGGTTAGAGTATTACCTCCTAAGTTTTCCACTCTTACATTGAGGAACAGTAAGTGTCAATAGGGAAAGGGAGATTAAAACTTCACCATCAGCATACTCAAATGTAAGATTCCTCTATAAATATTTTAAAGTGACTATTAAAAAGTTAAAAATAGCATCACAAGACACGGAAAACTGAACTAGCATCAAGAAATCTAAATCATACTGTGAAGTAAAAAAGCAAGCAAACAAACAAAAAAATAAAACATAAAAACTTATGGAAGATCTTCACTATCTGAAAAAAACAGGAAGAAAAAGATGGGTGGATGGTAGGGGCAGAGAATATTTGACAGACTAATTTGTCACATAGTGACACAGTATTTCTTTAATTAGAGGCTAGACATGTTTTGCTCTGCCAGTGCTGCTTCTGAAAAGGCCAGAGGTTGCAACAGAGAGACATAGAATGCTCTCTTCCCTAGATGCCAAGTGAGGTTTCCAGTGTTCCCAGCCCCTGTCAGCCTAGGAATGAAGAACCGAGAAAAGAATCAAACTGAGTGCCACAATGCTAGCAGACTGAGTACAGAATAAATTTAACCATAAAATTTCAAGGTCAAATCTAAATGAAACTGCCTATTCTTTAAGGAGCATTAATTTCAAGAAGTCATAAAACTAAGCAAATGAAAGTTTCATTTAATCCACATTTTATTTTTAAAATAGTCCTAAAATCTGGATAACATGAAATAACAAACCTGGTTGCCACATTCTGTTAAAGTTTGAATCCCCTTGGAAATTCCCATGATTGTTTGGACCGGATTCCATTGTAGACATGTCCTGTCCATTTGGCATCATTCCTGGTGGCTGTTCTACCATACTCTGCTGCCCCGAGGCTTCTCTTTGGGCAATCCAAGCTTGAGCCAACGCAGCCCAGTCAATCTGGCCTGTAATTTACCATAGCAGAATTTAGCAGTCAGAATTTAAGAGCTAATAGAATAGTGCCTCAACGTAAAACAATCAGCTCAGCTATGCCTTACTAGAGATTTTAAATATTACAGAATATTATGGCTGAAAGGATGCTTAGAAAATAACCCATATTCGGGCTACAAAATAATGTAACCATAAAACTTTCAGAAAACACTCTTAACTGATTTCTGACACTAACTCAAAAGAAATTTACCCCCTGTATCTTAGTTTACTATAAAAACCAATGATCAGGGGCACCCAGGTGGCTCAGTCAGTTGGGCGTCTGCCTTCAGCTCAGGTCATGATCTCAGGGTCCTGGGATCCAGCCGCACCTTCGGGGGGGGGGGGGGGGCGGGGGGGGGTGTCCCTACACAGCAGGGAGCCTGCTTCTCCCTCTCTTCCCTGCTCATGCTATCTCTCGCTATTTCTGTCTCTCTCCCTCTCTCTCAAATAAATAAATAAATTCTTTTAAAAAAATGATCAAACTCAATTCTTCTTCCAACAGGTCCTATTTAGGCCTACACTGGAGCCTAAGACTTCAGAGGAATATAATTACCTATTCCTGTTCCTCCTCACAGTCACCCTTCTTTACATATAGCTCCCTTCTCTAGTCAAATACATCTCCCTTAACAATTTCCTAGTCATTCTTTACTCAAAATGTATTCCCTTGCTACATTAAAGGTCCTCTTCCTTCTCCAATATATATACATAATATTTTAAAATCTTATATTTTTAATAAAGAAGACAAAATAGAATACAATGTTTTTTTCACATCTCAATAAAGATCAAATAAGTATTCTCACATATTTTGGTGGAAACAGACTGGCATAACCCAGGTGGAGCTGAACCTGGGCAACGTGTATCTGATATATCTAAAACTTTTCACATGTGCAACATTGCTGTAACAAACCTAGTTCTTGGATGTTTTTTCCCCTCAGCAAATAAATGGACAAGTACAATGCAAAAACATGTATACAAAATTATGGTTATTATTTCAAAAAGTAAAAAGCTACACCCAATCATCCAAAAGTGATGTATTAAACTATAGTCCTGTAACAGAATGCTATGTAGCTGTTAAGAATAGAAATAGTATCAGATTAACCCAATAAAAGGGCAGTGGAAGGGGTCACGTTAATGAAATAAAATTATGGTGAATAACTGTTAAAACTAAGTAATACATGGGGGCTCCCTATATTCTTCTCTATATCCATACATGATCAAAATACTCCATAATAAGAAGAAATTTTTAAATAATATCTATAGCATACCATCAGTCGACTATGAGTTACATAGAATTGTAAGACCTGGCATTAACAACAGAAGTATGCTTTACTTAAGCAACACATTTAAGGAAGAGTTTCCCCTTTCTTGTGAAAAGCAAGAACTAAATCAGTCTTATAATGAAAAATATTTGTAAATCCTTTTACTCTTTGGGGAAGTCCCCTAAAGAGAAATCCATTCCCTAATATGTATGCTATGTAATAATATTTCCAATAAACCAATTCCACTTCCCTTAATCCCATGGCCTATCTCCTACTCATCTCTATCTCTCCTTCCCCAACTTCCAATTCAATTTGTTTCCTTACTTGGATCCTGCTGGTGCTGGAATGACTGCATCCACTGTTGCTGGTTCAAGGGCCATTGCTGCCAAGGCTGTCCTCCTTGATCCCACATGCTGACTTTTAAAATAGATCTGATTTTCTACCTTTAACAAAATAAATAGTTTAAAATGAGAATGAGAGTTCTTTAATTTTAAAAGCTCACACATCAAAATTATAGGATGATACATTTATGTGATCAGAGCTCTAAAATTCTGGTCAACAGGTTGCCAGAGGCAACTGGAATTTTTAGGTTGGCAAGCAAGAGTATAAAATCTCATGTTAATGATGGTATCAGAGCTTGATGGCAAGCATAACTTTTAATCAATTTAGCTCAAAAATATGGAAAAAAATCTATTTTTTTCCAATACAGATCTCTGGAAATGGAGTTATTTTAAAGATTATAGGGAAAAAAGTGATTTTAATCTCTCCCCAACCAAGACTCTCTAAAAAGGGTAACAAAACAGCTCTAGCTGGTGAAGGAAAACTCTTCCTTATAAATAATTACAGCTAATGAATGCAGAAGTAGAATAGACTTAGAAAATCACCATATTATCAAACCTAATGAAACAACTGATTCAGGAAATCTTAAAAGTTGATAGGAAATCACAAAATCAAAGGGTGCTGAACCCTACAAGGAGCCTCCCTCAAGAGGTACAGCATTATGCCCCCAGAACCAGAATCACTATGAATATTTTCACCAAAAGTGTTTAACTGAAATCCACTGGAGGTTTTTTTTTTATATATTTTTTTTATTTTATTTATTCATGAGAAATACAGAGAAAGAGAGGCACAGACATAGGCAGAGGGAGAAGCAGGCTCCATGCAGAGAGCCTAATATGGGACTCAAACCCGGGACTCCAGGATCACGTCCTGAGCCGAAGGCACACGCTTAACCACTGAGTCACCCAGGTGTCCCCATTTGAGCTTTTGGATCTCATTTTCAGGATAAAGAAGTTGCAAGGAACAAAAGAATGACATAAACAGTATCAAAAGAAACAATCTGACAAATCCAGAAGGTGAGATAGCCTACAAGACCAAGTTTCTTAAAATGTAAATAGCATGGAAAACAGAAGGAGAGAGAATACATGTTAGTAACTATTAAATCTAGCTGATGGGTATGAGAAAGGGGTTTTATCACATAGTCTACTGTTCTCTAAACTACTTTGAAAACTTTCATATTAAAAAGTTTAGAATTCATACAAATCTAGTATATTTGTGCTTTACCCAATACTGATATACAACCAATGACATACATGGTAAGTAGGGTATGTTTCTTTATTTTTGTACCCTAAGGCAGAAAGCAGGGATTAAATAAATTTTTACTGGGACACCTGGGTGGCTCAGCGGTGAGCATCTGCCTTTGGCTCAGGGTGTGATCCCAGAGTACCGGGATCGAGTCCTACATCAGGCTCCCTGCATGCAGCCTGCTTCTCACTCTGCCTGTGTCTCTACCTCTCTCATGAATTAAATAAACAAAATCTTAAATAGATTTTTATTAAATGAATCTTTTTAGACTGACCCTTTCCTCTATTCTAAAAAACAAGACAAAAGCAAGCCTTATCATTGCAGGATCACAAAAAATACGTCAGATTAATAAGGAGTAAGAAACACCCACTAAAATAGGACAACTGTTACAATTCGGTCTCTTAAGAGTATGCAGCTCTAGTCCTTGCAGCATTCATAGAATGTTAGAGTTCTATCAAAGGCAGATTCTGACCTTTCAACTGAAGAACACCATAAATTAGGAAAGATGCATTCTTTTGTTACCTTGACTTACTTATAGTCAAGTGCACTTGATTTCTAGTTACACTAATAGTCTATTATAATGACTTCACTGGACTTTGGCAAAATAAAAACTTAATAGCACCACACCTGAGACCAACAATAGACTGGGTATCAGCTGCAAGCTACAAATGCTTCTTTTTCTAATCTCTCTTCAGATTTTCTTTCTTCTTTCCTTTTTCCCCTCTCCTCTTTTGCAACTCTACCTTTAAACACTTTAAAAGCTATACAACTTACTAGAACTCTTTACAACTTTAATGAAGAGATAACAATAAATAAAATGGAAACACCCAGAAGAAATACCAACTGCTATTTTGACTGACCTCAGAGGTTCACCTTCTGTTTAAAATTTAGGTTGATTCAGACTACAGCTTGGAAGCATAGCAGCAAGATTACTTATGCCCTGAGGGGAGGGGAGAAAAAGAGTATATGTTTACTCTTAGATTATGAAGTTATTAAAATTAATAAAAATAAAGTCTAGAGTTGCAATATAAAAGTGCGATCATCTCCAAATTAATTTGGAGCTTTTTCTTCTATTTAACTTTATAATGAGAAACTATTTACCATTATAGAGTTAAGGGAAATAGATACATTACAAATGAGAAAACTTTTTAACATTTTTTCCTCTCAAAATATCTATTTACTGAAATAATTAATACAAAATAATAAACAATTTATGTACTGTCATATATGCTGAGAAACAAACATTTGAAAAAATCTCATCCACCTGGTATTAACTTAAATGGCACAAAGAAGTAATACAATGCATTAATTTAGATTTTTCTATAGAATACTAAGTTTAAAAATTAACACCAGTAAGGTGAAAAGTTTGTCCCTCAAACGTTTGCATTTTATTCCCATTAAATCAACAGCTTTTAAAAGTTGATAGAAAGACAAATCTATTCACCTTTTTATCTTCCAGCTTCTTGCACACAGCAGTCATTAAATACCAACTGAAAAAATGGAACGGTCTCTGGCTCCATTTACTTTTAAAGGTTAATGATAAAGAAATTTTGTATTTATGAGAACCAAAAAGCTAGTGGAAGCATGGTTTGCTGTATTTCCAAAGCTCTAATGGTATATCAGAACTCAATGCATAGATTTTTCTGTCATAGGTTATAAACTCACACAGCATAGGCATTATAACTAGCTATATATACAGTGCTTACCAGAGTTGCAAACAGATGTGCACTCACTCCCTACCATCATTTCCAATACACACATTTACTTCTCTAAAAATAACTCTAAACGAAGTTGCTTTTACCTATTCATTTTACTGGTTGTAATGAACAACTTTTTCTATTCTCCTTTTTAGTTTTCTGAACATCACTTGTAACTTGACCTTCAGAGCACAAGCTCTGTCTGGTTCATCACGCTACCTAAACCATTCACTAGCTGTCTGAACATGGGCAAATTATTCTCTTATAAAGAATAATCTATAAAACGGAAGATATGTGTCTACCTCATAGAGTTCTTGTAAGGATTAAATGAGAAACACATGAAAACTCAGCAGAAGAACCTTCAAAAAGGTAGAGTTTAATTCACCATAAAGATGGTCTCAGTATCACTTTAGATAGCACTCCTCAAGTTTACAACTGGGCTGGGAGGGTGGGGGACTGTAGAGTTGGTAATCAAGCCATGCCAATTCTACTCAACTCGTTTTTCTTCTTTAAAAGCAATCTGAGACTTAACCAGATTTCATTTTGTATTTTGGAAAAAAAACTCTGCCTGTCCCTACCTCTCATAATATCATAAATTGAAGCTTTTATTACTTAAAAAAAGAAGAAACTTCAAAAGTTTCCTTATGCACAAAAAATTTTTATTTGCATATTTTCAGGAGTTTAATTTGTATTACTTGTAGCCATTTTTGTTTGTTGACCAGTCACTTCTTTTACTATGTTTTTCAAAGCTTCTTGCCCCAAGTTTTTATGGAAGCTACTGTTCATATACAGTGTTTAATACACTTAGGCTGCGAAAAATACAAGAAGAGAGGTGAAATCGTGAGAAGCAGAACAGAAGAAAAATACAACAAAGAAGGCAACAGCAGAAGTCAAGGAAGTAAGAAGTTAGGTATTTTTTTTTTTTTAGAAGTTAGGTATTTAATAAAACGCTTCAATTCAGTCTGCAGTTGAAAAACTTGACTTGTCTACAGAAGATGTGTGTTAAATGAGGAAATAGGTAAAATACCAAATGGCTAGTCTTTTTGGGAAACAATTTAGCATTACAGTATTTTCTCAACATTGTAAATGCACATTTCTCTGACCCAGCAATTCCACATAAGAACTTTAAACCGAGTATACTTCCCATGTTCCTCAAAAACTTGAAGCATGTTTATAACATGGAACATCTGCTTTTAGGGTCACTCACAGGCAGAGATAAAAGTGAACCATACGGTGAATTGTTATTCAGCCATTAAAATGAGTGAGATAAAAGACTTTTATATGCTGACATATATTGATATATAAATTGATATATAAATTGATATATATAAGTAAAAAAATAAATTATGATACAGCATGAATAATTCTGCCACTTGAGGGTTTTTTTTCTTATTAAGGATGCAATTTAGTGGTGCGTGGATGGCGCAGTTAAGTGTCTGGATTTGGTTTTGCCTCAGGTTGTGATCTCAGGGTCGTGAGACAGCCCCACATCAGGCTTCACGCTCAGTGCAGAGTCTGCTTAAGGTTCTCTCTCCATCTGCCCCTCCCCACCACACACACACACAAGACACACACACTATCTCTCTCTCAAATAAATCTTTTTTTTTTTTTTAAAGAATGCAATTTGGCATAGAAAATTCCCACATTACAAAAACTCTTAGAAACTAGTGAGCTCTGGGAAGCAAAAAGAGACCAGGAAATGTTGATTATTTTGTATTTTTATCTTCTTTGAATTATTTTACCATAAATGTGTATATTTCAGATTTTATTTGAGAGAGAGAGAGAGCACCAGCAAACGGGGGGAAGAGCAGAGGGGAGAGACAAGCAGACTCTGCACTAAGCACTGAGCCTAATGTGGGTGGGGCTCAATCCCACAACCCCTGAGACCTATGACCTGAGCTGAAACCCAAGAGTTGACTGCTTAACGGACTAAACCATGAGTGTGTATTTTTTAAAAGTAAATCTACAGATTTTTAAAAGTCAAAGCAGCAGCTGATCAGCATAGCCCATAGTGACTGATACAGACAATAAACAACATACAATGTAACTATGAGACTTTGGTTAAATCACCTAACCTCTGTCTCATTTTCTTATGAAGGATTTAGAGTAAATTTCTATAATCTAGTTAAAAAGGGTTATCTCTGGTCATGAGAATAAAATGTAGAGATATGCTGAATTTTGTAAAGGGATAGATTTTAAGAAAAGACTTAGTATAGTATACTCAGATATTTAATATAAACTTTTATGTATGTTTCAGCATCTATCACAATGCTTGATAAAGGGCTTCATTAATTATTTCCTGATGAAAGAACAGGACTGATTACAAGTGATTTGAAAGCAAGAATTTAGAAACCCCACACTTTCTTCTTCACCATATAATCTTTTTTACTAATAAACATAGCAACTGCAAAATCTGGAAAACAAGACTATGAAGTCACATACGACAATAATAAAAAAATTTATCTTGTGGGCAGCCCCAGTGGCGCAGCGGTTTAGCGCTGCCTGTGGCCCGGGGCATGATCCTGGGGACCTAGGGTCGGGTCCCGTGTCGGGCTCCCTGCGTGGGACCCGCTTCTCCCTCTGCCTGTGTCTCTGGCTTTCTCTCTGTCTCTATGAATAAAATCTTTTTTTTTTTTTTTTTTTTTGATTTTAAAGAGAGAGAGGCAGAGACACAGGCAGAGGAAGAAGCAGGCATCATACAGAGAGCCTGACGCGGGACTCGATCCAGGGTCGCCAGGATCACGCCCTGGGCTGCAGGTGGCGCTAAACCGCTGTGCCACCGGGGCTGCCCTAAATAAAATCTTAAAAAATAATAATAATAATAATCTTGTAATTCCAGTATTTTTCAATGAAATAACATAGCACTGTATCATTAAAAATGACATTTACACATTGGTTTAATAATAACTTAGAAAATACTGCTAACTGTTAAAGATGAGTGATAAGTACATTATGGTTCGTTACATTCTACTTTTGCACTGTTTGAAAATTTCCATAATGGGAAGTTAAAGATGATTCAGTGTACAGTTACAGAGACTTACGTTAAATTCTTTTTTTTTCTTTCCTCAAACAAGATCTTCTTGAGTACAATCATAATTATTTGGATTCTCCATGGTGCTTTGCCCATATTGAGTGGTAAAATATTTTATTCTTCGCTGAAATTTATCATCAAGTAAATACACTAATATTCAATGAAGAAAATAACATCCTAATACTGCTACTCTGATTTTATAGCATCAAAAGTCAATTCCAATTTATCTGTCCTTCCTTCAGTCTTAATATTAAAGATCCTTAGGCACAACTTCTCAAGTTAGGGAAATTTGATTACAGATTAGCCAGGCTGCAAACCTTTCCTTTACGGGATTAAATTAACTGCCATCTCCTTGGAAACAATTGGGATTTAGGAAAAACAAAAGGACTGATAACCATGGTCTGGTTCAGATCATCCAAGTTATCACATATGGCTAGAAAAATCTAGCTCATGACAATGATCACTGTTATGGAACGAACTGTGTCCTCTTAGAGAGATACGATTAAGTCCTATCCACACTCCCATAAACTTTGAGTGTGACCTTATCTGAAAATAGCGTCTCTGCATATGTATTTTCAAGATGTGAGGTCATACTGGACTAATGTAGGTCCTAATCTAATGATTGGTGTTTTTATTAGAGACACAGACCCACATAGGGAGGACACCATTATGACTGGAGTGATGTGTCTACGGCTAAGGAAAACCAAGAATTGCTGGGAACCACCAGAAGCTAGGAAGAGACAAGGAACGATCAAGGGTGGGGAGCTGGGAGTGGAACAAGCAAGTATGGCCCTGCAAAAACCTTGATTTTAGACCACTAGCCCAGAGAACTGTGAAGAATAAATTTCTGTTGTTTTAGGCCCTCAGTTTACGGTAATTTGTTACAGTATCCCTAAGAAATTAATACAACCAGAAATGATCATCATTTATCTATTTCTTAAATGACATTAGAACATTTATTGCTCTGAGGTTCTTAAAATTACTTATTTAAATGACAATCATTAATATTTGCAAAAGTCCTCTCACAGACTAACAGAGATGAGTGAGGATGAAAATGCAGTGTTTGTTTTAAAGCACTTAAACATCAATTGCAAAATCAGAGACAAAGAAACACATCTATCCTTTAATGGATATGGTGAAACGTTTCTCACAACACACACAAAGTTTAGAAACCACAAAATTCAACAGTCCTCTTTTCTGCCATTTCAGGCCTACAACACCAGGTGACTGACCTCAAAGCCAAAAAGAATTCATTTGTTCAATTCAGGTTAGGTGGAAATGGCCCCAATAGAGACTAACCTTGTAATCATTTAAAATGTAGTAACTTTTGCTACTTGATGAGACATACATTCTAGTACATATTGAAATACTTTGCAGCTTGCAGATCAAAAGAGGCACTCAAAAAATATTGGAAAATTGGATAGTTTGGTCATAAATACAAAAAAAAAGTGATAATTGAAAAATAAATGTAAAGAGAGAGAATAAGTCTAAAGGAAATGACATCCCAGGAGCAGAAAGCATACATATCTTGGTTCTAATACCACTCCCCAATAAAGAGAATCAGAACCCTTAGAGAAATAACTGATTCTTCAGAGTGAGGAAAAAACATACAGTATGATCCTGGAGCATCTTGTAGTGCCAAGAAGAAAACCACTAAAAAAATTTCTTTCAATAAAAAAATTTTTAGGGATCCCTGGGTGGCGCAGCGGTTTGGCGCCTGCCTTTGGCCCAGGGCGCGATCCTGGACGACCCGGGATCGAATCCCACGTCAGGCTCCCGGTGCATGGAGCCTGCTTCTCCCTCTGCCTGTGTCTCTGCCTCTCTCTCTGACTATCATGAATAAATAAATAAAATCTTTAAAAAAAAAAAAATAAATAAATAAATTTTTAAATTTAAAGGATGGGGGCATGTCACAGTAGACAACTGAAAGAGCTCCCAATGTCCAAAGCTGTTAAAATTTGAGCAAAATAAGGTAACACTGCATTACAACACAAATTAGGACATAAATATCTAAATACTGATATAAATAAATTATTAAGTAAATTGGCAGGGACAAATTTTCCATGCATAAGAATTCCAAATAAATTGTGTAGATACTCCACCCTAAAGGAAAAACATAACCCTCTAATCCTCAAATGCAAACTGTGCAAAAGGACTTCCTTCCAATGAGTACAGTATGGAAAAGAGGAGGTGAATAGGAAAGAGTAACTACAGTGTAGAAACTTGACAAACACTACTTTAAGCAGGTGATCAAGGTCAGTATCAATGTGATAAATCACATTCATATTACATACCCTTGATAAGATGTCCTGAAAAAAGCACTGCTCCTCTGCGATCTTCCTCTCCAAAACTCCTAATGCCAGTCTTACCATGAGAAAAACATCAAATTCCAGTAGGAGGGCAACCCACAACATATCTGACTAGTGATCCTAAAAACTGTCAAGGTCACTATTATTTTGCTAGGGCTGTCATAACAAAGTACCACACACTATGTAGCTTAAAGAACAGGAATTTATTTTCCCATACTTCTGGAGGCTAGAGGTCCAAGATCAAAATATCAGAAGGGTTGGTTTCATTTGAAGGCCCCATCTCTTTGGCGTATAGTCCGCTGTTTTATATGATCTCTACTTATAAAGACACGAGTCATGAGAGATTAAAACCTACTCTAATGACTTCATTTTAGTTCTTTAAAGACCCTATCTCAACATACGGCTACTTTTGAGGTACTGACTTCAACACATTTTTTGTTTCGTTTATTTTTTTGGAGTTCAATTTGCCAACATACAGCATAACACCCAGTGCTCATCCCGCCAAGGGAGGTGGATGGGGGGTTGGGGTAACTGGGTGATGGGCACTGAGGGGGGCACTTGGCGGGATGAACACATTCATTTTGGAGGGACACAATTCAGCCTGAAACACTCATGAAAAATTAAGAAAGCCTGAAAACTGTCTCAACCAAAAGAAAGCTAAGGACACATGACAACTAAACATCATATAGCATTCTAAATGGAAGCCTGGGACAGAAAAAAACACATTAAGTTAAAACTCAGGAAATATGAATAAAGACTTCAGTTGTTAATAATGTGTCAATATTAGTTCATTAGTTGTAACAAATGTATCACACTGACCTATGTTAATAATAAAGAAACTGTAAGGCAGGGATGTTTATATGGGAACTCTGTACCATCTGCTCAATTTTTCTGTAGATCAAAAACTTTTTTATTTTTTTTTTTCAAAAGCCTCTTAAAAAATACAGTGTGTTAATAAATTTTTTAAAAATACAATCTCGTGAACATCTTCCAATAACCAGTTTACCATTACTATCCCTATAGCCCCACGACAGTCCCACGGGTGAATCTTTAGCGTTCAAGTTTTGTTTTGTTTTTTACTTTTGCTTAGCTGCACTTGTCACAAATTCCAAGTTAATTCTGCTCTTCTATGAGTTAACCACCAACAATCAAAATCCGTCGCGTGCCCATCAAGTTCAGATAATAATATTCACCACAAGATAACACAACTGAAGTACTGGATACTCCTCTTTCCCTTGTGAAGCCTAACACATAATGCCCATCGCTGGATAAAAAAACAGCAAAAATTCCAACTAGGGAGCCTAATTGTAGTTAACCGGAGCGTTTGCCCTTGGCTGCGCCTGCGTAGTCGGAACTCAACAGCGCAAAAGGTCCAGGTCCGGGCCCCCGCCTCCTCCGCCCCCCAGCACCCCCTGCCCATAAGGGGGGGGTTCCCACTGCGCACGCGCAGTGCTTAACGGCCGGTCAGGAGCCCAACAATTAGTCCCTTCTCATCCGAGAGAAAACTCCCATAGTTAGAGAAAGGGGCCATGAGCAATCTCTCTAATAACCACGTTTCCTTTCCACTAAGAGCACGGCTCTGACTCACCAAGTCGGGCGGACACCGCCGCTTTAAGGAGATGAGGTTCCAGCGGTCGCGCCAAGAAGCGTACGCAGCCTACGTGTTTAAGTTATGCTACCTTCGCCCCAGAAACTAAGAAGGCTGTAATGGCCTGCCAAGTCCCCACGCGTAATTGTTCTCCACCACTTACCCACTCTGGTTCCGGAACACCGTTGTCGCCACCGTTCCGGTAATACCTCTCCAAACCTTTCGATGCTTCTACTTCTTCACGAACAAGACAAGATGGCGCCCGATTGGTTGCACCCGGAAGTGAATAATAATAACATCCGCTTGTCATCTGAAGCCATGTTGCCCCCCATCCTGGTCTTTGAGCACGTGACTATTCCCCCATTAACTTGTCTCGATGCCATCTTTGTTTTGGGCAGAACCGCCGGGACTAAGTAGTCCCCCCATCATGCAAGTGTCTGAACATTCCTGTAGGACACCTCTTAATTGAATCCTGCTGAAACCCATTTTCATCTTTACAATGGTCAGAAGGCCAGGAGCTTAAGCGGTCAGTACAGAACGCCCTCAAATTTATTTATTTTTTATTTATTTATTTATTTATTTTTACTTCAGCAACGTGAGCCTCCTTCATAGGGGAAGTTAAGTTCCCCGCCAGGAGCATTTTCGCTTCGGAAAAGGGGGCTGAAGTCGCGGCGCTGCTTTCAGACTACGGAGGGGCGTCAGGGTCAAACCTAACCGACTCGGGCGAGTTGCTACGTAAAGCCCACCGCGGCGCGTTTCTGGTCGGGACTTGTGGAGCGCTGGGGTCTCAGGGAGCGTTGCTGACGGGCTCCGCCTCGGGGAGACCGGACGGGAGCGACTGCCGTAGACCTTCCCTGAACCCGCGGGGATCGCTCTTTGTTAACCTCGGGACATCGCGCCCCCTCCTGGCGACATTTACTCGGCTCTACGTCACCCGGTTAGTCCCGACATGTCGTTCTTTACCCGTGACCCTTGGGGGGGGGGGGGTCCGTTTCTGTCCTTTTGCCTCCTTTCTCTCGCCTGCAAGATGGCCTCCCTGATTGCTGTGGTTGCACCGCGTTTTTAATTTTTTTAATATGAACGACTTTTAAGGTCTCGAAAGGATCTGTTTCCGGGCCAGGAGCCACAAGTCATACAAGAGAACAAGATCATCCCGGAGATACAGTGTATATTTCTCAACGAAATCTTGGAAAGTGCCTTCCTGGAGAGGAACGTGAAACTTTTGCGGAACTCAAGAGTAAACAGAGTTATCTCACTGGGGAAGTGTGGAGGGGGGAAAAAAAAGGCAAATTACAACAGAATAAAATGAAGTGCATCTACATAGATATGGATGTGAGGATATAGATGCCACTTGCGTGAAATTCCGTCTTCCTTAATAAAACCCTTGAAACCGAGATAGTCCTGGATGAGCATGAGAAGAAAGTCCTAGCTGAAAAGATGTGCCGGTCCTCAAACCCAAGTGGCCTTTGCAATAAAAATTTGTCTTGGGAGAGACACTTAAGAGATCACACACCTGGCAACACCATGATGGGAGGGCATGAATATTACTACAGGAAGCAAAAAGAGACTCATTCTTTTAGCCCTTTCCCCTAATTTTCACTTAGCACAAATAAGACTACCCAAGTAGTCTAATAGATTTTTAAAACCAAAATCGGGGGGGGGGGGGGGGGGGGAAGGACATATACCACATTTTATCAAGTGGTTCTCTCTGATTTTGCTCTGTGACTTTGTTTTCCAGATTTTTTTTTGCACAGGGCCTGATTTTCAAATCTGTTTCTCTGAGAAATTATTTTTTTGTTTTTATTATTTAAAAAAAAAAAAGATTTTTTTCATGAGACACAGAGAGAGAGAGGCAGAGACACAGGCAGAAGGAGAAGCAGGCTCCATGCAGGGAGCCGATGTGGGACCCGATCCGGGGTCTCCAGGGTCACGCCCTGGGCTGAAGGCAGTGCTGAACCGCTGAGCCACCCGGGCTGCCCAGAAATTCTTTTTTTAAAAGATTATTTGAGAGAGAGAGAGTGTGTGTGTGTGTGTGTGTGTGCGCGCACACACGAGTCGGGGAGGGGCCGAGGGCAAGAGAGAATCTCAAGCAGACTCCCCAGTGAGCACAGAGCTCTACTAGGGGCATCACCCCAGCAGGACCCCAAGATCATCTGAGCTAAAGTCAGACACTGAAGGCCCCCAGGGCCCCTCTGAGAAACATTCTAATCAGAAAAAGTGCTCTGTGAAACCTGATTCCCCTACTGAAACTATCACACCTTCCTACATCCTATAATCATGTTGTAATTGCCTGTTCCCTAGTTAAAGAAATTTTCTGGTACTGTTACCCCTGCCCCCATCTCTGCTCTCCAACCAGTTAGCATACTGCTTATCATAGAAGATTTTTTTTTTAATTTTATATTAGGAAGAGGGAGCACAAGCAGGGGGGACTGGCAGAGGGAGAGGGAGAAGCAGACTCCTGGGCAGGAATCATGGTGTGAGCAAATGGCAGATGATTAACAGACCCAGGTGCCCCCATATAAGAATTTTTCCGTTTGTCAAAGGGCTGAATATTGAACAATCCCAATCATTTTGGAGACCCATTGTCAAATGGAGATAATTATTAAATACCTCATGGTTTGTTCCTGGTGCCAACTCAAGACACTTAAGCAATCACTCATTAACAAATTGGGAAATGAATTTTATAGTCCCACTTTCCCTTGCCTCACCACTGTCATCTAGGATTGCTGGGTAATATTAGGATCTGAAGGAAACATCACACACATATACATATTGCAACACCAAACTTTCAGAATGTTTCTGTATTAAAATGTCTGTTTGAATAGCAATTGTGTACGTTTTCTGCTGCAGTCTGGTCATTTCACACCTTGATCAGAAAGTGCTGAAGCAGCCACCACCTTGCCAGTCTTGGCAATATGCTGTTTATAACTAATAGGTTAGCCAACTTCGTAAATTAAATTTTCATGAACTTCCCCTGTTTGCATTGTTTGAACTAGAAAATTCAAAGGGAGGGTATGTTCAAGTTAGTAATTTGCGTGATTTTGAAATCAAGTTAGCCTCAAAATTAAATGGACAAAAAATTAAGATGTGCAAAAGATGCAGAATTTGGAAGTATCCCTATCATTCAAGACATGAATCTTTAGTGCTAAATTCCACATAACATTCATCTTAACATTTAAGAATAAAAGTATTTAAAGCTGTGGTATATACATACATACAATGGAATGTTATTTAGCCTTCAAGACAAATTCTGATACATACTACCCTGTGGATGAACTCTGAAAAGATTATGCTAAGTGAAACAAGACAGCCATGGGAGACTTTTTTTTTTTTAAGACTATTTATTTAATAATGAGAGACACAGAGATTGAGAGGCAGACACATAGGCAGAGGGAGAATCAGGCTCCATGCAGGGAGCCCAATGCGGGACTCGATCCTGGGACCCCAGGATCATGCCCTGAGCAGAAGGCAGATGCTCAACTGCTGAGCCACCCAGGCCTCCCTGGGAGACTAACCCTTTTTTACTCATCCTACCCTACCCATCCCTCTTTGCAACTAGACAGGGCCATGTGACTTTCTGGCCAATGGGTTGTGCGACATCCAAGATGAATTTAATTGCTGATGACTGTTTAATGCTCTTTTCCCCTGCTAGAGTAGGGAGACCTGGTGTTAAAATGATAGAAGCACAATATAAAACCCTGGATTACAAAATCATCAACTGGAAAACAGTTGGTTGTACAGACTGCACAGATTCACAGGGGGTACTTTGGATGAGGAAGAAATAATGGGACATGTGGAGTTAACTTGTTACTGTAGCAAAAACTAGGCTGTCTTAATATATATTGGAATGCAAACATTTTGGCTATTTCTGCTTGAGTGCAACTTTATAAATGTATGAAAATGGCTTTGGGGAGTAGGGTCCATGAAACCTCTGAAATTACATACAAAAATCTGGGTTATATGTTTTTCTGAGACTATATAACTGACAAAATGTCCCTACCCAACCTCTACATTGTCATTAACAAAAGTGAAGAGAGGGCCTCCAAATTAAAACCCTCCTCCTTTCCCCAACCCATAGCTTTGATAAATACTTATTAAATTATTGTGCAAATGAAAGATGGTCTATAACTTTCATTCTAATCTCAAAGAGCTTCATGACCCAAAGAGTTTAAATCCAAACAGGTAGATGAAACATTTTCTAATAAATTATCCTGTCTAGATAATCCAAACATTTTGAGAAACATCTGAAAGGATGAAGACTCACCCATGGTAGATACTGAAATTTGAGTGAAAATGACTATAATAAGATATTTTGTTCTGAAATAATTTCTAAAATGCAAAGGATATTTTGAATGTACAGCTAGATAAGGAAATAGTGTTGATAAATATCAATAATGTGCATTGCAAAAACTCCAGGACCAATTGTGAAATAATTTAATGTTTATTATCCATTTTTATACAGTAACATCAAAATAATGCTCAATAAGTTACATAGTGATTTTCTAAAAACACTGCAAAAAAGTAAAGATAAAATAGTAGGAATGCTATATAACCAGCATTACTCAAAATTTAAAATATAGTCATTTATCTTTTAAACAGATTTGAATTGATGACTTCTACATGAACCAAAACATTTTAAATATCTAAAAATCATCTTTCTTAATGCATTAGATAATTTTATTGCATATAACATATTTGGTTTAAGTTTATTTGATCAGGTAGCATGCAGACAAATTATGAATATGATTTTAGGAAAAGTAGAATGTTATTTTGTACTATAAAAATTGGATGAAAGTGATACATTTCACAGCTTAATCTTCAGGAAATTTTATTCAGCTATTGTGTAAAATCACTGACTAAACGCACCGTACATGCGAACTAGGAGCTATTTATTATATATAGTAAAATAGCTGTTGGAGCATTTAAAATAAGAAAACAGGAATCAACTCATGGAACTGACACCAACTACCAGTCTCCTTGCCACCCAAAAAGGTGGTTTTCACATCTGTTTTAAGAACATTAAATAACAGAATCTTAAATACAGACATATTTGGCTATGCCAAAAAATATTCACATAATTGACACAATCAAAATTTCATCATCTTAAATAGGAAAAACTAGAGGAAACTGGGACTAGACATACCCTGTAAAATAGTTTCTATATACAGTTAGTGAAACTTCTGATTGGCCAAGCACTACTGTAGTTGTTTCAAGAACCTGTAAACATTTCTCACTTATTTGTATGGTTTCCTGAGGTTATCTAGAAACTATCATTATAGAAGCTCCACAATTTTGTACCCCTGCAAATGTACTTTCAAAATGTTCAGAATAAAAGCAAAAATTTAAATGTAGGCCCATGTGTCACTTGACATACCTTCCCTATTACAAATCTTTAGGAAATTCTTAAATATCAAAATCAAATTTATTCCATTACCAGCAGACCCTGAAAAATATTCATAAACTCTAGGCCATTAAAAAAAAATAGACTTCAGGGGATCCCTGGGTGGCGCAGCGGTTTAGCGCCTGCCTTTGGCCCAGGGCGCGATCCTGGAGACCCGGGATTGAATCCCACGTCGGGCTCCCGGTGCCTGGAGCCTGCTTCTCCCTCTGCCTATGTCTCTGCCTCTCTCTCTCTCTGTGTGACTATCATAAATAAATAAACAATTTAAAAAAAAATAGACTTCAGATTCTGCCTTTTTTTTTTTTTACCATGAAATGAAAATAAAATTTCTTCTTTGCATTTTACTTCTGGAATACTGTCTAAAACATATATATAGGCCTCTCCATATTAAAACATGTTAAAATAGTGTCAGCACAGCCCCTGATCCATAGTAGGTATTCAAAAAATACATATTTCATGAATAAATGTGAGGTTAAGCATAAAAACTACTGCAGTACTTGAGTATGGAGGTAATGTTCTGAAGCTACAATGTATCACTCAATGAACAATCACTGTTAACTGGTACTCAGAATAAAGGTCAAAAGGTCTCCTCTTTGATAATACAGTACTGGTCCATTTCCTGGCATCCTATTAATGAAAAGAGACTTGACCTGATTCCTGCCCTTGCCTATCTCACCATCTCTGACTTTAGCTGTGTAAGGAAGGATAAAGCCAAGAGGCAACAGACAAGAATGTTCTTGTTTCTTTCCTATCCTGTTTTCTTCTTTTCCCTGTCTTTCCTTCTCTCCCCTCTCACTTTTTCTTTTGTCTATCCATCTATCAATGAAAACAGGTGACCACCCAATGAAAAATATATGCCTCAAAATGGTATCTTTTTTTAGGAGAAAAATGAGGTGACTTAATATTTACATTTGGGGGAAAGGATGGTAATTGCCATTACCAATATGGCTAACTTGAATACAGAGATTTAACTACTATTTTTCCAAAAAGTTGACTGCTCTGGTACTGAAAACTTCAATGTTAATGGATTACAACTAGACATAAAACACTTCTTTACCTCCAAAAAAAAAAAAAAAAAAAAAAAAAAAAAAAAAAACCAACATAAAACACTTTAATTTAAACAGCTTAAGCTACTTTTTCCAGGACACAACCTGAGTTTGCAGATTTTATTTTATAAAGATATATTTCTCCATTACTTCAAGTTAAAAATCAAGAAAACACTCTTATTGAAATTTCAATACCTTAAAAATAGAATTTGTGCACTGATATTTTTAAGCTCTGAGTTTTGTATATTATTGCCATCTTGAACACTAATCACACTAGTCTTCAACACTCATTCACATATCAAAAGACAGCACTAGCAAACCTGACAATGTTATACAACCTTAAATGTTAAGAAGGGTCAGAGATTTGGTTAAAATTTTTTACAGCCACTATTCTTATCCTTCCTTCCTAAGAGGAGAATGAACTGGAACTAGGCACTTATCCAGTAAGTAGCTGCCTGTATATGATGTGTTGGCACTAATGATTAGGATGTTTGAACCATGCAGTTATGTGTTTTGATTCAGTAATGTCAGACACAAGTAGCCATATGTTTTAAAAAATTTTAAGCCTAAGTAATAGTAATATTTTCATGTCAAGTTTTGACAGTTTAATAATTTGTATTTGGGGGGGTAAACTATCATATTTTTGCTATTATTTAATTACTTAAAATCTGAAATGCCAACTTTTACACCCCATTAAAATATAAGCTAGACCCACTTTAACTTATTGATGCTTGTAAATGACAAGGAAAAGTTATCTCAAACCTCAAAACCATGATTAATATTTACTGACCTACAGAACTAGAAAATGCATATTTCCCTGTCAAGTATAATAAGAACATAATTCTCTGTCCTTTACAAATATAATTTGGTAATTTATATTTCAAAGGTATCCAATGGTCTATTTACCAATTCTGCATGTTACAATTATCAATAATTATATTATGACCTTGGCTAATTACATGCAAATTATCTTCAACTTCATCATGAATAGCCTGCAAACAATATATTGATATGTTTCAATATCTTTTCTAGTTCTCAAAACCTGAAAGCAATAAGCTAATCAATAAATTACTTGTAGACCCCTATGATTGAAGCTACAGTGGTATCATTTTATATGGCTGAATCACACAAAATATGATGAGGTCACTGTGCCTACTGTATATGTTATACCAGTGTTTCCCACACAGCGGTATACATACACCACTGGACAGCCCTGAGATGATTTTAAGTGGAGTGGTGCATGGGTGAACAATTTTTCTTCAATAGTTACATATTTATGTTAATGTTTATTAAAAATAATGGGACTAGCACATAAAATGTAGGTACTCAAAACAAGGCTATGTTTAAAAATGTAAGGCTAAAAAATAAGATTAAAAATAATGAGTAAACAATGGCATAGGAGATAATATACACACATATATAGGACATGAGAATGGTGGTATGTGACTCACATTTAGTAAACACTGTTTTAAGGAACAATTTGATTAGCCAGCATCATTTCTGAATGTTTGGAGTAATAAGCCACATTATAAGGAGGTTTCCTTTACTGCTCAAAATCTGGGGTGTTTGTCCAGGACAAATATTCCTTAAAAACATGTGTTCACATATATTTTAAGAATATACATTTGAAAGCATTGAGTAAATTTAATTTGCTTTAAAAGAACACCAAAATGGTAAAAATCTTCAGGGGCATCTACATGCTATTTCTACAGAAAAGACTATAAAGGCACATTATGCATTATGGTTATCATTGCAGCATTTAAACAAAAGTGACCTAAATAATCACTGCCACTAATTATTAACAGATAATTATAATATCCTTTCATAAAAAAGAAGGTATGCTTGTGCACTAAGTGCTCTTGATTCTGGAACCACCTGCACGTAAGTGTCACTAACATGGACCCACTGGCCTGCTGATTCACCATCAGGTTCTTTCAAACCTAACAAGACAAAAAGAAGGATAATTTTACAATAAATATATTCTTTTTCCACATTATAAACAATATATTCATCACAAGCTATATTTATCTAATGCTAGATCTTATTGTGTTTCTTCTTGTGTTAAAAATCTTCCAAAATCAACTAACTCTTTCAAAGCATTAATATTAATATCATTTCATTTTATTTTTTTAAAGATTTTATTTATTCATGACACACACAGAGGCAGAAACATAGGCAGAGGGAGAAGCAATCTCCCCATAGGGAGCCCGATGTGGGACTCGATCCCCGGACCCCGGGATCACATCCTGAGCCGAAGGCAGATGCTCAACCACTAAGCCATTCAGGCATCCCAGTATCATTTCACTCTAAAAACCTAGTGAAACATTAGATATACTTGAAAATACTTATTTGCTCAAGGAAAATAATCATTTTCACTGAACTAGAAAAAGGAAAAGTCAGCTTGCTGATCCATAGGCAAAGATTGTAAATTTTCGACCCCAACTCTATTCTGAGGATCTGCTAGGTCTTCAAAATCTTTTGTTGTTAAATAAAATGCTACTACTCCACTGCAATACTCAATGACTTAACACCCTGAAAAACAGTGTCACTTCACATCATCTAGAAGGGTACACAGTCTTATGATATTTAAGGTTCTCTACAATTATTTAAGTACTCCTAAAAGTTTTTCACTTAACTTTAACAAAGTGAATCCACTTGCAGTATCCATGAAACAGCTTACCTCTTCCAGAAAAGGAGGGATACATTCATTTGTTTTTTTAAGAAGAACATAAACTTAGGATGCCATACCAGGTACATTTTTCTCGTCAGTGATATGTTCCAATAATTTCCTGGAGGGTGTTCTCACTTTCACATAAGCCGTGTAGTGACCTCCTCTCATTGAGCCACTATGTTCCACTATGCCGTAGAGACCATAGAGAACTTTATCTCCCACACTTACATTCTTTTAGACAAAGAAAAAAAATGAGATTAGTAATATATAGTGAAATAAAAAGGAAAATTAAGTCAAATCTATGTCCTGCTTAAACTAAGAAAAATGCAGTTAAAACTTCCCTGAGATGTGTTTGCACATGTATTAGATGGGCAAAATGCAAAAGCCTGACAGCATTTTCTGTTGGCTGGGCTATAGGGAAACAAGTACTCACACACATTGCATGTGGGAACGTACAGCCCCTATGCAGAGGTATTTCATGTTATCTAGCTAAATTACACAGGTATTACTCTTGGATTTATCAATCCTATTTGTAGGATTCTATCTTACAGGCATATGAGCAAACTGTAAAAAGACATACTATTTATTATTTTGGCTACTAAATGCAGGAATATTTGTAATACTAAAAACTGGCAACATGGGAACGTAATGTATAGTACAGGGAATACAGTTAATAATACTGTAACAACTTTGCATGGTGACAGATGGTAGCTAGCTTTATTGTGATCACTTTGTAAAGTATATAAATGTTAGATCATATATTGTATACCTGAGAAGAATATATTGTATGTCAACTACACTTTAATTAAAAATAAACTGGAATAAACCCAGATAAATTGGTCATTAAATTGGGGACTGGTTGAATAAATTATGATGCACTGAGTTATGTACTTGAAAAAGAGAGTGCCAGACTATCTCAAAATACTGTTATGAAATAATCTCCATGCTATAATGTTAAGGGTAAGGTAGAAAAAAGGATATATATTGTAAGCTGTGATTATTTAAGAGTGAAGATGCACGTACACACACACACACACACACATATATATATATATACACACACACACACACACAAATATATGTGCTTATATTTTTAAAAATTACAGAGGAATAAAACAATTTTTAGATAGTTATATATAAAGAGAAGGAAGAAACAGGTGGAATGGACATGGAGACAAGCTATCCTTATTTGAATTTACCTTGTTTTATACATTTGATTTTGGAACTATGTAAATATTTTATGTATTTTGTAAAATTTGAAAAATTTAAGTTTAAATTTAAAAAGCAATCCCTAAAATGAAAATTTAAAAATTAAAACAGATGACTAATTTATTCTAGTTGGTAGCATAATTGTTCAGAGAGAAACCACTATGGTCACATCAAAAGAACCCAGAAGCCAGCTGGAAGTGGCTTTCAGTAGCCAAACATGGATCCACATTACACTAATATATTAGACCATAAATAAAAAGTACAGTAAGTTGAAACATATTTAATGTATTCCAATCCATGAATTAGTAATGCTAAATTAATTGATCATAGTTTAAGGATGCTAATGAATTAATTCATTATTCTGAAACTGGTTTAAAGGGGGGCAGGAGGATCCCTGGGTGGCGCAGCGGTTTAGCGCCTGCCTTTGGCCCAGGGCGCGATCCTGGAGACCCGGGATCGAATCCCACGTCGGGCTCCTGGTGCATGGAGCCTGCTTCTCCCTCTGCCTGTGTCTCTGCCTCTCTCTCTCTCTCTCTCTCTCCCCCCCTCCTCTCTCTCTCCCCGTGTGACGATCATAAATAAATAAAAATTTAAAAAAAAAAGGGGGGGGGCAGGGAAAGAATTGAATATTTATCTAGCCTTTTCTATAAAAACTATAAGATAACTGAATAGATTAAAGGAATTTCTCTTTATAGAAATGCTCCAGCTAATAAATGAAGGAGTAACAATTAAAATATCACCATTCTGTAATTCTTAATGAACTCATGGATCTAGCATTTGAACAGCACTGGTTGCTGGTATCATAGAAAGATAAGTGGCATAAGTACTACCTGATAAAAAAAAACAGAACACGCCCTATAAATAGCCTTAGCAAAAGGGAAAAAAGAGCATCAAACCTGAATCTGTTCAAACGTCTTAAGAGCCAACTATCTAGTTGTAGGAAATAAAGAGGACAGGGGAGGAATCATCAAAATCTAAACCATGGAAACTACCAGAAAGAGGACTCCATTTCTTAAAAAAATAACTTGCAAGAGAGAGAAGGGGAGAGCGATGGGAGAGGGGAACTATACATTAAAAAAGACTAAAATACATTATCCAATCATGTGTAACCCTTACTTGGATACTAATTCATTTTTAAAATTTCATAAGACAACTAGAAATAGATACATCAGATGATATGAAGGAATTAGTGTTAACTTTTTTTTTTTAGTGTGAAAGTGGTATTGTCGTTATGTTCTTACAAAGGAGGAGGGAGTGATTTTTATCTTTTATAGATACATAGTAAAATATTTATGAATGAAACAATGCCTGATATGGGAAAATAGTAAGGAAAATAATATGGGAAAGTAGTAGGTGTATGGATACAGTAGGACTGGCCATGTGTCTAAGGTTTTAGAGCTAGGTGATGGATGCTATATAGGTTCGCTGCACTGTTCTGTCTACTTTTGTGTATGTTGGTAATTCTCCATAAATAGTACCTTTTAAAAATGTGTTTTTATAAATTTAAAAACTTGTTAAATTTCAATTTAATTTCAGCTTGTTAAATTTCATTTTGTTTACCACATTATCACGTTCTATGAATACTGAGTGTTAATTGATAGATGGTGCTGGTACTCTACAGCAAATAAATTGGATTCACCAAATAATTGCTTTTAAGATATGTCTGTTTTGACGAATCAATGTATTGAAAATATTAAGGTCAGTAAGCATTCCATTACATACCACAACCTAGACTGCTAACCAATAATCATGAACAGAACAATATGTGACCCCATTCATAACATTTGGTTCCCTCAAGGAAGGCAAAGTCATTGCTCTCACCTACACAGTTCTTCCATGTAAATACAGCAATTATAAACCAGCCTGCTTTCTATACCTAATTATCAAAGTATTATAAATTTTATTTTTTTAAAAAGACTATTTATTCATTCAAGAGAGACACAGAATGAGAGAGAGAGAGAGGCACAGACAGAGGCAGAGGGAGAAGCAGGCTCCATGCAGGGAGCCTGATGTGGGACTCGATCCCAGGTCTCCAGGATCACACCCTGAGCGGAAGGCAAACGTTCAACCACTGAGCCACCCAGGCATTCCATAAAGTATTACCAATTTTAAAGTATCATACTCAGAGCAGCCCCGATGGCTCAGCGGTTTAGCGCCACCTTCAGTCAAGGGCGTGATCCTGGAGACCGGGGATGGAGTCCAATGTTGGGCTCCCTGCATGGAGCCTGCTTCTCCCTCTGCCTGTGTCTCTGCCTCTCTCTTTCTCTTTGTGTCTCTATGAATAAATAAATAAAATCTTTTTTTAAAAAAGTATCATACTCAGCTCACAAGTACGCTATTTTCAGCAGTATACATGAAATGTAATGAAAAACAATGCATGAGTATATTGACTCACAAAAGAGAATGAACTCCACAAATGCTAAAACTGTTGTCCATTAAGCCACGTCATTCACAAGGAACAGAGAGGGCACAAAATCTGCTTGCTTCCCTCAGCAACTCTCTGCTACCAGTAGCACTGACAAGCAGCATTATCTTCCTGACCACCGTGCCTCATGGTTTACACAGCTGTTCAACTTTCCCTCATTCTGTCTCTCAAAGGACAAAAGTCATATTCACTGTGTTAAGTTCCACGTTACAGATTTAACTTCACTAACTATAAAATTCCCTTTCAGGGACACCTGGGTGGCTCAGCGGTTTAGAGCCTGCCTTTGGCTCAGGGCGTAATCCTGGGGTCCCAGGATTGAGTCCCACATTGGGCTCCTGCATGGAGCCTGCTTCTCCCTCTGCCTCTCTGTGTCTCTCATGAATAAATAAATAAATTATTTTTTTTTAAATTCCCTTTCAGAGAAGCTTAATGGAAGGAAGGAAAGGGGAAGGGAAGGAAAGGGGAAGGGAAGGGGAAAGGAAGGGGAAAGGAAGGGGAAAGGAAGGGGAAGGGAAGGGGAAGGTTAAGGGGAAGGGAAAGGAAGGGAAGGGAAGGGAAGGGAAGGAAAATAAAAAGAAAAAAAGGAAGGAAAGGCCTAATACTTTTTAAGCATATTATTTACAAGTCAATTAAACATCTTAATAATGTACTAACCTTACAAGTAGCAGAACAGAACGGTGCTAAATCAAGGATAAGTGGAAAATCTACATGTCTGTTTACTTTTCGAAGACTCAAGCCAGCCTTAAAAAGACCAAAAAACAATTTTTAATGCAACAAACTATTCATCTAAATCATTGTGTTTATTAATAAATCCAAAAGAGGAATCTCAGTAGTTTTTAAAATAGCTATAAAAAAATGACTAATGAATAATCGAAAACTGATATATAAGTTCAAGACTATTCATTAGTCTGTGCGTGAATTATTTCTGTAAGTTCCTAAATTGAGATGCAAGTGCCAAATATAAAATAACTGTGGCACATCATGAAATTAGCTTCTCAGATGTGACACAACCCTGTCTTGTTCACACAACATGTACACCCTTCACTAGGCATTCTTAGGTAATGAGACACGATATATCTGCTTCTGCCCTCCACGGCCATTTCACTTCCACTGAGTTTCCACATTCTTGGCTAGAGAAAAATCAAGAATTTAGTTTAATTTTTCTGTGGCTATGGATGGAGGTATGTAGAGAAAAATCTCTTCCCTCCTGTGGCCCACCTGAAATGTTGCAGATATATAATCAAAGCTCCTAATCTTTTCCCTTGAGAGTTCATGGGTTTTATATGTAGGCAACCTTCCTCCCAGAGGTCAGGTTAATATTAATATTCATTTAAGTTTTCTTCTAGTCTTTTGATGATTTGTTTTATATGATTAAAATATTTATCTGGAAATACTATTGATACATGGTATACAGAGAAGCTTTACATTTTTTATTTCAGTTCTTTTTCTTAAATTCTTTAATGAGTGATCTACCCCTTGGGGCACCTGGCTGGCTCAGTTAGAAGAGCAAGGGACTCTTGATCTTGGGGTTGATCCTGGAGTTGTGAGTTTGAGCCCCACATTGGGTGTGGAGATTACTTAAACTAAAAACCAATTAATCTACCCCTTCCCAACTGATTTGAGATTCTTCCTTTATCATAACAAAAGAGCTTTAAATAATACGCATGTTTTATTTATTGACAATCTTGACCATACTGTTTTAACTACTATGATTTTATTTTTAAACTGGTGTCAAAGAAAATCACCCATTCTAACTTTTTCCAAAATGTTTTAGTATTTTACTTCTTTATTCTTTCAGAGAAACTATAAAATCATTACATCAAATTTGAAGAAAAAAAAAAAAGACAAGGCATTGGATTAACACTAAAAATACAGGGAAAACCTGACACATGAAAAACATATAGGTTCCCTTCTCACCATAGAGAACCTACATTTGCATTATGCAGCCCTTTTTGTATTCGTCCAAGCCAGCCATGCCCAACCCACTTAGCCTTACCCACTGGGATCATGAGAGCTCAGAAACCTATGTGCACTTTGCTATTTCCCTGCTTCTAAGGATTCTTAATTTTATTTTTCATTCTCCCATACACACACACACACACACACACACACACACACACACACAACTTAGGTCCCTACCACCTAAATCATCAAATAACAGTATTATGAATTAAGCGATATTAATTAGAAAAGTAAACTATTATGGCTGAAAAAGCAGTAAATAAATCCCAAATGACAATTTTTTACATTAAAAAAATTACTGTCTAATCCTTGACGGCATTTTACAAGATGTAGGGCTCTGCAAAACATATGATTACATTACTATAGTGCTACTAAAGGGACTTTTTACCTGATGGAATCTTTTAAGATGGAGAATTAGGATAGCTGGAACAGCAGAAATGAGCAATTGCTTCCTGGCATTAGTATAAACGAATTCGGCTTTCTTTTCTGAATAAAATATAATAATTTGCTTTAAAATTTCATTTTATACATTATATACCACATAACATAGTTACCATTTATAAAGAAACATCATACCATAGTATTGAATAAATTTTAGCATTGAATGTTAAAAAAGAAATTAGACTCTGGTTACAGGGGTGCCTCTATACTCCATTCCAAAACTCCACTGAAATGGAAGAGGTTTTTTTTTTTTTGTTTTTTTTTTTAAAGCACACACAAGGACAAAGAATAGGGGAGGTGACACTTGCAACAAAATTTTGGGAGCTGGGAAGCAGATGGACTATCGTGACTTATGTCAATTCCCTCTAGCTAGAGACCACCAAAAACACCCTTGGAGTTGAAAAAATTGGGTCATTACTCATCGTAGTGAAAGGAGATCACGTATCATGCATGGGACTGCAGGGCATTTCAGTAAGAGGCTGTTAGAAAGTACTTGGGATGGGATTTGAATATGGTCAACAGCGTATTTAATTTGGATCAATGTAAGGTGGTATTTCTTCCTTCTCTCATCTAGATAGTTCTTTAACTACTAGTGTATTAAGCATAGTGTATTAAACACATCTTTATTCTGATACTTTGACACCTGGGGCCTTGCTAATATTATAGGGAAGGCTTCTGGCAGAACTAGCAAACTCCTGGATATAATAAACGATATAAATGTACCTTTCATATGCAAACCAACCAATCCAAAGTCCATACTCAATGCCCTCCATTATTGGGTTCTGATACTCTAGACCACCATCCACCTGCCCAAATCCCAATAGGGCCTGGAACACACAACTGAGACCACCCACAATGCCCCAGACCCTACTGAATTTATTCAACACCAGTCAATGGATCCTAAAACTTGTTGATTCCAATTCCTTCCCCTGAAACCACAACAAAGGCTCTTGTCCATGTCTCCTCACTCTTCTGCCTCCTGACCAACCCTGGTGCTTCCCCATGTGGCCCTGCATGGCATGGCTTGGGGTGCTCCCTCCTCTTCTGAGCTGTACGTAACAAACTATCTTTTCGGGAGCAACTGTCTCCTGGTCTGTTGGCCTCACCATAACTGAATAATCATAAAGCCCGCTTTTGGAAACAGCCAGTCACTAAGAATTGGAGCATTCTCTCCATATCAAGGCTAGAGATGCAGTAGGGAAATTTCTTCTGGAAAAAAGATTTCAGATAGCTAGTCCCCCTGACATACGATTCTGTGGATTTGCAGTTTTCAAGGCCGAGGTGGGGACTTCCTGTTCAATTTACTTCACCAAGCATCTATTTAAGAAGTCCAGGTACTGTCTTCAGGACTGAGGTGCAACTATGAAAAAGATAATCCCTGCCTCCCAACAGCTAAAGGGTGGAGACAAGGTTCTTGGGTTCCCCTCTTTGGGATCTACAACCCACTGGTCACTGACTAACGGACACCCCACAAATACTAAAAACCTAAATACTAAGCAGCCTGGGTGGCTCAGCAGTTTAGCGCCACCTTTGGCCTAGGGCGCGATCCTGGAGTCCCAGGATCGAGTCCCATGTCAGGCTCCCTGCATGGGGCCTGCTTCTCCCTCTGCCTCTCTCTCTCTCTGTGTGTGTCTCATGGATAAATAAATAAAAATCTTAAAAAAAAAAAAAAAAACAACTAAATATTCTCACCTGCACAACTGGCTGCCTCGTGGTGCCTCTGTTTCTTTGCAGTGCAATTCTCACACAGAAGCTTGTTATTCCCCATCAGCAGTTCCATAGAGGTAAACTGGTAGAGGCAGGACTGGACGGAGCATTCTCTGGAGGCGGTCACGTAGCTGTGAGAAAGGGTCTGGAAAGCATCCTGGGGGCCGGGAGCCAACAGGTGCGCCTCCTCCGAACACGAAAGGTCCGGAGCATCCGGGCGCTGGTCTTCTCTCCGGGAAGCTCTGTGTCCGGTGACAGCGCAGCTCAAGTGAAGTTCCGAGAGGGCCTCGGCCGCGCGCGCAGCCGCCTGGCTAGTCCGGGGCGCGGCGGGGCGCCCTCCCGCGCTGGCGCTCCCGCGGGGTCCGCGGCCCGGCAGCAGCCCGGCGCGCTCGGGGCTCGAGCTCGGGTCCGAGGCCTCGCTGTCCGCGTCCGCGTCCGCGCTCGCGCTCGCGCTGCTGTCCCCGGCGCCGGCCTCTCCGCCGCTGGCCTCGGGGCTCTCGGCGCCCTCGGGCTTCCCGCCGGCGACAGCGGCTCTGGGCCTGCCCCGGGCGAGTTGACTCTGCAAGGGGACAGTGTTCTCAGAGAGAAGGACCTTGGGGCCTTACTGGAAAAGAATGCCAGGAAGGCTCATTTACACGTCCCACAACTGTTTTTTCCAGTGCCTCTGAAATCCTAAACTACGATCATTAAGACATAGAGTAACAAATAGTTCTAATTTAAAATTAATCTTTAGGGACGCTTGGGTGGCTCAGAGGTTGAGCATCTATCTGCCTTTGGCCCGGTGTGACCGTGGAGTCCTGGGATCGAGTCCCACGTCCGGCTCCCTGCATGGAGCCTGCTTCTCCCTCTGCCTGTGTCTCTCTCTCTCTCTCTCTCTCTCTCTCTCTGTCTCTCATGAATAAAGAAAGAAAGAAAGAAAGAAAGAAAGAAAGAAAGAAAGAAAGAAAGAAAGAAAGAAAGAAAGAAAGAAAGAAAGAAAGAAAGAAAACTGAGCATGCTAACAGAAAAAGCTAAATCTGATAATGTATCAAGTTGCCTACAAATCACATTAAAAAAGTTTTTAAAAAGCGAAGCGCAAATTTAGATTGGTTTCTTTAAGTTTTTATAAGATAATTCAACAACCAGTTGTGTCCTTAGTGAAACAATGGGTCTAGACAATGGTCATCAGTGACTGGTGACATCAAAGATTAGACATCAAACGTTATGTGCATCTCCTTGATGGCAGTATACACAGCCAGTTAAAAGTTTTCTTGCCATAAGGCGCTGATTCTTTTTTTTTTTTTTATAATTTTTTTAAAGGTTTTATTTATTTATTCATGAGAGACATGGAGAGAGAGGCAGAGACATAGGCAGAGGGAGAAGCAGGCTCCACGCAGGGAGCCGGATATGAGACTTGATCCCAGGATCCTGGGATCACACCCTGAGCCAAAGGCAGATGCTCAACCACTGAGCATCCCTAAGAATTTTTTTTTTAAGATTTTATTTATTTATTCATGAGAGACACACAGAGAGAGAGAGGAGAGACAGAGGCAGAGAAAGAAGCAGGCTCCATGCAGGGAGCCCAATGTGGGACTCATCCCGGGTC
Source organism: Vulpes vulpes (assembly GCF_048418805.1). NCBI lineage: Eukaryota > Metazoa > Chordata > Mammalia > Carnivora > Canidae > Vulpes > Vulpes vulpes. The sequence continues at coordinate 186,285,400 of NC_132780.1, forward strand.
TCCAGGACCACACCCTCAGCCGAAGGCAGGCACTAAACCCCTGAGCCATTCAGGGATCCCCAGGGTGCTGATTCTTGATTGTAGCTCAGGTCATGATCTCAGGGTTAGAGATGGAGCCCTATTGTCAGGCTTCACACTGGGCATCCAGCCTGCTTAAGATTCTCTTCTTTTCCTTCTGTCCCACCCCCACCCTAAAAAAAATATAAAGTTTTAAATAAATGTTTTCTTTCCAAAAGTCAAATAAATAATAGAACTTGAACCTAATTAAAATTGCTTTTAGACAGAACTGCCTTAGAGAGGAAATAAAGGAAACAAAGAAACCTGTAAATACCATGGAAATGCAATAGCAAAATAAACTACTGTTGAATGTGGGAAAGTGAAAAATTACTGAAAAAAAAAAAAAATGACCTGATTCTTCAACAAATACATTACAAGGCAGGGGAGAAAGGGAAGGGGAAATCTGTAGATTGAAAGAGATCTAAGAAACATGCTATTAAGAGATGGCAATCAACTGCCACCTATGGATCTTTTTTAGATCCTAAATTCAAGTACACCTTAAAAAGCAAAAACAAAAAAGGTGTTTATGAGACAACTATAGAAATTTAATTACTGGATGTTGGCACTATTAAAAAGTCATTAATATTTTTAGGTATGATATGTTCTATGGTTATATCTTTAAAAATAGTATTTATCTTTTATATTAGAATCATTTCAAAATAATCTGAAATGGAGAGAAGGAGAATGTGGGATAGATATAGACAAAATATGATTAGTCATGATCTGATAACTGTGAATCTGAGAAAAAGGTACATGAGAGGTTATTATATACTGTCTTCTCTATTTTTGTATATTTTTGAAACTTTTCTTATTAAAAAGTTTAAGAAAACAGATGTCTCACAAATGCATATAAATCTTACCTTATCTTTAGATGAAGACTGGGTGGCTCTGGGTTGATGAGTAGTTTCTATGGTAACAGTGTCACCGTACTGACCATCATCTGTCACTTGCAAACTTCTACATTTACTCATTCTTCCCAAAAGTACAGGTTTTGAAACCTATGTAGATGACATGCATATAACACAAAACTTCTTTAGGAAATAAATTCTGGATATCATCTACTTTTTAAAATTTCTAACTCATTTTCCTTAACATTAATTCTCAGGCTATAAAACATAATGGTTTGAAATCCCTGAGTAAGAACCATATCATAACTCATGCACATATACACAATCCCCAGTATCAAATATACTATATGAACGCCAGTATTATATATAAAAATGACTCTCAGATAATGCGGTAAATGCTCAACAAATGTCTAAATATATGAATGAATAAATGCTCTTCACAAAAGACTCATTATTAAGCTTTTTTTCTCCTTACCCTTTCTTCTATTATAGGAAGTGAAATATCAATAAAAGGATCATTCACTGAAGAGATCTTAAAAAGAAAACATATTGAGAAAATCAGTTAGAATTCTAATATATACAAAGTAGTCCCGTAAAATCTTAAAGAAATCAAACTTCCCAGGCAACTTAGAATTTCAAGTTAAAAAACATCCCTGGAACAAATAGTGATTTTAACTTGGTACAGCAGCACATATTGTTAATCAAAACAGGATATCTCAAAACCTCAACATATGCAACCCAGTTGAATTTCATAATATTGCTAATATGACTAACTTATAATACTTAAAGTAACTTAAAATAAAATGTTTAATAAAAATGATTAAAAATATAAACCTATTTTTGGTGAAATTGTGTCAGAACATAAATCAAATAGAAACATTAAAAACAATTTTTTTAAAAAGCTGTGAAGAAAAAAGCCAGAGAGCTTGACTGTGTTTTGTAGATTCTTTCAGGTTAATTCTGCTTAAAAAGATTCTCTCTAGCTTGTGAGAGAGAAATCAACTTCTATGTTGAATATACTAGAAACTTAATATGATGTTGACAAGTGCTGTGCTTTAACATGACAAGCTAGAAGAAAATGTAACATATGATCCTCGTTTTATAAGACTAGAGAGAAAAGAAAGGTACTCTATAATCTGGGACAGGAAAATGCACATAAAGACTATTCATTTTATGATCAAAATCTAACAAAAGTTGATGCCTATCATACTCTAAGCCATATACTTTCAGAAATATTCTTTACCAAGTCATTGAAAACCTATAAAAATGTTTATATATTTTAAGTTGTTAAAGTACGGATGTCATTCAAAATAAAAATGATCATTTAATTCAAAGGTGTGTGTGCTTTCAAAAAACTTCTAGTTTTACAGAACTTACATCAAGTTATGTAAGTGTAAACTTTAAATAAAATATGGTAGATCACCCTAAGTTATGTTACCACATTAAGTTATTTCTATCAGAATCACATTTTAGGGCAATGCATAGTTATATAACATAGTTACTCCCTTCCCAGAAGTTTCTCTTGCATTTCAATCCAAACAAGTAGCTAACACATTCCTCCAGCAGAACTTCACAGGTTTGTTAAGAGGAAAAATAACATTTAAAAAAGTTATAAATTATGTTTCTTCTCTGAAAGATATACTCTAACGACATTCAAAAACTATTATGTAGTTATCTGTCACAAATAAAAACAAATGCTGATGATTATATGTGAAAGAAAATAAAAATGATATGACTGTAATCTATTCCGTGTTGAAGTGAATTCCAAAGCACCTACATTTGCACATTCTTCACACATGACTGTGCTAGTTAATTCACCAATAAAGATCCGATCTATGAAGTTCATTTTCACACCTTCTCTTCCATACGCTGTAAAAATAATACTTTTTAATGCAAAAAATATGTCAGCCATCAGCCTAACAATGTAACATGCTTTTTCTCTGTTGACTCAAAAGAAATCTGAGACAGATGTCCAGTACCACATTAATATATTTTATTATATGATGTTATAATGTCTTTCTCCTTAAAAATTCTGTAGGGAAAATTTGATTATCAACTATAGTAGTCTTCAAGAAATAATGAACTGTTCTTAAACTTGAGGCAAAATAAGTAGACCAATTACCACTGTTCATACCGTACCTCAACTGTTCCCATTAAACGCTTTAAGGTCTCTGTGCCTAATGTGGAGGTAGGCAGAGGAATGAGAAAGAAGATAATACTTTTAGGGCTACAGATGCCTGAACCATAACTATGGAAACAGCAGAGTAGTAGAAGACAAGTAAACACAGCATAGTGTAAAGAATTAATTTGGGCAATTAATAACTCATTTATTTGTAAGTTTGGTATAAAAATGGTAAAATTATTGTTTGGGAAATATTTATAAATCAAAGAAAATTATGCCCAAATAGGACATTAATACACCATGAATTCAATATAGTTTGAAAGGGCTGATGAGTACATGAGGCTTCATCATACTATTCTATTTTAATAGACATTTAAAACTCTTTTTTCTGCAGCAAATCATGACAAGAAAATATACTAACAAACATCACTCCTCTTTCAAGCTTCTATCTTTTTTGGATCTCTAACTTCAAATTTCATACAAACAACATTTAAAATCAGCTTAAAACATTATTTGAAGCACTTAATGACACAGTCGGCTTATAGCTAGATATATCAATAAACATTTTTAATATAACAATAACTATTTAGAAGTTGAGGTGACTAATAGTTTCATTAAGAAAACTGTACAAGGATTGAAAATAGAAAAGATTATACAAAAGTGGAAACCAGAAAGAAAAACTGGGCAGTTATTCTAAACATGCACTAGATGGCACTATCTCAAAACAAACAGGCAAAAAAAACCCAAAGCATACTTGAGAATCCACATTTTAAAAAATCTTGAACCCTTCACATGAAACTAATATAGCATTTTGTGTCAACTATACTTTAATTAAAAAAAAAAGTCTTGAACCCTTAACTGCATACTGTTTGGGCATGTACAATCACAACGTGTATATTTGTTTATGAATTATAGACATGTACTATGTATATATAATACTACAAAAAACAAGTTAGAAAAGAAAATAAATAAAATGCAAATAATATATCTAAAAATCATCTTCTAAAAATGATGCCTTTGTACTACCGTTAATTAATATCTGAAAACAGAATATACAGTTAGGACAAGGTAAAGCACTCATACTATGACATAGAAGCCCACACTTAAATATTGATCATTATAAATGATCAGCTTTGATTAGATAATCACTGGATTTGCCTTATACTTTGGCTGATGAAGAGCTGACATTAGGAGTAAAGTAGATATATATGCTTGATTTAGTACTTTCTCCAATAAGTGGTTGCCTTGTAGGAATCTTTGGACTTAAGCATTTTGACTAGTCAAAACTATATAATATCCATAAATCCACTTATCCAAGCACATGTCAACTGCAAAATGATACAATATGATGAAACTGAACTTTCAACCCCACAACCCCACATTAGTGTATCAGTGTCCATCTGTATATCTGATACTTCTTTCGGTTTTAAAAGTTCACATGGACCCATTCTCACATTTTCTATGACTCACTAGACTATCTTATAGCCCCTGGAGTATGTACATTCCCCATTTAAGGCCACTATTTTACAGAATTGGTTCACATAATGCTCAGTTCTTTTCCCCTTGAAAAGCAACAAAATTTTCTTCTGGGAGAAAAGTTTTAACAGTGAAAGAAGCGACATACCTTTGACTTTTTTTCTAGTATCCTCATCAGCAGTTTTAGTAGTTGGGTTGTTAAATGCTTTTAGAATGCTAGCTTGTATTCTCTATAAAACAAATAAGAATTTAGTAAGAATCTATAGTTGAATGTATTCTTAACAGGTTTAGAGTAAGTTCTCCCTCTTTTCCCTCCCCTCCCTCACTCCACCACTGTCCCTAAAATGACGTATCATTTTAATCAGGACAAAAAGTAACAAAGACACCATGTGGAATTTCTTATCTATTGAAGAAAATCTTAACATATAAAAAGCTATTAAACTGGTCACTATGACCTTCGTGTAGATTTTATTTATACATATACATCAGTAAAGTCCAGAACATCAAATAATTTCCACAGCAAGAAGAATACCCCAAATCTTGATTAGTTATCATTTTATTTGAATTCAGTTGTCAATAATAATTATTAGTATTAAAGTCTTTAGCAGCTCTTAGGAAATGACAAGATTTATGTTTCCATAGCTCTTGTGTATGTTTCAGGAAAGATCTAATATCCCAGAAAACTTTCAGAATGAAATAAAATCAGATTCCAAGAATAAAGACATTTGAGCTAATAAATTATCACCTTTTATACTAATAATGTCCCTACTTAGTGGATTAATTTAATCCTAATTCACATTTTGGCAGTGCAGTGACAAGAAAGCTTGTGAATTATCCTCCAAAAGTTTTTAAGTAAAGTCTTAATCACAGATTTTCATATGTGAGACCGCTGTTTGACCTGGAGTTTCTGGTGTGAAAATGATACCTAATTCTGTTATTAAAGAAAAAAAATCATATCAAAGAGATAGGAAACTCAAACTGCAGACTTACCAGAGAATAATAAAGATTTTACATATCAGAATCCAGATACTTTCCACTGTTCAGAAGAAAATTCACAGCCTTAAATATTTAAATCAATTAAAAAGAATGAAAACAAATGAGTTAAGTAGCCAAGTCATAAATTTAGAAAAAGGATATCAAAGTTGAATGAAAGTAAATAACAAAATTCAACAAGAGTTAATGAAGATAAAAGCATACAAATTGAAGAGATTAATCAATGAATCAAAAGCTGTTTCTTTGGGTGGGGGACAGATAAACCTACTAGCCAATCTTAATCAAAGTAAGGATGAAAAGCATTAACATTGTACCTAAGAAAAAGGAAACCACTAACAAAGTCAAAGACATTTTAAGTAATCATGAGAGACTACTTTGCTCCACTTTCATGTAATTACATTTGAAAATTCAGAAAAAATTAGATAAGTTTCCAGGAAATGAGGCCCAGAAGAGATAGAGTATCTTCCAGCTTTCATGGGATCAGGGAATGGGCAGAGAGAGAAGAATGGTGTTACACAGTACTCCTTACAAAAAGCTCCAAGCCCTAACAATTTCACAGAAAAATGCCACTAAACGTATGTTCCAGAGCATAAAAAGGGGAAACTTTCAAATTATGTTCATGAAGCATATCAGTACCAAAGCTGACAGAGAATATATACAACACACACCATATCATGTATGAAAAAAATTCAAAATACAGAAGCACATTAAAAGAACAGTATTTATAGTATGATGAAGACTTTTGTTCTAAAAAGTCAATCTGAGAAAGACAATTTTCATATGATCTCACTCTTATGTGGAATTTAAGAAACAAAACAGAGGATCATAGGGAAAGAGGAAAAAATAAAACAAGATGAAATCAGAGAAGGAGACAAACCATAGGAGACTTAATCACAGGAAACAAACTGAGGGGCCGTGGAGGGGAGGGAGTGGCGAGGATGGGGTAACTGGGTGTTGGACATTAAGGAGGGTATATGGTATAATGAGCACTGGGTATTATATAAGACTGATGAATCACTGACCTCTGCCTCTGAAACCAATAATATATTATATGTTAATTAACTGAATTTAAATAAAAAAATGTTTTAAAGATTTTTGTTCTACTAATGCAGGGATATTAGGAAATCTATTCATACAAGGCATCATATTAACAGATATAAGAAAAAAAAACATTGTAAGATTAAATTCCTTGATTTATTACTATCATTTAGCACTGTATTAATGTTCTAGTCAATGCATTTGATAGAAAATTAAATCTCAGAGGTATAAAAATTATAAAGGAGATAAAAATCATTTGCAGATGATGAAACTTTTTACTTGGAAAAGCCAAAAGGATAAACTGAAATGAAATACTATAAATAATAAAAGAATTTAATATAGGGTACATAAATATAATGAAGTCAATAGCCTTTACACACACAAACAGAAACCAGTTAGAAGCAATGGAAAAGGGGCACCTGGTGGCTCAGTGGTTGAGCATCTGCCTTTGGCTCAGGTTATGATCCCAGGGTCGTAGGATCAGTTCCTTATCAGGCTCCCTGCAGGGAGCCTGTTTCTCCCTCTGCCTATGTCTCTGCCTCTCTCTTCAGTCTCTCATGAATAAATAAATAAAATCTTATAGATTTTATAATAGATAAAGAAGATTAAGAATTAAAAACTTCAAGTTATAAAAAAATAAGTCATGGAGATGAAAAGTATCGTATAGGGAATATAGTCAATAATACTGTAATAATGCTGTATGGCAACACATGGTGACTATACTTACTGTAGTGAGCACTGAGGAATATATATCACTGCCAAACCAATGAACATCTGAAACTATTATGTCAATTACACTTCAAAATATTAAAAATTGAGAAAAAATAAAATGAATAAATATACTGCAGCATATAAAAAGAAAAAGAGGGAGATGCAATTCTGGAGTGCTCTCTATAGACTCCTTGCCTTTGGAAAGGATAGAGTGGAGTAAGATAACAATGATGACAACTTAAGATTTCTGTTTAGTCCTTTTCAAAGGGAAGAAAGTGATCCCTGGGTGGCGCAGTGGTTTGGCGCCCGCCTTTGGCCCAGGGCGCGATTCTGGAGACCCGGGATCGAATCCCACATCGGGCTCCTGGTGCATGGAGCCTGTTTCTCCCTCTGCCTGTGTCTCTGCCTCTCTCTCTCTCTCTGTGACTATCATAAGTAAATAAAAATAATAAAAAAAAAAATAGACAAAGGGAAGAAAGTGTATCAAGAAGCAGGTCCCACCAGCCATTAATGAAGAGATTCCGTATATAGAGAAGGTCGAAAGTCTATGCATGGTCTAAAGTCATGCACTGATGCATGAAAGTAAGAGAAAACCACCCTGAGAAGCATTTTCCTACCTAGCAGATTGGTAAAAATTAGAAAGTTTGACAAAACACTCTTTTGGTGAGGCTGTGGGGAAACAGCCTTACATGGCATGTAGCTGACAGACGTGAATACTGTATGCCTATGGAGGATATGAAAATTACAAACTCATATATCATTGGGTCCAGCTATCTCACTTCTATATGCATACAGATATACTTACACACATGCAAAAATAACACAAATACCTTATTCATCACCGCATTACTCATAAAAGCAAAAATAATGAAAACATACACATAAGGGAGAATCAGTAAGATACTGGTTTGATATGTTCAGGTTAAAAAAAAAGAGAGAGGCCTTCCTACTTTCTGATATGGAAAGATTGCTACAATTTATTAAGTAAAAAAAAGAGAAAACTACAAAACTGCAGAAAGTGCATGTATAGTATATGCCACCTTATGAATAAAGAAAGGAGAAAAATACACACACACCCACACACCAAATGAGAGCATAAACCAGAAAGACAGCATAGTTTACAGGCAAACAGGAGGGCCAACACATAAGAGAAGCAAGGAATTCCCAGAAGCACAGAAGGAATTCCAGAATGATGCTTGTACATTAAATGTGGGAGACAACCAATCCAAACTGAAGCAGTGAGACCAGGAGACAGACATAATGTCAACACCAAAATTCCTTTTTGCTACTGTACTATGTTTTATTAAAAAAAAAAAAAAAAGATTTTATTTTTTCATGAGACACAGAAAGAGGCAGAGGGAGAAGCAGGGTCCTCGCAGGGAGCCCAATGCGGGACATGATCTCTGGACCCTGGGATCACACCCTGGGCCAAAGGCAGACGCTCAACCTCTGAGCCACCCAGGCATCCCTGTGCTATGTTTTAAATCTGAGAACTGGGATCCCTGGGTGGCTCAATAGCTTAGAGCCTGCCTTCAGCCCAGGGTGTGATCCTGGAGTCCTGGGATCAAGTCCCACATCAGGCTCCCTGCATGGAGCCTGCTTCTCCCTCTGCCTGTGTCTCTGCCTCTTTCTCTCTCTCTCTCTCTCATGAATAAATAAAATCTTTAAAAAAAATCTGAGAACAGAATATATGGGGAATGAGCTGCTAATGTCCTTATTCTTCTCCCCATGCTCTGCTATAGATCAGCAGAGGATACACATTACTACCCAAAGCTGTTCTGCTTTGACCTATTCCTGAGAGCAAAGAGGTGGGTCCTGAACTCAGGAGCAGAAAATACAGAGCAGCCTCTAACCCTTTTAGAGAGCTAACACCTGGTCACTCCTGTAACTCTGTCAGTTGCTTTGATGCTGACAAGCACGGCTCAGAACACATTCACGATCTTGCCCCACTGACTTCTCCAGAAAGAAGTCTTAGAAACTCTGGGAAGCCAAAGCCAGACTATGTTCCATAGATTCTCTCAATCCTCCTTCATCCAATAATGGGAATAGGTTTGTGCTTGCTAACCAGTTGTGCAAAACTAAACAATCTAACAATCTATTGTTTAAGCATAAATAGGTAGCTCTCAAAACTATAAGAAAGGGCAAAGAAATGATTACTGTAAAAGTAAAAAAAAAAAAAAAAGTGGTTTCCTCTGATGAGGATGACATGTTTGAAAAGAAAGAACAGGTGACTTGTATGGCACTAAAAACATCCTATTTTTTTAAACTCTGGGTGTGATGGTGAGGAGAGGTCCTGGTATAAATGACTTTACATTATGCTTTAAACTGATGTAAACATCTGTATATATTCTTTTGCATGTAGAACACATTTCATGGTAAGTTTTTAATACCTTCTCCCCAAAATTGTAAAACTGAGTTTCATTTATTAGCTGGCCTATGATCAGCACGTTATATTTCCTAGAACTGCTCACTGTTCTCTTCAAGTGTATTTTGAAAGTTGATGCAAGATTTGAAAACTTAAATATATACAAAGGATATAAAAGTAAACATACAGCAATCTACGCCATGTCATACTGTCTTGAAATATATGTGAAGAAAATCAAAAATCATACAATCCCAAAAGCTATTATATATTAAATAATTTCCATTCAGATGCAATAAATTTGAAAATCTAATTCAGATACTGTCTGAGCTAAAGTTGACTTTTATACTTCAGAAAAGAATTTGTTAAATGAAAACAAGCAAATTAGAATGGTATGAATTCCATGCAGAACGGAATAAAGATTCCAATAAATACCATGTTCACCTGTAAGTATTTAATATAACTATAGAAAGCCTCTCCATCTAGTAGAGATAAGAACTTTAACCCAGGTTATAAATCTATAAACTCACTTTACAATTTGAATATTCTACTAATTCAAACACGACTTTCAATATGACTTAATGAGCCTTTGCCATTATAGCTGAAATGTAAGCTATAATGTCAAACTCTTTAAAAAAAGGAAATCAGGGGGATCCCTGGGTGGCTCAGCAGTTTAGTGCCTGCCTTTGGCCCAGAGCATGATCCTGGAGTCCCAGGATCAAGTCCCGCATGGGGCTCCCTGCAGGGGGCCTGCTTCTCCCTCTGCCTGTGTCTCTGCCTCTCTCTCTCATGAATAAATAAATAAAATCTTTAAAAAATAAAATAAAAAAGGAAATCAATGGAGTTGTTTAAATTATTAACTTTTAAAGTATTAAACATTTGCCTTTTTATTGTAACTTAGTCACAAATTTATATTCTCTAAACTATTAGAGGAGTTAATTAATAGGTAATCCATCAAGTTGAAAAAAATAAATGAGTTTAGGTCCCTGTACAGCCTCTCATTGTTAAGAGTCCTGCTTTGAACCATTTAAGTTAAAAAAAAAAAAAAAAAAAAAAAAAGCGATAGAGACACACACACACACACACACACACACACACACACTTTGGCCAGGGAACTGCTAACTGCAGCACATTAATTAGCAATGTCAAGGTCCAACTATTTCAAATCTCAACCATAAACTTCTTTCAAAAATAAAAATGTATAACACTTATAGTTTAAAAGTTAGCTGAGACTTTCTTTAAAAGTCTCACCAATAAAATAACTCTCACCAATAATATATAGTGATACATCTTTGAAAATAAAAATGTAGTATCATTAATTGGTGATAGCTCAAAATTAAAAGATAGTGAAGAAGCGCATATTTGTAAGTTGAACAGATCGCCTTATAAAAGAAGTTCTCATAGTCAATTTAATTTTATTTTTGTCCATGAAAAATTTACTATTTTTGCACAAATGATCCCCTTTAGCACTCTATTTGGCAAGAGCATGTTGTATCCATCAACTCTATAGTCATAAGAAAAAAAAAAACTTTAATGAAACAGTATGAAAGGAGGTCAGTAGTTTTTAATCATTACTAAAAGATTCTGGTGGCAGACATAACGCTGTAGCCTTTCTTCAATCAAAAACCACATGGCAGTGACAAACTACAACAGCAGCACGATTAACAGCTGTGGAGTTCCCAGGCCAGACAATGCAGCTCCTGCTTGGGTACTCACTGTAACTGACTGGCACGACTGTCCTTGCTTCCGAGACTGAATAAATCCACAGACTTGACATTTTAATTTTGCCACACCATGTAAAACCCTCAAATAGAGGAAGATAAGAGCTTTTAAGAAAGCAATGTTTCCCACTGAACTGCCTGAGTTTTTAAAATGCTGTGAATCCTAATGCACCATTATGACAAAACAATAATTTAATTGTAACAAAGAATGCCATCAAGTAATAGAAGAGAGCCAAAAAAAAAAAAAAAAGATAGGGATAGATTTTATAGTTTTAATATTGACAGAGAAAAACAATGGAGGTAATTTTTAATTCCATTTATGATACAAGAACATGTGGTAAACATATTCTTACAAAATCATAGTAGAAAAGCAATCATTCTAGAAATGGATAATCTGAATTAATCTTAAAGTAACACCTGCATCTTCTGTAGGCTCAGAAGCATCAATATATTTATCAATTAAGATAGAAGTTTCTGTTTGTATCTCTCCCCACCTTGCTACCTTATATCAACTCCCTCAAAAAGAATGTCAATATACCAAAGTCACTGAATCAGATTTAATACTACTTCAAATAGTGAAATAATTATGGTTAAATTATAAATAACAAATTAAAAATGTATTATTTATACTAGTCACTGATGATCAAGTATTAAAACTAAACTTTAATAAGCAGCATTGTATAGAATTAAATTCATTTGGTAATCAGAAAGACAAGTTCAAATCTCCCATTCTAGGTATCAATTTCTAAATCAAAGAAAGTAAGATCAAATATTAGCTCAGGAGGATTGTGCTAATGTTTTCAAAACTTAATTGTAAATCCTTGAATGGATTTTTCAAAACAAATTACAGATAAGAGGTAATGTAGTATTATCCTATCAGTTTATCAGTTTGTTCAAATCATAAAATACTCAAAATAACTGCAAATCCCCAAGAAACAATGATTTAAGAAACTGCTTACTTTTTTCCAATTCAAATTCTCAACAGAAATTGTCCATGTATTTAATTTAATTTATTTATTTTAAGATTTTATTTATTTATTCATGAGAGACACAGAGAGAGAGGCAGAGACACAGAGGGAGAAGCAGGCTGCATGCAGGGAGCCCAATGTAGGACTCGATCCTGGGTCTCCAGGAGCATGCTCTGAGCCAAGGCGGCGCCAAACCGCTGAGCCACCCAAGCTCCCCAGAAATTTTGTCCATTTAAAGGTTAAGTACAGACAACTTATTCAACATTCACCAACCACCTACTATGTGCAAGGTACGTGGGATACAGAGATAATACACAGTGTCATTCCATGAGGAGATCACAATCTAAGAGAGGTGATGAAAACATAACTCTAGGAACACCTGGGTGGCTCAGTGGTTAAGCATCCGCCTTTGGTTGACGGCATGATCCCAGAATCCGGGATCAAATCCCGCATCAGACTCCTTGCATGGAGCCTGCTTCTCCCTCTATGTCTCTGCCTCTCTGTGTGTGCGTCTGTCTCTCATGAGTAAATAAATAAATCTTAAAAAAAGACATAACTCTAAATAGAAGATGATAAGGTACATAATTGAAATATATAGAGTATATCCAGGAGGGTAAATGGCGGTGGAGTAGGAGAACCCTAAGCTCACCTTGTCCCATGAATACAACTAGGTAACTATCAAATCATCCTAAATACCCCAGAAATCAACCAGAAGACTGGTAGAATAAACTCCACAACTAAAGTGAGAGAAGACACCACAATGGAGAAGGTAGGAAGTGCAGAGACCTGGCTTGGGAGAAACAGATCATGGCCGCTGAAGTGGGGAGGCATCCATGGCCTTGGAGAAGGGTGAGAGACTAGTGCACAGCGGCGCACACAGAAAAAATAAATCCTCATAGCAACTGGCTGGGAAAGCAAGAGGGCCTGGATTTTGTGAGCTCTGGCAACCAGTGGGACTTAAAATCTAGAGTTTTTAAAGGTCAGAGGGCTTGGCTGGGATAGAACCCAGAAGTCACTGTGCTGCCGTTGAAGAGAAGGCAGGCAAATAGCACATGGACATATAGTGCGGAAACAGTGATCTGAAGAGTACCTGGGGCACACAGTAGGGAAGTTATTTGCTTATCTTGGAGTGCATCCCAGAGAGACAGCATTCGAAGAGAGACCCCTCTGGGAACAAAGGAACTGGCAGGCACATTTTCCTCCCCCACTCCTTAACATAAGCACAGGGCCACCTGTGGAAGCCGCTCACTAGCTAACTTGTTTACACCAATACTTCTCCACCCCCGCCCATGGAACAGCCCCTTTACTTCACATTTACCTTAGTCCCAGGGCAGCGGGCCCCCTCCCCAAGAAAACCAGTCCAGTCCCTTGCCCACACCTCATCTCCCCATGTGGAAATTTTGCAGGGCCTCAATTCTGGCAGCAGCGGTAACAGGTCTCAGCACAAACCAACCAGAGCACACCTAGTTAAGACCTGACACATCTGAGACACATCCAGCTAGCTCAGTTGGAAGGACATGTGACTCCTGACCTTGGGGTTGTGAGTTTGAGCTCCACATTAGGTGTAGAGATTATTAAAAAACAAAACAAAACAAAAACCAAACACTTGCCACATTCAGACCAGGGACCAAACACTGCCACAACAGACACAGAGGGCATCTGCAGATGACTGACCTCAAGGATAAAGTAGCCAGGACACAACAATAGATTGCATGCAGCACATGCTGGACATACTCCCTGAAGTGCCAGCCCTAGATAATAGGGGACATTATATAATAGGGCATTATATGATCTCTCCACAAAGCCATTACTCTCAAGAATAGGATACATAGCTGACTTTCTTAACCCATAGAAACAAGCATAGGGACTTAGACAAAATGAGAAGACAGAGAAATTTGTCCCAAATGAAAGAACAGGACAAAGCCATGGCCAGAGATCTAAGTGAAACAGACATAAGGAACATGCCTGCTGGAGTATTTAAAGTAAAAGGCATTTTGTCCTTCCAAAAAATTCTCGGGGGCTCCTGTTCTGGTTCCGGTGGAAGAGCCTACAATTCTTGATCTTGGAGTCATGAGTTTGAGCCCATGCTGGGTGTGGAAATTGCTTAAATCAATAAAAAATTAAAAAAAAAATTTCTTAAACATGTGATTTCAAAACATTTACTACATCGTCCAGTGCTGCTGTGTTGTATACCAAGGCGTCTGCAAAATGTTGGGAAGTAGAAGTGGGGCTTGCTCCCCCTGCCCCGCCGGGTGTAGGAGGAAGGATGTGTGCAGGAGAGGCCCAGGGGCCCACGTATCAGACCATGGGCGGGCATGATCATAAGGATATTCACTGGATTTGAGTAAGGAGTGAAAGACATCAGTGAGACCCTTAACACAGAGATTAAAAAGAACCAATCAGAGATGAAGAGAACAATAAATGAGATTAGAAACACATCTGATGATATAACAAACAGTATGCTGGAAAAAGCAGAGGAATGAATTAATGACCTAGAAGATAAAATAATGGAAACTAATCAAGCTGGAAAAAAAAAAGAGAGAAAAAAGAATTACACAACATGAGAACATACTTAGGGAACTCAGTGATTCCATCTAACATAATAACACTTGTATTATAGGGTCCCAGAAGAAGACGATAGTGAAAGGGGGGCAGAATATTTATTTGAAGAAATAATAGCTGAAAACTTTCCTAATCTTGAGATGGAAACAGATAAACAGATCCAAAAGGCACAGAAAAGCCCCAAGAAAATCAACAAAAGCATATCCACACCAAGACATATTGTAATTAAATGGGTAAAATGCAGTGATAAAGAAAAAAATTTAAAAGCAGCATGATAAAAGAAGACAGTTACATAGAAGGGAAACCCCATAAGGTCATCAGGGGATTTTTCAGCAGACACTTTCCAAGTCAAAAGGGAATGACATGATCTATTCAAAGTGCTGAATGGGAAAAATCTGCAGCCAAGAATACTCTATCCAACAAGGCTATCATCTGGAATAGAAGGAGAGAAAAAGTTCCCTAGACAAATTCTAAGAAGGATGTATGTACAGGCGTACCTCAAGAAGCCAAAAAACTCTCAAATAAACAACCTGACCTTACACCTAAAGGAGGTAGAAAAAGAAAAAACAAACAAAACCTAAAACCACCAGAAAGAAGGCAATAAAAGAGATCAGAGCAGAAATAAATGATATAGAAGCTAATAAAATGAAACAAAACAATAGAACACCTCAGTGAAACTAGGAGCTGGTTCTTTGGGGGGGAAATCTATAAAATTAATAAACCTCTAGCCAGATTTATCAAGAAAAAAAGGGAAAGGACTTAAATAAATAAAATCACAAATGAGAGAGGAGAAATAACAACACCACAGAATTACAAACAATTATAAAAGAATAGTATGTCAAACTGTATGCTAACAAATTGGACATCCTAGAAAACTAAATTCCTAGAAACATATAAACTACCAAAAGTGAAACAGGAAGAAATAGAAAATTTAAATGGATTACCAGCAAAAAAATTGAATCAGTAATCAAAAAAACCCAACAAACAAAAGTCCAGGACCAGATGCCTTCAGAAGTTAATAATATCAAACATTTAAAGAAGTATTAATATCTATTCTTCCCAAGCTATTCAAAAAAATAGAAAAGAAAGGGAAATCTCCAAATTCATTCTATGAGGCCAGCATTACCCTGATACCAAAACCAGATAAAGACACCACTAAAAAAAGAGAACTATAGGCTAACATCTCCGATGAACATAGATGTAAAAAAAGAACCTCAACAAAATACTAGCAAACCAAATCAACACATTAAAAAAAAAAAAAATCATTCATCATGATCAAGTGGGATTTATTCCTGGGTTGCAATAGTGGTTCAATATTCACAAATCAAGCAACATGATACATCACATCCACAAACATAGGATAAAAACCATATGATCATTTCAATAGATGCAGAAAAAGCATTTGGCAAAGTACACCATCCATTCATGATAAAAGCCCTCAAAAAGTAGGTTTAGAGGGAATATACCTCAACATAATGAAGGTCATAATATGAAAAACCCACAGCCAATATCATCCTTAATGAGGAAAAACTGAGAGCTTTTCCCCTAAAGTCGGGAACAAAACAAGGATGTCTACTTTCACCATTTTTTATTATAGTACTGGAAGTCCTAACCACAGCAATCAGACAAGAAAAAGATATAAAAGGAATCCAAATTGGTAAGGAAGAAGTCAAACTTTCACTATTTGCAGCCAACATAATACTATATATATATAGAAAACCTGAAAGATCCCACCAAAAAACTGCAAGAACTGATACATGAATTCAGTATAGTTGCAGGATACAAAATCAATATGCAGAAATCTAGGGTGCTTGGGTGGCTCAGTTGGTTAAGCATCTGCCTTCGGCTCAGGTCATGGTCCTGGGGTCCTGGAATTGAGCCCCACATCAGGCTCCCTGCTCAGAGGGGAGCCTGGTACTTCCTCCCCCTCTGCCCCCTCTCTACCTCTATCTGCCACTCCTGCTTGCGCTTGCTCTCTGTCAAATAAATAAATTGAATCTTTTTAAATAATATACAGAAATCTGTTGCATTTCTATTTCCATACACCAATAATGCAGCAGCAGAAAGAGAAATAAAACAATCCCAGGGAGCGTGGGTGGCTCAGTCAGTTGAGCAACTGACTCAATTTTGGCTCAGGTCATGATCTCAACGTCCTGGGATCGAGCCCTGTGTCAGGCTCACAGCTCAGCAAAGAGTCTGCTTCTCTCCCTCTCTCTTTTTCTCCCTTCCTCCACCGTGCATGCTTGTGTCCTCTCTCTCTCTCTCTCAAATAAAATCTTTAAAAAAAAAAATCCCATTTACAATTACACCAAAACCAAGATACCTAGGAATAAACCAAATCAAAGAGGTGAAAGACCTATACTCCAAAAACTATAATAAACACTGATGACAGAAATTGAAGATGACACAAAGAAATGGAAACACATTCCATGCTCATGGATTGGAAGAATAAATATTGCTAAAATGTCTATACTACCCAAAGCAATTTACATATTTAAAGCAATCTCTATCAAAATACCAACAGCCTTTTCATGGAACCAGAATAAAAAATCCTAAAATTTGTATGAAATCACAGAAGACTCCCAAGTAGCCAAAGCAATCTTAAAAAAAAAAAAAAAAAAGGAAATCTGGAGGCATCACAATTCTGGACTTCAAGTTATATTACAAAGCTGCATAATCAAAACAGTATGAAACTTGCACAAAAATCAACACATAGATCAGTGGAACAGAATAGGAAACTCAGAAATAAATCCACGATTTTTAAAGTTTTATTTCTTTATTTGAGATAGAGAGTGAGGATGAGCAGGTGGGACAGGCAAAAGGAAGGGGAGAAACAGACTCTCCACTGAGCAAGGAGCCAGATGCAGGGCTCCATTCCAGGACCTTGAGATGCTTAACCAACTGAGTACCCAGGCACTCCTGAACCCACAATTATATGGTCAGTTAAACTCTGACAAAGCAGGAAATAATATCCAATAGGAAAATATTGTCTCTTCAATAAATGGTGGTGGGAAAACTGGACAGGTACATACAAAAGAATGAAATTGGACCACTTCCTTACACCATACACAAAAATAAACTCAAATGGATTAAAGACTTTTAAATGTGAAACCTGAAACCATAAGAATCCTAGCAGAGAACACAGGCGGTAACAACTTTGACATCGACCACAGTAACTTCTTTCTAAATATGTTTTCTGAGGCAAGAGAAACAAAAGTAAAAATAAACTATTGGGACACATTAAAATAAAAAGCTTTTTGTACAGCAAAAGAAATAATCAAAACTAAAAGGCAATGTACAGAATGGAAGAGGATATATATTTATACACACACACACACAGAATATTATTCAGCCATAAAATAAAACAAAATCTTGCCATTTGCAACAACATGGGTGGAACTAGAGTATAACGTCAAATGAAGTAAGTTAGTCTAAAGACAAATAATATTTTACTTATATGTGAATTTAAGAAACAAAACAAATGAGCAAAGAGGAGAAAAAAGAGAGAGAGAGAGATAAATTAAAAAACAGACTCTTAACTATAGAGAACATACTGATGGTTACCAGAGGGGAGGTGGGAGGAAATAGATAAAACAGGTGATGGGGATTAAGGAAGTATTTGTTGTAATGGACACCAGGTGATGAATGGAAGTACTGAATCACTACATTGTACATCTGAAACTAATGAACACTGTGTTAACTGGAACTAAAATAAAAACTTAAAAATATATACATATATAAAATGTATATATAAAACTTAAATATACACACACGTAGAGAGATGGCTGAAAGGAGTGACACCTTCAAAAGTTGAATTCAACTAATTTAATATGAAAGCCAATAAATAGCCAATTAAGAATAGGATTGTAATAAACATTGTTTGGTAGCAGGAGGGAGTGATTAACTTTAGAAATTAACTAAATTGTCTTTAAGATAATTTACAAGAAAATATGAGAGCCCTACCTCTGTCTTCACTGAAAGCTGGAATATTACAATTGAAGGAAGAGTCAAAAAAAAAAAAAAAAGAAAAAAGAAAAAAAAAAAGAGGAAGGTCCACCTTGCCTAGCAACATAGTAACAGCGACCACAAGCATGAGTACTTCATTTTCACATGTTTGCTTTCCTACATATTAATAGAGATTAGGAAGTCTGTTTACTTTGAATGGAAAACAGGATTTCACCTACTATGACAATTATGATTGACAGGGTCTGCCTGCAGTGCTAGGTTGAGAATGATTCTGAGGCTGAATCCAGACTCAGCAGAACTGTTATGAATGATTAATAATGTCTGCTATGAGTAAAAATGGGGTGGGGGGCAGGGGAATGGAAGATATATGCTATGTACTTAACGTCTTTAATATCTTGCATTTTCTCTGAAAAATTGTATCCTATTTGCAGGATCCCACAAAAAAGATGAATTTAACTTATTTAATATTAAAGTCAACTACCATCAATCAATCAAGAGATAAGATTACAATGAACACTGTTTGGGGAAATCTAGGCCATAAGCCATTCTTTCTTTTTTCAGAAACATTCCCTGATCCAGGAGGCTGGGATCCCATGCCCCTAGTTACAAGTGACTGATCCCTGGGTGTGTCCTAATCCAACATGGGGTAACAAAATTTCTCTCTTAAGAATTCAGAATTGGGATTCACAGTCGGTTTTGGTTTTATATATGCAGAACTGCAACGTATGTAAAATATGAAGATAATGTGCTACCATTCAGAGAGAGAAGCAGAGAAACTACTCATTCTGTGAGGAGATGAACAAAGAAAATCCAGAGCCAGAGAAACCAGGGAAATAAGGAGAATATTCTCTGGATTCCTGAGAACCTTCCTGTCCCTGTATCCCCAACCTGTACCTCCCTTCACCTAGATTCTTAGATTCTCTTTTCTTCATTTAAGTTAGCTCGCATTGATTTTTTTTTTATAGCCAAAGGATCTTAACTAATAAAGGATAATAGGGTTGCAAAGGGGTAAAAGAAAATATTATTTTAGAAGAAGAGGCAAGAAATATATATATAAGGGAACAAGTAGAAAGAAAAAAAAATCAAATTACTTCTTAACCTACATTAAAATGATGGCAAAAATTAATTCCTTCAGTTTTGTACCCTCTTTTTAAAGAGTATATGTGATAAACTTAACAAAACCTGACCTTTGTTTCTTCTGTCCTCACTGCATCCAGCAGATAATGCAGAAGTTCCTGACTATCCTGTTGCTGGAAACTTTTAAATCGAGGGGCCCTATGATTTAAAAACAAAACAGAAAAGAAAAAAAAAAAGGTCATTTCATCAACAATATATTACTACCATCTAAAATCATTTTTAAATAACACATAGTCAAAGATTCAAGTTAGTCTTTTTCTATTAACTAAACACTGCTCCAATTAAGATGAGATCTTAGGTACACAGAGAATAATATGGCTATCATTTATCAAGCAACTACTACATGCAAGCATAGTACATACGTGTTAAGCTTTATATATGAATGTCAAGTCATAAAATGCTCAAACAAGCTTGGGAGGCACTATTTTCTCCACTTTAAATACCAGGGCTTAGAGGGATTATTTACATAATTTATAAAGTCACAAAACAAGCAAAAAAAACAGTATTCAAACCCAACCCCCCATGATCTATTATCTTCCTATCCTGAAAAACCAAAAGAAAAAAAAAAGAGGTTATTTAGATTAAAATAAAAACTATAAACTGGTATCTCTGTGAATATATTGATTTTAAGGATTTAGCAGTTAGATATCTTTGTATTAAGTAAAGGATCAGGGATCCCTGGGTGGCGCAGCGGTTTGGCGCCTGCCTTTGGCCCAGGGCACGATCCTGGAGACCCGGGATCGAATCCCACGTCGGGCTCCCGGTGCATGGAGCCTGCTTCTCCCTCTGCCTGTGTCTCTGCCTCTCTCTCTCTCTCTGTGACTATCATAAATAAATAAAAAAAATTAAAAAAAGAAAAAGAAAAAAAGTAAAGGATCAGGTGTTCTTTCTGGAGACATCATAACAAATATTTAGCTGATTTCAGTCACTTTAAAAAGTAGTATTTTCTGCAATAAACTCTAATACTAAAATAAGCATTTTGCCTTAAATGAAAATAAGTACTAAATTTAGATAGTGCTCTAAGCTGGAGAAAGAATTTTGTTCAAATAATATAAAACAGTAAGAATATATTATGGCAGTATAAGTTTACAATGGTCTCCTTAGGATATGTGTAACATATCTCATTTGATATGCACAGCAGTGCTGTTACAAAATTCATAATTAATATAAACTCTGTTTTACACTTGAGAAAACTGAAGAACAAGCTGAGTGCCTGACATAAATCCAGGTCTTCTGATTCTTAAGTCCAATACTTTAAGTATTATTCCTTATCTCATAATTAATATTCACTCCAATAATGCATTAATGTGAGTCCCTGGTGCCAAAAAGCTATCTGAAATAGTAGGGAGTCTAGCCTGTAACAGGAGCCGTAGTTCAGTTACTCTTAAGTAGCAAAAACAGCATGATGTTGCAAAGACTTTTGACTTACTCCCCTTGTCGGCTTCTCCTTTTGCATGTGGTGGTATTGCTCACCTTCTAGATCAGAGTTGAGGACAGAAACCAAGATGGACACACATCCCAACCCTATTTGGATTCCATGGCTGGAGTCCATGAAAGGCTGAAATTGCATGACATGACATTTGTGCTGTAGGCATCAAGGAAGGCCACTGATTTAGAAGAAGAGTGCAAGAGGAAACCAGGGAATCCTTCAGAGATTTTTATCTGCTTGGCGGCAGATAGGAAGAACAGTCTATTGCTTTCAAAACAGATGCACAGGATAGAAATTATCCTTGAACAAAGGAGAAACTGTTTCCACCATGTCTCTGCCTATAGCTCCATCTCAATTATGCACAGAGCAATTACCACCTTCTAAACCACTCAAGAAAATTTAACAAAGCTAGATTTTTTTTCTTCTTCTACCTAGGACTAGGTAAAAAATTCTATGATGACTTATAGAATCTCTAATGGAGCTTATCTGAACTACTAATACCAAAGAGATCTTCAAACCTAAAAAGAGAAAAATCACCAAACATGAAAAGATTCATCCTATTCGAAATGAAGGGAACATGAAACATACACAGGAAATGTACCTTAGTAAAAGTGTTATTGTAGGAAAGAGGAGAAAACTTAAAAAAAAAAAAAATTTCAAGTTGTAAGAAGAAAATGTATGCATACTCATGAAACAGGAATAGATTATCAAGAAAAAGAAAGTTAGGAGCACCTAAGTGGCTCAGTGGTTGAGCGTCTGCCTTTGGCTCAGGTCATGATCCTGGCGTCCTGGGATTGAGTCCCAAATTAGGCTTCCTGTGGGGAACCTGCTTCTCCCTCTGCCTATGTCTCTGCCTCTCTTTGTGTCTCTCATGAATAAATAAACAAAATCTAAAAAAAAGAAAGAAAGAAAGAAAGAAAGAAAGAAAGAAAGAAAGAAAGAAAGAAAGAAAGAAAGAAAGAAAAAGAAAAAAGATTCAGAACAAGAGAATTTGTGGAGATGTCTTGTGGATGAAGATGAGTCAATCTGTTGATAATCAAAAACCTCTCTCTAGTCAAAGCATATTGACAAAATATAAAAAAAAAAAGCTAAACAAAACAACAAAGGCATAACCTGAATTAGATACAAAATAAATCCCACAGAGCAAAAATAGAACAAAATAGCAGAGGTAAAAACAGACTTTATGGGTTAAAGGCCTGAAAGAGCTCAGCTCTGAAGAGTAAAGGAAATGAAAAATACTCCACCTCAGACAGGAACCAGAACTGGGTGCACTATTTAAGGTTGGCTGACCTTGCCAAGAGCTTCAAAGGAAGCCCTCAGGCAAACGTCTAAAGCTACAACAGAACACAGACATAGCCTAGGGACCTGAAACTAGGCCAGACCTTCTACAGACTCTCCTCACATCCCCCAAACAAGTGGCAGGCAGCAGGGTAACTGTGAGCCAGTATGAGACCTGGATCTCCAAGGCCAGCCCAGAGTGCAGAGGTTAGTTTGTATTAAAATTTGAAATTTTTATGCATAGAGGAGAGGGATATGAGGGAGGGAGGCCACGGAAGGGAGAGGAGGTAAAGAAAATGGCAGGGAAGCAAGGAAGGGTAGAGGACATGGAAGAAAGCAAAGGGGGCAAAAAAGGGGAAAAGGCAAAACATTCTACTCAACAACTGTGTTCACTTTGGCAGCACATATACTAAAGAAAAATCAATAACTGAGGTGAATTTTCTTTACTCCAAAATATTTTATAGAACTGTCCCAAAGATGTTACAATATGTTAAGAGTGTACAAAAATCTAAAGACATAACTGTCAAAGGCCTATATGTTAGGAAAAGTAGGGGAAAATTTTTAAAAGGAAAAATAGATACTGATACATTAGCCAAATGAAAATATTAGAAATAAGGAAAATAAAACCACAAGTATAAAAATACAAAAGATGGGATAAACTCTAAACTATACACAGTGGAAGAGTCAATTTGTAAATTAAAGATATAATATACTATACTTTCACTCTATCTTAAGAATTTGTTGGCGCTCCGTAAGGCACATGACATACCACAGAATATCACAGAACTGAGAATATATATTATAGATAATGATACAGATGTGTGTGTGTGTGTGTGTGTGTGTGTGTGTGTGTAAAAGACTGAATGCTCTGCCCCTAAGATCAGAAACAAAGCAAAGATGCCTACTTTGCCACTCCAACATTGTACTGGAGGTCCTTGCCAGTTATATAAGGTAAGAAAAATGTATAAAAGGATACAGAGTGAAAGAAATAAAATGGTCTTTATTTACCAATGACATTATTGTCATAGGAAATCCCAAGGAATCTACGTAAACCTATTATAACCAGTAAGTGAATTGAGCAAGGGAGCAAGAAACAAGACCAATATACAAAAATCAAGTGTACTTCTGCATATTAGGAATGTACACTAGAAACTAAAATTTTTTAAAGTACCAATTTACAATAAATAGTGCTTAAGAATGTGAAATTCTTAAGGTAAATCTAACAAGATAGTGCAGAATTTGTAAGCTGGAAACCACAAAATCTGATGAGAAAAATCAAATACCTAAATAAGGGAAAAGATATATTTCATAATCATACATTGGAAGACTCAATATTGTTAAGATGTCCTCTCCAAACTGATCACCAAATGCAATCTCAATTAAAACAAACTGATTCTAAAATTCATATAGAAAAGGAAAGGACCTGGAGTAGTTAAAAAAAAAAAAATAGTTTGAGCACTCACACTATCCAAATCTAAGACTGACTATGGAGATGGGTGGCTCAGCAGTTGAGCATCTGCCTTTGGCTCAGGGATCGAGTTCCACATCAGCCTCCCTCCGGGGAGCCTGCTTCTCCCTCTACCTGTGTCTCTGCCATTCTGTCTCTCATGAATAAATAAAGTCTTAAAAAAAAAAAAAAGACTATGAAGCTACAGCAATGGAGACCGTGCAGAACAAGGGTACAGACAGACATGTAGATCAGTGGAACAGAAGAGTCCAAAAAACAGACTCAACATATATGGCTTTAATCTTCACCAGATTTTTTAAATATATATATATTTAAAGTAAACAGAACAAAGCAAATGCAATTTTTAAATTTTTTCGAATAGTGTTTGATCCAATAATTCTATTTATCCCACAGATGTACTCTCCCAAGTGCAATACACACACATTAAATCAAATAAGTCACACCTGCATGTGCTAATATGGAAAAAAGTAAAAAACATATTAAGCAAAACAAGCAAGTTGCAAACAATTTGTATATATATCTGTGCATGGAATCACTTTTGAAAAAATAAATAAGGTACAAATAATAGCACTTCAAACTTTTATCCATGAGCATCTTTTATTTTAACAATTAAAAAAAATCTATAAATCTTTGGGAAAGCTGGGTGGCTCAGTGGTTGAGCATCTGCCTTTGGCTCAGGTCCTGCAGCAGGCTCCCTGCATGGAGCCTGCTTCTCCCTCTGCCTATGTCTCTGCCTCCCTGTGTCTCTCATGAATTAAAAAAAAAAAAAAAAATCTTTATAAAAAACAAAAAAGATACAAAACAAAGTTATTTTTGACAGAGCCAAAACAAATTTATGCAGCACATAGAATCCTAAAACCTTTTTAACTTTGTGAGTATCAATGTCTGACACTTTTACAGAATTTTTTATTCTTCAGGCTTGAAAAAACAGCATTTGCCAACTGAATGAAACATAATAAACCCTCTATATTTTGTACTACATTTAAAATATCATGGCACATGATGGTAAGTGATACAAGCCAGTCACAGAAAGACAGTGTGATTCCATTTATAGTCAAATTCATAGATCAGAGTGCAATAGTGTCTACCAGGGGCTGGAGTGAAGGGGAAACGAACATGCAGGCATAATCAGTGGGCATAAACTTTCACTCAAGCAAGATGGATAAGCTCTAGAGATCTGCTGCTGAGCATTGTACGTAAGTCAACAATAATACATTGTCCACTTAAAAAATTTTAAGAAGGCAGAGCTCATGCTAAGTGTTCTTTACACAATTAAATTAAAAAAAAAAATTAACATTGGTACAGTTCTATGAGATAAAGTACAATATATTTTATATGTACCATGGCACAAATAACTAGCTTAAATTGAAATCTTACAGCCTTTACACAAAGATACACAAAAATGCAAGTTTCCATTTAAAGAATTTTATTTCTAACTATTTTAGTAATTGTGGACTGGGACCTAGCTCATGAGCTCCATGACAAGGTCTATTTTTAATATATTATACATTGTGTACCCTTAGATTCTAACAAGTATCTGACATAAATAAGCTATCCATTTTTTAGATGAAAGAAAAAAATGAAAGAATCAAAGTTAAGTCAGCTCCTTTATGGTATATATTTATTCCTAGGCACACAGATTTTGTTTTTGAACACAGAGTACTATCTTGAGAAATCCACTGAAATTCTGTTTGCCTCAATGCTCAGCTTTAAAAATAAAGAAGGCACCTGGCTGGCTTAGTCAGTAGAGCATGCAACTCTTGATCGTGGGTTGTGAGTTTGAGCCCTACATTGTGGGTAGAGTATACTTAAAAAAATAATAAAATAAAAGTAAAAATAAGAAAACTAGATTTAGATGACTTATTATCACACCTTTTAGATTTTATAATTCTATAATTTTCTTACTTTTTGTTATTACACCTTGGGCTTCTGAATCAGGACAAAGCTCTATTTGAATCCTGGCTTTGTCACTATAAAGCAACGTAAGCTACTCAACTTCTGTGAGTCTCAGTTTCCTTATTTATAAAACGAGGATAAACAAGCACTTCTTTAGAGTACTATAAAACATAATTTACATAAAGCACAAAGCTGCAACTAAATAAATACTAGTTCTTTGTTTTGAGAGTCTAGACAATAGCGATGCTTCAGTAAGAGTGAAACTACTCATATTATGTGATACAACAGAATTTCATAACTCATAATTATTTGTATCAAGAAATTAGATGCACCCACTTCTGACAAAGCTGATTAAAAAGAACTTTAGGAGAAAGTGGTCCTTTTTCAGTCTCCTTCATGCTGTGAAGAAACAGGAACAAGGCTGAGGTCAATGGTCCAGGGCTTGAAAGTTCCACTATTAATGGGTCCTTTAAAAAACATGATCAACTCTATGTCAGAAATATGCAATTTTAAAATTAAATATTATTTAAAAATCTAAGAGTTATACTTCGCTTACATGATGACAACTAAATTGCCTTTAGTGAATTAACTTTATTCCTATGTATGTAAAATGAATATTAAAAAATAGAAAATGGAATTAAATGCCTTACCTTGAACACAAGTATACTCATATCCTCTGCCCCTTACTTAATAAAACTATTAGCTAAGAGTGAAATCACCAATCTTTAGTTGCTTATAACTTAACGTGCTCTCCTAGGGGTGCCTGATGGGCTCCGTCATGCAGCTTCATCTCAGGGTTGTGAGTTCGAGCTCCACAATGGGAGTAGAGGTCACTTAAAAAAACAAAATCTTAAAAAAATGTGCTCTCCTAAAAGTAAAATTACTTATCTACTTGATATTTGTACATCTTTATTTGTCATCACAAATTACATTTATTACCAAAACTCCATACCCTTCTTTTCCCCAAAAATTCTACTAATAAAATAAGGAATTGGAAAATAGGTCACAAAATTGGTATGTCACTCTCCCTCTTTTACAAGAGTCATAAAGCTTGACAAGAGCAGCTAAAATTGTGTAAAGAAGAAACCCATTTTATTCTAGAATTTTTTCCCCTCCAGGTTTTGCTTTCTAAAATGTTATCTTCACCAATAACCCTCTCTTCTTACAATGAATAAAAAGCATATCCCAAATATAATCTTGGGACACTACAGAATGTTATCTTCTAAGACAACTGTCAAATACATTGTCTCATTCATGTATCAATGAAATACATGTTACATGGATATTTTCTACCAACTATCCTTAAAGATCTACCTTCTAACTAAAACTACAGAACAGACAAGCTATAATTTCCCATAGCTTCTGAATATCAAAAGTGCTCTCTGCCATGCTGTAGACATGAACAGACATTTCTCCAAAGAACACATCCAGATGGCCAACAGACACATGAAAAGATGCTCAGCATCACTCATCATCAGGGAAGTGCAAATCAAAACCACAATGAGATAGCACTTCACACCTGTCAGAATGGCTAAAATCAGAAACACAAGAAACAACAAATGTTGGGCCAGGATGTGGGAAAAAAGGAACCCTCATGCACTATTGGTGGCAATGCCAACTGGTATAGTCACTGTGGAGACAGTATGGATGTTCCTCAAAAAATTAAGAATAGAACTACGGTATGATCTGGTAATCACTCTACCTAAAGAATACAAAACTACTAATTCAAAGGAATATATAAATCCCTGTTTATTGCAGCATTATTTACCACAGTCAAATTATAGAAGCAGCCCAAGTGTCCATCAGTTGAAGAATGGATAAAGATGTGCTATACATACAGTGGAATATTACTCAGCCATAAAAAAGAATGAAACCTTGCCATTTGCAAGAACATGGATGGACCCTGTCAGCATTATTATAAGTGAAATAAGTCAGACAGAGAAAGACAAATACCATAGGATCTTACATGTGGAATTTAAAATAAAACAAAACCCCCAAAACCAGCTCATAGGCATAGAGAACAGATTGGTGGTTGCCAGAGGCAGGGGGTGAGGGGATGAGTAAGATGGGCAAATGAGGTTAAAAGGTACAAACTTCCAGATGTTAAAAGAAAAAAAACACCTATGAAAAACCTACAGTTCACTAACATCAGGAATGAAGTTAAAGACTAAATATTTGGGATCCCTGGGTGGCGCAGCGGTTTGGCGCCTGCCTTTGGCCCAGGGCGCGATCCTGGAGACCCGGGATCGAATCCCACGTCAGGCTCCCGGTGCATGGAGCCTGCTTCTCCCTCTGCCTGTGTCTCTGCCTCTCTCTCTCTCTCTCTCTCTCTGTATGACTATCATAAATAAATAATTAAAAAAAAAATTAAAAAAAAAAAAAGACTAAATATTTTCCCCTTACTTTGGGGATTTCAGGCAAGGAGGTCTGCTCTCATCATTTCTATGCAATATGTTACTAGAGATTCAAGGTACAATAAGGTAAGGACAAGAAACAAAAGGCATATATAATTTACAAATTATATATGTAATTTGGGACTCGATCCCAGGGCCCTGGGACAAAGTAAAACTCGTGATTCAAGGAGTAGTGATCTACATTGTAGTCCTCCAGCTCAGGTCAACTCTAGGTCCCAAAGACTTAAGTTCTAAGAATAAAACTCTCCTCTTAGAATAACACACACCCAAAGGGTCAGCTATATCAAATTGCCTCACTATACTTCAGAAGAGGGCACTGGGATCTGCCATAAAAATTTTAAGGGGTTGAACAGGCAATAAGTTTACAGGCTACCTTTTCAGTAAAGCAAAACAATACTGTGTTTCAAAATGCCTCCTTGGAAGAAAAAATCCAAGATTACTCCATTGGGCTAAGAATTTTTGGAACTCTCCTTTCTTAAGTGTTTTCAAAAGCCATGAACTATATATACATTCTCTTCCTCTAAAACACACACAGACACATGAATCCATTTCTAACTAAAAACGTTATTACTAGTGTCAGTGCTCTCCGGCCAAAGACTACCAGGAACACACTGGTAGTTGAAGAGGGATGTATTACTTGCTGCATTTAGGGAGAACACACACCATGGGAAAGCATGGCATGTCTCAATAAGAGGGTACTGGAAAGAACGGAGATAGGATTTGGGCTTTGGCTGAATAAGCTGGGGGAGAGTATAAGGAAGCAGAAGTTTGCTCTCAATTGAGTGCTGTCGGGGGAAGCAATTCTTGACTGGGTATCTTGATAAATTTTATCTCTGAGTTAGGATAACCGAAATTCCAGTCCCTTTGGGAGACAAGAATGAGGCTAAAGCTATAACTAGTAAAGTAGTAGCAGTCTCTCACCTTGGTCAAAAGAGGGTGCTTGGGTTTTTTTCTAAGTGGTAGACTAACCCTGTTTTTGTCTGTGTTTAGATAAAATTATGAAGGGGACTTGCTTTGTCTTATTTTATCAGTCTCCGAGCAACCTAGCCTGAGGTTGGCTTTCTCTGAGATTGTTTGAACAATATGGCCTAACTGGGTGCCAGGACACCTTCTCAATGTTAAGGGCTGTTTTTTTTTCTTCTTCTTCTTCTTTTTTCTTCTGTTCTCACTAGCTGAAAAGCCTATTTTCACACTAGGCTCCAAAAAACCTTTTGATGCTCACTATTAAAATTAAATCTACCTTTAAAGAACTAAAATGCTGTATTTAAGCAAATGTTACCAATAACTACAAAACAGGAGTCCCATTTTGCTCAACAAAATCCAAACCCCTTTTGTTTGAAAGCTGCCTTAAATTTTTGTATTGTTAGACCTCTATCTTGAAGATATAACTTTAGAATTTTTATTTATTTTATTTTTTTATTTTATTTTTTTATTTTTTTAACTTTAGAATTTTTAAATCTGATTATTTTCAAACTGCTTTTGAATTATTTTTTCAAAATATTTTTTCAAAACATCATCTCAGTTAACAGTGCTGAGAAATATAAACGATAGATTTTGGCACCATCAGTGGTTCATCTAAAAAGAGCTAATATCCAGGTAGTCATACTTCTTACCAGCTGAGAGTCTGAGGGAGGAAAAATCTTGAGTTTTGTACCATTTTCTTTGTTCTCATTCATCAGTTCCATAAGAATGTAAGACTGGGCCAAGTTCTAAAAGAAAACAAACGTAAAGTCTTGGGATTTGGTTGTAATATGCCTCTGATTCTAGGGAATAGTCTCAGACTCTCACATGTCATCTAGCATCGCAAAAAATATTTTCCTTAAGTTTAAAAAAAACTTTACTGAGCAAATCTCACATTTATTTATTACTTCTTAAGATTTTATTTATGAGAGGCAGAGACACAGGCAGAGGGAGAAGAAGCAGGCTCTCCGTAAGGAGCCCAATGAGGGACTCAATCCCAGGACCCTGGACCATGACCTGAGCCAAAGGCAGACACTCAACCACTGAGCCACCCAGGTGCCCCCACATTTCACATTTAATAAATGTCAGTATTGGGGCAGCCGGGTGGCTCACCAGTTTAGCGCCTGCCTCCAGCCCAGGGCATGATCCCAGGGTCCTGGGATCGAGTCCCACGTCAGGCTCCCTGCATGGAGTCTGCTTCTAACCTCTGCCTGTGTCTCTGCCTCTCTGCCTCTCTGTGTCTCTTATGAATGAATGAATAAAATCTTTATAAATAAATAAATAAATAAATAAATAAATAAATAAATAAATAAATAAATATCAGTATTACAGACAGAACCATGATAAAACACAGAGAGAAGGCCTTTTGGAAGCAATGTGTGAAAAGGTGGTGTATGTATGTATGTAAGTAGCAACAGTTAAAAATATCCTAAAACAGGGGATCCCTGGGTGGCGCAGCGGTTTGGCGCCTGCCTTTGGCCCAGGGCGCGATCCTGGAGACCCGGGATCGAATCCCACGTCAGGTTCCTGGTGCATGGAGCCTGCTTCTCCCTCTGCCTGTGTCTCTGCCTCTCTCTCTATCTCTCTGTGACTATCATAAATAAATAAAAATTAAAAAAAGTATATCCTAAAACAAATAAGAAAACAGAGAAATTTCTAGGGGAACGTTTAGCAGTCATCAGCTAGTTTATAGGTACATCAATAAATATAAATTAAAGTTATCTTTTATATTTTACAAAGATTCCTGATGGCTCTTACCTGCATGACTGCATTAAAAAAGCAAGTATTTCCTAAATTTGAAATTCCTTTCACAGCTGTTACACTGCTTCCTTTTCTTCCCTTCTTTTCACCTGTTTCACATTTTTCTTCACAAAGTTTCAGGATTCTAGAAAATGCACCTAAGTTACAGAACACATAACTAACATAAGATGTAAAATTAAATATACATCTATACGTAAATCATTTGAAATAATTTAAATACATTAATTAAAATTAAGATTTTCCCCTGAATCGGTGTCCCTGAAAGGCAAGAACACAAACACAAATAAATGTCTCTGGCTTATATCTTAACTGCTACACATTTATACCACATACCACACTGAAGAATAAATTCCACATGAATTAAATGGTCAAGCATAAAAGAATAAAGTTGAAACAAGTCAAGAAGGAAACATCCAGATCTTGGTACCTAAATACCATTTCCCACTAAAGGAAATGAAGACTTCTTGAAGAAAAGGCTAATTCTCAACCTAGGGTGGCAAAGAAACAAAGTAAGCCTATAACATTTTTATTGTGCGCAGAAAATAAGGAAGTGTTCAAAGAAAGTGATGACTAGGTTGAAATACTCATGGACCACTCCAAATAGGCTCCCACTGGTCCAACGTGAATATCAAAATAAAGAAGGGTAGTAATAGTTTACTATTCACTGAACAAAATGAGAATGAGTCAGAATCAATAATATGTTTTCTAAATGGGAAGAAAAGGGAAAAACTCTTCCATACAAGAAAATGCCAACAGGGACACCTGGGTGGCTCAGTGGTAGAGCGTCTGCCTCTGGCTCAGGTCGTGATCCCAGGGTCCTGGGACTGAGTCCCACATACGGCTCCCAGCGGGGTGCCTGTGTCTCTCATGAATGAATAAATAAAATCTTAAAAAAAAAAAACTGGGGATCCCTGAGTGGCTCAGCGGTTTGACGCCTGCCTTTGGCCCAGGGTGCAATCCTGGAATTCCAGGATCGAGTCCCATGTCGGGCTCCTGGCATGGAGCCTGCTTCTCCCTGTACCTGTGTCTCTGCCCGCCCCTCCTCTATCATAAATAAATAAATAAATCCTTAAAAAAAAAAACTAACAAGAAAATGCCAAAGAACACACAGAAGAAATGTTGGAATTGTAAAATCACCATATAGTGGCAATTTTTTGGTATCATTCTTGCAACTTTTCTGTAAGTCTGAAGCTGTCAAAATGTTTAAAAAATTATGGAACTATATTATAATATAAAAAGTAAAGTACCTATATGTACAATACATATGTGCATCTTTTGGGCTCACTGGCTTACATAATTTATGAAAATTTGAAAATTATAATATCAATTCATTTTTCAAAACAATATGAAAATGAAGAACAACTTCTAACATTTACAAACTGACATGATTGATCATATCTATTTCAACAGCACATTACTTGCTGAATCAAAATATAATTTGAAGGCCTCTCGGGCTCAGTTAAGTGTCTGACTCGTGATTTCAACTCAGGTCATGACGTCAGAGTGGTGAGATTGACCCCCAAGATGGGCTCCGTGCTCAGCACAAATCCACTTGAGATTTTCTGCTTCTCCCTCTGTGCTTCCCTTTGCCCTCACTCATGTTTTTGCCTTCTCAATAAAATCTATTAAAAATATAAACATATAATTTGGAGTTTGACAAGAAATTCCCAAGTTCTCAAGTCTTTTGGTTTTAACTGAAATACTCTTTTAAATTCCTTTCAACCCTCAGATTTTGTAGTTCTTTGCAAATATATGCTTTATTCATCTAATACTGACATACTGCCTTGCCTTGCTAATTAATTTTTAAATATTTGGCTGTCTCCCCAACCAGACTGATGGAGATCAGAAAATGTCTTACTACTGCTCGTTTTTTTTTTTTAAGATTTATTTATTTATTCATTCATGAGAGACACAGAGAGAGGGGTAGAGACACAGGCAGAGGGAGAAGCAGGCTCCATGCAGGGAGCCTGATGTGGGACTGGATCCCTGGTCTCCAGGATCACGCTCTGGACTGAAGGCGGCGCTAAACCGCTGAACCACCCAGGGTGCCCTCTACTGCTCTTTCTTTACAGGGGTTTTGTAATGTTGGGGAGAACACACATAATAAAAATTCAATATAAATGAAAACATATCAGATTAAACAGCAGATTCAGTAGCATCTTGGCCCTCCATGCTTCTGATGAATTCTTAAGAGTAAATGAGTTAAGACATCCCCTCCCTTCCTGCCCTTTTATGCAACAGCATTAAGGGATATGAACAAGGCTGGAGGTGGCTCTGTTTTCTGGGACAGAAACAGGGAGTAAACACCATAAAGAGAAACTTGAATCTCAGGTATGGGCAGACTGATATCTTTCACAACCTACTGGTTCAAATAAGGCTTGGCATCTGCGACTTTTGTCAGACAAAAGGCATCAATCAAGGGGGAGGCTCTCCCCCTAATTGTTGTTTGTGCCAAAATCCATACCTTCATAAGCTATTCTTCATGCCCATCATTTATCTGTCCTCACTTTTTTCTCCTCTTTAATCATTTCCTGTAACTTCCTGGGGTTTTGTCTCAAGTTTATCTCTTATTTCTAATTGATTTTCTGAATTGCTAATATAAATTTTGCCTTTTATATCGACTTTGTGGTTTTCATAGCTTCTTGGCTTTTCTTTTAAACATATGGAAACATGTGACCGCATTGAGAAAAATGAACTGGTGGTTTCTAAGGTTTTTTTTTTTTTTTTTTTTCATTAAGTAAATCTACTGCAGGGAAAATATTTTTCTTTCAAGTCTTAGCAACTTTTATCTGTGACATAACATTTTCCCATAGAACTTATCACCCATTTTATTCCTTTATTTTCCTGTTCACTTCCTTTTTTTTTTTTAAGACTTGTTTATTTGAAGTGGGGGGGGCACGCAAGCAGAGGTAGGGGCATATGGAGAGCGAACCCTCAAGCGGACTCCCTGCTGAGCACAGAACCCAAAGTGGGGCTGGATCCCAGGACCCAGAGATCATGACCAGAGCCAAAATTAAGAGTCAACTGCTTAGCTGAATGAGTCACCCAAGGGCCCCTGTTGGCTTATTCTTTAAACATTAGCCATTGTTACTGGATGTCTGTTGTCTAGGTACTTACGAGTTGTTTTTGACTCCCAACGCTAGAGTTCTGAGTTAACACCGAGAAAAATTAGCAAGATAGATCTCTTCTCCTACTTCCATATATTAAAACAAGTGATAAGAATTAAGCTCCATATTACAGCTTGGGGGAAAAGGCTGGTACAACCAATGGAGAGGTCACTGAAGTGCAGGGGCAAGGCACAGAGGAAAGCAAAAGCAGGAAAAAGCAAGACAGTACTCAAACCTGCAAGTGGATGTAAATGCAAATGAAAACAGCCAGTCAGGGGTTAAGAAGCACTACACAAACAAGAAGAGGCCCCATATGGGTCCTGGCTGGGTTTGCAAATGAGTCCACCTCTTCATTATATCTGAGATTCCAACTAGAGCCTAGAATTGGCTGCTTTCAGCTCTCGTTACAGTTGTTGCCACTAGATGGCTTCCTAGTGATTTTTAAGATCGTTAAAACGACAGAATAATTAAATCCAAGCATTAGCCCATCTTTTTGGCAAGGCTGTTCCTCTGGCTTTATGTTTACAAAGCTCAGTCTCCAACGGGTTAAGTGATTTGCCCAAAGTCACAATGACAGTCTTTTCATTACAAATCTATTGCCATTTTATCACCTAATTTCTCTCCAGTGATTTATGTACAATAAGAAGAATTATAAAAGATAGGAAGGCAAGAGTCTTACATATCTAGATATACACAGCCCTGACAAATGACTCCTCAAAAGTATTTTGTTTAGTTCACTTTGCCATAATACGTATATATATATATTTTTTTGCTTATTAACATGAAAAAATGTTGGGGAAAATAAACTATATAGATTATAGTAACCATATATAAAATACGTATTTTTGTATTTTAATATTTTTATCATTCACTGGATAAATACTCCCAGAAATAAATTATATTTTATTCTTACAAGAACAAATAACATTTTAAAACTGTAACACACAAATGATTATGTATCTGTGTACCACATTTACCCATCAGTTTTCAAAACATCTGGGATAGCAACCTAAAGTAAACAATGTTCATAAGACCATCTGGACAAAACTGCGGGCAAAAAAAAAAAGCATAAACATATGGAAAAACAGATTTTACCCTTCCCTTCAGCAGTAAGGGATGACAAATGTCGAACCTAGATATATCCACGCTTCACTGTGCGATGCTTTTCAGCACCACCTGGCTCTCCATGCAGAGCCACCAAATATGGACAGCACTGCCAGAAAGAACATATCCACAGGGCAACAGCAATAAAAATAGTTTATTTCATGGTTAAATAGCCACTTCACACAAGTGGCAAGGGTCTGTTTATTGACTTTTACATGTAAGTCTGTGAGAACATATTCAAAATTAATTATGCTATTAGACTTAAATAGATGAGATAATTTAAAATAAAATGACATTCTC
Source organism: Vulpes vulpes (assembly GCF_048418805.1). NCBI lineage: Eukaryota > Metazoa > Chordata > Mammalia > Carnivora > Canidae > Vulpes > Vulpes vulpes. Next base: position 186,321,078 of record NC_132780.1, read on the forward strand.
TAAGAATTATTTAAACGTGTTTTCAAAAATTTCTTTGAAGATTTACTCACTTTAGAGAGTGAGCGAGCAGGCAAGCACTGGAGGGAAAGGGGTAGAAGGAGAAAGAAAATCTCAATCAGAGTCCCTGCTGAGTACAGTTGCCAACACTCAGGGCTCCATCTCACATCCCTGAGATCATGACCTGAGCTGAAATCAAGAGTTGGACACTTCACTGACTGAGCCATCCAGGCACTCCAAATATGTTTTAAAGTGCAAGTCTTTTGTTTCACTAAGTAGTCCACTTATGTAACAATTCAAATTCAATTGATTTATTAAATTTCCATTGTGCATCAGGTACTATATGAACTACTATCTGTAACGTCATACTTAATTGATTAGGATTTATAAATATAAAGACTGATACACAGGGAACAGCATAGAGATATTAAACCTCACATTCATGATAATGTCTTAGCAAAACTTTTAGAAACCAAGTAGACATGCACATTTGCTTATTAAGAAACTGTCAGCTGAGAATTTAAGATTCTGGTTTAAAACAAGGGTATCCAGGGGCGCCGGGTGGCTCAGTAGGTTAACCATCTAACTCTTGATTTCGGCTCAGGTCATGATCTCAAGGTTGTGGGATAGAGCCCCACGTCAGGTTCTGCACTCAGCTTGGAGCCTGATGGAGATTCTCTTTCACCCTCTCTTTCTAGCCCCTCTGCCCCATCAAATAAATCTTAAAAAAAAAAAATTAAAAACAAGGGTATCTGAATCAGTCTCTCAAGAATTTGACATACAAACATGTGTGTGTGTTTTATTTTGTGTGTGTGTGTTTGTGTGTGTTTTAATAAAAAGCAATGTATTACTTCTAACAAAATGACTATAGATCATTTTGTCTTTAGAGACAACAAGCCTTTCTCAATCTGGCATTGACTTTTAGATCATGTTCACTTTAAGAACACTTCCTTTATAAACACAGAACCAAATGCACTAAGGACCGAACTTCAAGATGTTTGGAAGTATGGGATAATTAAAAGGATATGGCTGTTACGGCAATAACAAAAAAGACAAACTATACAAAATTTGATTACCAATTATTTATTTTGTTCTCAACTTTTACCTGAAGCCATGAAATGCCCATAATTTAAAAGAATAATCAAAGATTTTCAGGGTTACAAAGTTACTATATCAAAAAGAACATACTCTATCTCACCTCACTTATCTCTTTTATATTACCAACACTGTCATCAGATGTTGCACTTAGGTAATGAAATAAACAAAGACCCAGAATGCAAAGAACATTGAGAGAAAGCTTTAGGCATTCCAGGTAAAATGTTTAAAGCTCTGTAGTTACCCTTAAAGCCTATAATCTGAATACTGAAAGAGTTGCTGGTTAACCGAGTAGACCTCATAAGTTCTATACATACCTCAGATCTTGCAAGATAGAAAACTGGGTGAAGCACCAGCAAAGAAAAAAAAATTTTTTTCAGTAACTTAGCTAAGACTAGACTATCTAAAAAGTAATCTTAAGTACCTCAAATTTTTCTACCATAAAAATGACTCCAATATAAAGATCCTATGGTTATATTTTTTAAAACCAAATCTAAAAATATTAAATCATATATAAAAGAGTAATATACAAGAAATTGTAGGTGAATATCTTCATAATCGTGGAGTACAAAAGTCTTTTCAAGGCATAGCCCCCAAAATGAAAAAAAGCTTTTACAGAAAACATTGATGGATCTGGTAATGAGAACATTAAAAACTTCATTATTGCCAAAAAATAAAACCCCTAAAAAGATAAGCAAAGCTAAATATGGAAAAAGAGGTATTTTTGTCAACTATACCCTTTGTATAATCTTTCTGGAAGGCAATTTAACAACAGGAATCAAAATTTAAGGTGTATTCCTAAACTGGCCAAAAATTTCCAAAAAAAAAAAATAATCATCTACAGTAATAAAGAGCAAGTACAAAGAGATGCAGCTTCCATGGGAGAAAACTGAAAACAGCGACTAAGTAAATTTGTTGCCAAGCAGTATTAAATGTCTAACTTAAAATTATAAATATTTGTTATTACCTTGGTTAAACTAAAAGAGGAACACTAGTGATTCTCAAGTTTCTCATGGGCACAGGAAAAGTAAACTTATTTTGCAGTTTGCTTAAAGAAGATTGAGAGTATTATTTCCTCTGAAAATTGTCCCCACTGTAGATCATGAAATTGAGGCACCCAGTTAGTGATGGAGAGGAGATTCACATCCAGGCAGTCTGGCTTCAGATTCCACAAACTTAACCATTATGATCAACTATCTGTCTGGGTAACAGTGGATAAGGTTAATAAGTGTGACAATTTAAGAGACTAATGAAATGCTAGTGGTGATATGAAAGAAAAGGCCACTACTCTTTAGCAAAAGCTGGATATAATCAATGGCTGGGTGTCTTTGGTGTGAATTTATACCTTTATTAAAGTTTATAGCTGCCCTTCTCAAAAGGTTCCTGAAAAGAATTCAGCCCTAACGCCCTAAGCACCCACTGTATGCAATTAACTTCTCCCTATATATTTTGCAAAGGTACTAGTTAGTGCCATCTTTTCAAGAACTGAGAATCACTCAAATAATTTCCCGTGTTCTGAAGTTTGGATGGAGAACTGTGGATTTATATCCCTACGAGTAACAAGTTGCTTTTTAAATGCCGAATATCTTTTTGTCCCTAGCCCCTTTTACACATGGAAATAATTATGTTTAGTACTTATTTCTGAAAATGCAAATAAATTTATTAGGTGTATGACTGTCACTTTATAGCAAAAGAAAATGTATTCCTTTTTTAAAAAGAGTTATAAAGTATTATATTATATTCAAATTGTTACTATGAAAGGGCACAATATTATTTATCCTCATTTTATTTGATCCCAAACATGCCATTGACTTTATTTCAAAAAAATATACAGCACACTTATTCCTAATAAAGCCAGAAGAACATAACTCATGTCTTTTTTACCAAAAGCATATGCTTAATGAATTTTTTTAAGGTTAATGAATTTAACAGAATATATTTTATGTCCTCTTTAAGCTCTATGAAAGTGGAATCTCACCAGTATTAAAATTTATTCAGAAAAGAATGTGGGATTGTCTATCATCTGTCTAGTTTACAAAAAGCAAACCAATATTGAATGATATTATTTCACCAGGAAAACCTATATTCAGGAAGTGTTTGTAGAATATTTACATGATATTTACAAGACTATCAAAGTGACAAATCTCTTGAGCCCTCAGAGAACAATGGCCCATTTTTAATAATACATATTTCTCTGTTTTCACAATCAAGTTTTCTTGCCTTTTTTTTTAATCTTCTGTTATATGTGACCTTCTTATTATGCTTATTGTTTTTAGTTTTCTGGTATGTGTTTGAGGGGGAGGTATGGACATTTCTTTTTTTAAGCAAATCCTAGCATCAGATGTGAAATCTACACAGCTGTAAGCATTCTTATGGGAACCTGCACTGGGATTTCCTCAATTGCTTAATGCAATTACCTAAGCCAGTCATGTAGTATTAATGTAATTTGCCCATTTCTACAGCTGAAAAGTTTAATCTTTAAAGAGTAAAAAGACAACATTTGCCTGCCCCACTACTCTTGTACCTTAGAACCAAATGATTACTTCACCTGTCTATTTTCAAAATTCCACTAACTCCTAACCATCAGCCTTAAAAAAAAATCTTTAGTCGTATAATAAATTGATACTGCAGATGAATGAGTAGGTATACATACAAAGGCATTTCTATCTATTACAGTTAAGTGGTTTTTCTAAAATACAAAACTGATTATCCACTTCTCCACTTAAAAATCCATTAGTGGTTCCTAACTGCCTATAGGATAAACTCTAAACTTACAAGGCCCTACAATATCTGTTCCTACTTACCTCTAGTCTCACCCTCTCACCATCCCCCAACATCACAAAACTCAACCTGCAGCCCTATAGAATTCCCTGAACATTATCAGGCTCCCTCATCAATTAGCTAGTTCCTCTGCCTGGAACACATACTCCTTTCCTCCTTGTGCACCTAATTTCTACATACCCTTCAGCTCTTGGCTTCGAAGGCTATTGCTCTAGGGGCGCCTGGGTGGCTAAGTCGGTTAAGTGTCTGACTTTGGGGTGCCTGCGTGGCTCAGTGGTTGAGCATCTGCCTTCGGCTCAGGTCGTGATCCCGGGGTCCTGGTTTCGAGTGCCACATCAGGCTCCCTGCAAGGAGCCTGCTTCTCCCTCTGCCTATGTCTCTGCCTCTCTCTGTGTGTTTCTCATGAATAAATAAATAAAATATGAAAAAAAAAAAGCGTCTGACTTCGGCTCAGGTCATGATCTTGGGGTCCTGGGATGGAACTCCCACTCAGCGGGAGTCTGCTTCTCCCTTTCCCTCTGGCCTTCCTCTGGCCCTCCTCCTCCCCCTGCTGATCCCATGCACTCCAAAACGCTCTCCCTCTTAAATAAATAAAATCTTAAAAAAGAAGAAGAAGAAGGAGGTTCTTGCTCTAAATAAAAATAGCTTGTCTACATTAGATACTACTCCAAAGGGTCCTCATAGTCCCCTGCATTTGCTGCATCACAGCACTACCTAAACAATTATTAAGCAATTAAGTATGATTTGTCAATATTCCTCACCTGACCAGAAGATCTATTAAATAGCAGAAACAGAAATAGATCTCTTTCATTCACTATTGTATCTCCAATACCTAGCACAGCATTTAGCACGAGGTAGTAGCTCAGGTATATTAAAAGCCGAATGAATAAGATAATTTTGAGATTAGTAGTCAGGACTTTTTTTGGTGAAAATGCAAAGCCTATTCTACTTCTCAGTAAAAACTAGTCACATGAAAGCTCCGTTCAAATCAGCAAGTATTTACTGCTTAGCCACATCGAGAATCAAAGAGAATAGAACCGCAACTTAGGACAAATGAGGGTGAAAACAGAAAGTACAGACAGAAATGTGCTAGTTCAGCAGTTCTAAAAGTGGATCTGAAGACACCCTCCTCCTTTCCCCGTCCTTAAGGTCAAAAGTATTTTCACAATAAGCCTATATTATTTGCTTTTTTTTTTTTTTTTACTTTCACTCATTCTCAGTTACATAATGCAGTTTTCCAGAGACTACGCATCATATACTGAATATGAAGTAGATAAGAGAATCCAACGGTTTTTATTAAGCTATAGGTAAACAATGTAAAACAGTGCCACTTATCAAGTTTGTGTTGTTTTACAAAATAGTTATCTTTCCTAAAAACATATTATTTGTGTTAACATATCATGGAAATTATTGCTATTTTTCAGTGACTTCATAAATATTGTTATTTTTAAATTTTTAATACGTTAAATATTGATAGATATAACCTACCTAAGCAAAACTCTTTAAGTCTTCACTAAAATTTTAGGACTCTTAACAGGCTATTGACACCAAAAGCTGAGATTCACTGAGCTGGTGGTATTTACAAAAGGATGGGGCACTGGCCTAGATTTCTCTGTGCAGAGTAGCTAAATTAGATGTAATAGACGTTATTAGACATGAAATTGTTCAGGATTTGCATAACTTAACATGTGTAAAGTACAGATAGAGGCTTTTCTCAGCAGTTATTTTTCTTAGAGCAAAATATAAAAAGAATCCTTTAAAACCATTCTTATTCTCCCACCTAAAATACAGTATAGTTTCATAATCTTTTTTCATTACCATATTCAGACATTATTTTATTTCTACAGTCTCTACAACTGTCATTTAAAAATAGTTGCATAGGGGCACCTGAGTGGCTCAGTGGTTGAACATCTGCCTTTGGCTCAGGTCGTGATCCTGGAGTCTGGGCAATGAGTCCTGCACTGAGCTCCCTGCAGGCAGCCTGCTTCTCCCTCAATGTCTCTCTCTGCCTCTCTCCCTGTGTCTCTCGTGAATAAAAAAAATAAAATCTTAAAAATAAAAAATAAAATAGCTGCATAATCATAATCCAGCATTCCTACAAACCCCAATAGAAACTTTCATATCTGATTTTTAATGTATTTTATAAAAATAAAGCCTCAGACCAGAAAGAATATTACAGATTACTATCCCAAAAACCTTACTTCTCAAATGCCAACAGATCTTATTTTAAATCAAACTTGCCTGAGAGATATTGTAGCATGGAACACAAACAAAATGACATTTTGACCTGGAACTTCTGGAAACCTTGAATTCAGAATTAGATCTCTCCCTAACTTTGAAGGCTCGACACACTCTCAAGCTCCCTCAAGAACCTGTTTCCCACCATTCCAGGTGCTACCCATGGTTCCATAAACACAGTTAAGGGTTGCACCGGTGCTTCCCACTACTCGAAATGATTGCTTTTCTAACCTCTACCTACCCAAAATTCTTCAGCCTGAAAGCCAACTCATTCACAATTCTTTCTCACTTCCTTTCAATTGAATATTACAACCCTTTTAGAATATCTGAACATCACTCAAAATATAACTCCATTCTGCTTATCATTATTCTTTAGGACAGGAACTGTCTTATCAATCTCTATGCCCTTAAGCACCATGAAAAAGACGGAGGAACTGCTGAGGAAAATGAGGCTCAGATGAACTGTAACCCACCCCAGGTCATATAGCCAGTGACTGAAAGAGTCCAATATGAATGCCAGACCCCACACTCTGACAAGGCCCATGGTCTTTGTACCATATCATTCCATGCTCCCAACCTTATATACATTATGATAATAAATATTTAAGAAATCTATAAAACTGGAATGAAATCAGACTGGCTTTATTCTTCAAGAAATGTCTAAGGTGAAAAAAAAAAATCCAGATAAAACATTTCCTACAACTGGACTTTTGCCACCGTGCCATCATATCCCTACATATCTTATTGTGGGGGGAAAAAAAAACCCACATTAAATGTGCAGCTTTCAGGAGGCAGCATTAAGACCAACATCTGTTCCTGAAGTGTGTTTTTGGTTTCGTTTTTTTTTTTTTTTTTTTAAGATTTTATTTATTTATTCATGAGAGACACAGCGAAAGGCAGAGACACAGGCAGAGGGAGAAGCAGGCTCCCTGCAGGGAGCCCGATGCGGGACTTGATCCCAGGACTCTGGGATCAGGCCCTGAACCGAAGGCAGATGCTCAACCACTGAGCCACTCAGGCAACCCTTTCCTGAAGTGGTAAATGTCTATTATCACCATATTTCCCTGGTTCTTTATTTGAGTAGAATTGGAACTCTGACTTGTATGCCTGAGACAGACTAAGGTTTCAATAAATGTTTGTTGAATAAATGAGTGAATAAAATTCATCATTTCTTCAGCTGTTCGAACCTGTGCTTACCTTCTCCAATTCCTTTGGTATTTGTTTGCCATTACTGTCTCAGAGCAATAGCTAACAAAAACAACTGTATTTTGGGCTGTAGAAAATAGAGCTTAATCTGTAAGATTAGCCTAACTCCGGGTAGTGTCAGAACTGCACTATGATTATGTAACGAATAACGGATATCATTTCAGAAATATGTCCTGGGCATTATATAAGTATTTTTAAATACATTATTTCTCAATTTTTAGAAAACATTTTCTGTAAGCCTCGCAATAAGCCCACACAATAGAAATATCATCCTAATTTTTTTTATTTATTTTTTTTAATTTTTTTTTATTTATGATAGGCACACAGTGAGAGAGAGAGAGAGAGGCAGAGACACAGGCAGAAGGAGAAGCAGGCTCCATGCACCGGGAGCCCAACGTGGGACTCGATCCCGGGTCTCCAGGATCGTGCCCTGGGCCAAAGGCAGGCGCCAAACCGCTGTGCCACCCAGGGATCCCCATTCCTAATATTTAAAGTAAACTAAGTAATTTAAGTGGAGCCCAAATTCAAACTCAGCACTGTGTGACTCCGAAGCCCATGATCCAGTCACCACCCTCTCTAGCTTCTCATTTTAGTTATGTAAATACAACACAGGATAACATCACAAGATTGCTACTTGGGAATGCATGGCACTTGTGTGGAGAGGTCACAGCAAAAATCTAAGGCATTATTTATGAACTTATAAACTCTATATGAAATACAGAATATCATACTTTAATACAAATTTCTTTTTTTCTTAATTTTTTTTAATACAAATTTCTTTAGCAACTGCTTAACTTACTTGTTTGTGTTTTAGAAACATGTTTCTGGAGAAAATCAACTGTTTGAGCCAAAACCTTCTTATTACAATGTGTTGATAGTTTTTCATCACATTCATAACACCTGAAAAAATATAAATATGTAAGCAAATATTATGAAAGCACGTTCATTAATGTTGTACACCAGGTAATAAAGTAATAAAGTTGATTATTATCCAATCTTGTCTTGAAATGGCAGGGGAGAGTATATTTAGAGTGAGGCATTAGGAAATTCTAGAGAAGACAGTTCATCCAGAGCCTATCATTCAAAATAAAGTTTTGAGGGATCCCTGGGTGGCACAGCAGTTTGGCGCCTGCCTTTGGCCCAGGGCACGATCCTGGAGACTCGGGATCGAATCCCACGTCAGGCTCCCGGTGCATGGAGCCTGCTTCTCCCTCTGCCTGTGTCTCTGCCTCTCTCTCTCTCTCTCTCTCTGTGTGTGACTATAATAAAAAAAATAAATAAATAAAATAAAGCTTTGATACTTTATCCCAAGTGTAATGGAAAGCCATGAGGAAATCTTTAAGCAGGGAAGTGATGTGATCCAATTTATATTTTATTTTATTTTTTAAAAAAGATTCTTAATTAATTTTTTCATGAGAGACACAGAGAGAGGCAGAGACATAAGCAGAGGGAGAAGCAGGCTTCCTGCAGTGAGCTGATGTGGGACTCAATCCCAAGCCCCCGGGATCATGCCCTGAACTGAAGGCAGCTCCTCAATCACTAAGCCACCCAGGTGCCCCCAATCTATATTTTAAAAACATCACTCTGACTAATGTCAGATGGAGGAAATCAGGAACAGAAGCAGGTAGATCAGGGTAAAAACAGTAGATCTGGAGAAAAATGAACAAATCTACTTTACACATATTTCAGGTAGAAACGGGGAAGTATAAAATAATTGCCATGGAAAGGGGGAAGTGGATGTGGCGTAGTCCATGATTCTCAAATAGGATCAATTTTGCTCCCTAGGGAACATGTGGGAATGTTTTGAGACATTTTGGTTGTTAGAACTGGGGAAGCTGCTACTGGTATCTACAAGGTAGACAGTGCTAAACATCCTTTGATGTACAGGATGGTCCTCTCACAGCAAAGAATTATCACCTCAAATGACGACAGCACTGAGATTGAGAAATTCTGGTCTAGAAGAAAGAAGACTTGCTGTGAGTTGGGAATGTTTAAAGCTGGGTGGTGGGTATAGAGGATTTCATTATATCATTTTGTTCACTTTTGTTCAAGGATTAAAAAATAAAACAAGATAAAAAGGGAAATAAAGTAACTGCTAGGCTTCTGGCTTGAATACTTAAGTGATGGAGATGCCACTTGTAGAGATGGGGAAGACTGGGTAAGCGTTTTATTTTCTTTGGGGCTTAGGTGGGAAGAGAGAGTTCCCAAAGAGATTTTTATTTTTATTTTTTTTAAGATTTTATTTATTTATTCATAAACACAGAGAGAGAGGGGCAGAGACACAGACAGAGGGAGAAGCAGGCTCTATGCAGGGAGCCCGATGTGGGACTTGATCCCGGGTCTCCAGGATCACACCCCAGGCTACAGGCGGCTCCAAACCGCTGCGCTACCAGGGCTGCCCCCAAAGAGATTTTTAAAAGCACATTCCTTTTTAGAAAACTGCCCTCCATAAATTTACTCATTAGTGCATTTAGTATTAATAAAGATTTTTTCTATGTATTCTTATTACCTGTTTCCTTTATCTTCATAAGATCCAATGGTCAAATAAAAACATATATTTGAATGTATTAAAAGTGTTTTAAAATATGTGTTATAGCAGCATCACCTTACATAGTCATAATCTTATAATTACTAGTGGTTCTGAGATTAGAACCTATAGATTAGAAATCTATAAATTAGATTTGGGTTTCTTTTCTTTTTTTGGGGGGGTTCTTTTCTAAACAGCACTCAAAATTCAAATATTTATTCTTACTCAAAATACAAGTACTACTCTATCACTTGCACACAGAAATACATAGATTCATATAGATAAATCTGTGAAGGAAACAAGTCACAGAAAACATTCCTAAAACACCTTTTCTAACAGACCATGATGGAATTCAAATAATGTAATTAGAGTTACCAGGCTTACACTATAATAAATGCTCAAAATTTACTAATGTAATTATTGCCAAAACTAGCAAAAATTGCTCATTTGCAAAATACTGAAATGTCAAGAAATTTTTATTGACATTGCAATCTAATTTTTATTTGGTATAAAATATATTGTAACTTTGAAGAGTACAAAAAGAAAATGTAAATTAAAAAAAACACAATAGCAGTGAATTTGAAGAAAAGAGGACAGCACCATAAATTAATTTTGTTTCCATTAGAAATAACCAAAAAAAAAAAAAATGTAATTGAGCATCTACTTGCTATAAATGCCTTACATGCATTTTCTGGCTTAATTCCTCACAACAACCAAAAAAATATTATCATCTTAAAATTAAACAGCTCAGGGATCCCTGGGTGGCTCAGTAGGTTAGCACCTGCCTTCAGCCCAGGGTGTGATCCCAGAGCCCCAGGATCGAGTCCCACGTCAGGCTCCCTGCATGGAGCCTGCTTCTCCCTCTGCCTCTTTCTATCGGTGTGTCTCTCATGAATAAATAAATAACATCTTTAAAAAAATTAAATTAAACAGCTCTAGGGATGCCTGGGTAGCTCAGCGGTTAAGCGTCCTCCTTTGGCTCAGGTTGTGATCCTGGGTCCTAGGATCAAATCCCGCATCAGGCTCCTTGTGGGGCACCTGCTTCTCCCTCTGACTCTGTCTCTGCCTTTCTCTCTATGTCTCTCATGAATAAATGAATAAAAATCTTTTTTAAAAAATTAAAGAGTTCTATATAACAATATAACTGTTAAAGGTTTAAGAATTAGATGGGAAAAAGAAAATAGTCCCAAACTTTAAATTTCTGTAAATACATGTGACCAACTTGAATTTCTTCCTTAGAATGGAAAATAATTTTACAGATCCCCAAATGTGACTTAAATTATTTTCATTATAATAGAAATCTCATTCTCACAAAATGATCAATAAATTGGTCATCCTTATAACTCTATCTATGAAAGCAAAATTATACAATTAAGCATAAAAACAAAATTATAAAATCAATAGTGTTAAAATTAACAACACTATTGTGCTAGGTAAGGGGGGTTTTTTTTGTTTTGTTTTTGCTGAAATTATATCATCATTCATACCATGATGTGGTCCTATGAGCCACAGTAGAAGTTCTGATACAGGCTCACTTGAAATCAGCCTATTCTAACAGGTGTGACTCAATTCTCCCTCTACCTTCCTCTATTCCTGTGGTCCTCAAACTGTGGTCTCCAGACCAGCAGCATTGGCAACACCTAGGAACTTGTTAGAAATGCAAATACTTAGGCCCTACCCAGGAACTACTAAATCAGAATCTCCAGGCTGAGGCCCAGCAATCTATTTTAACAAGCCTTCCTGGTGATTGTGATGTGCCCCATTGTTTGAGACCACTGCTCTATTCAGACTACAGAGAAATATTTCCTAAGCTGCCACACTATGGCATCATCCTCCTCTCCCTCAGGCTCCAGTGTATCATGCACAGAGTAAGCTATCTCCAAGCTTTCCTCCTTCTCCGCAGTATTATTACTTGGGGCCAACCAAAACAAAAACATATGCAGTAAGTACGTGACCTGTGCCACAAATTATGATTATCTGTTCTATAAGCCAAAATATCGTTATATAAATTTTAGAACCCAGAAGTGAAAACACAGAATTAAAATATTTTTGTCTTAAAATTGAAAATCTCTTGGAACGCCTGGGTGGCTCAGTGGTTGAGCGTCTGCCTTTGGCTCAGGGCGTGATCCTGGAGTCTGACGTCGGCCTCCCTGCATGGGGCCTGCTTCTCCCTCTGTCTATGTCTCTGCCTCTTTCTCTGTGTCTCTCATGAATAAATAAATAAAATCTTTAAAAAATATTTTGAAAATCTCTGTTCAAGGAAAACTTGAAAACTTTTGCAAATTCATTCAAGGCATCTACAGGAATCTATAGATTCCATTTAGAAAATTTCTGCTGGATAAATACATATATAAAAAAGAAAAGTTTATTGTAAAATATATGCAAAGCTTTTTGATACAGTATCCACTTAGACCACTGAAGTCAGTATGGTATGCTGGTAAGAAACTAGCAAATCAAAAGACTTGATTTAGTGCCTGGACTTTTACTTTGTAACCATAAAAGAGTAAATGATACTCAGTGTCTTTATATTTAAAATGAAGACACTGGCCGTGGTTCCCAGCCAGGATTAAGTAGTAGAATCACCTGAAAGGTTTTTACAAAACTACAAATGCTCAGGCTTACCCCTTCCCCTGTAGGGAATCACCAAATCACTTGACTGCTTAAAGCACCTTCCTTCTCTAGAACTCTGGAATTCTGTATTAGCAAATTCATTACAAAAAATCAACTAGGAAGAATGTTTTCTTTATCCTATGAAGAAAAATTTTAAAAATGTAGAAGGATGACTCAATTTTTCCTTATTTAAATTTTATATCTGCGGGTAATATTAGTTTTATTAAAGCATTCCACAGGTTGTGTTCAGGCTAAAAAGCATACGTTGGTATAACATCTCAAAATATCTTACCTTAGAAAGCTCAAAGAAAATGGTATTTTTTGTAGTGGACATAAGTTGTAACAACATCTAACTTACCATATAACCCACGTGCTCAGACTAATTGTAATACAGTGATATTCTGTTCTCCGACTCTTGTAGTGCCTCAGTGAATGATGGTTCTCTGAGTTTCTACCACAACCCTACAGAGGAATAGAATGTTATTTGTATGATCTACATATAAGTTTGTTCAAATTAATCAAAACTTAAATCATATGCAAACTTATACTGAGTTTTGGTTTTTAATTTCAAGCATGAAGGGGAAAGTTTCAGAAAGTAATAGATTCTCATTAAACTTAATTTCTTGCAAAGAGGCTAATTCGCTTTTTGTTATACGGTATTTACCTAAAACAATTACGAATCAAGTTCATTTCGCTATTATTTAAAAATGTGTACACTCAGTGGGGCACTGAGCATCCTCGCAGACCCCTTCTCCTATATACACATTTTCTACTATTGTCTGCATCTCCACCCAAACCCACTGACAACTACTGAGACTCAGACCAATCCAGTAATTTCCCTCACCAGGTAAGTAAAGAAATGAGTTCCAGTTCTGGCCAATGTGACTCAAGGGGCAGTCTATTAGATGTTTCATGGAAAGTCTCGTACATTTAAAAACAAAAACAGGGAAAGGATGTACTTTTTGCCCTCTTTCTGGTCTTTGGGGATTGCTGTATGATAAATAATGCATGAAACATCTTTGGCCATAAAAAGCCATGAAAGTGAGAGTGGCACAAAAGAAAAATGGAAGAAACGTCAGTTTTCAATGTCCTTTTCATTGAATTAACTAGCCTTGAAGTGGTCCTACTTATGAACCATGTGAGATAATAAGGATTCCTCTTATTTTAGAAAAATTATACACATCTTAAATGTTATTCAAAGGATATTACAGATAGTAATACCTTCTAAGCTGTTCAGAAAAATTGTTTTGAAAAAAATCTTTTCATAGAAAAAAAAATTAATCTAATGGGGCAGCCCAGGTGGCTCAGTGCTTTAGTGCCGCCTTCAGCCCAGGTTGTGATCCTGGACACCCAGGATCGAGTCCCATGTCGGGCTCCCAGCATGGAGCCTGCTCTTCCCTCTGCCTGTGTCTCTGCCTCTCTCTCTCTCTCTCTCTCTCTCTCTCTCTCTCTCTGTATCTCTCATGAATAAACAAATAAAATCTTAAAAAAAAAATTAATCTAGTAAGATGTAAAAAAAACTTGGATCCATTTCTTAAGTAAACACAAATAGGTAAAGGCAAGTAAGACATGAGAACTACTGCAGGTAGGTTGGATTCCCTTTCAAAGTATTTCTCTATACCACACATGATTACTTTCTAAAAATAACATACATTTTACTCCGCCTTAACAAATGTTTCTAAGTTCAGCCTTGGAGAGTTCTATCTAAACATGGAATAAATTTATCTTAAGTTCTAAACATTACCAACAGTCCAACTCACAATAAGCACAGAAAAATATCTAAGACAAACTCACAAATAAAAATCACTTTTCTGACCTGAAATCCACACTTGAGGCACAACCAAACGTCAGAGGGAAGTACTGGCTGCCCATCACAGAATCTTCTTTCTTTTAAACATTCTGAGCAAACTGACCACACATTCTCAGCTATTGCTTTCTTCACATGATTCACACTGATAGCATGACTTATATGCTGGCAAGTAAAACCTACTGAATAAGACAAAACAAAATTTGAACATTTTCTTTACTAAACCAAAGTGCTGTCATCAGTAAGCAAAAGTCAATAGCATTAAAATGCTGTAACTAAAAAGGAACGAGATTTTAAAAAAAGTAACTCAAAAGGATACTACTGCATGGTTCCATTTATAAGGCATTCTTGAAATAACATAATTACAGAGCTGAAGAACAAATCTGTGGCTGCTATGGACTATGGATGGAGAGCAGGGAGTGTGGCTATAAATAGGTAACCCTTGAAATGGTGACGGTACAGTCAGGTATCTCAATTGTGATGATTATACAAAACTATACATGTAATAAAAGTGCACAGAATTATACCCACGCAGACAGGCACACACACACACACACACACAAACAAACACACACACACACACACACACACACACACATGAGGCCTTGCATATCTGGTGGAATCAGAATAAGCTTTAAGGATTGTACTAATGTCATTTCCCTGGTTTTGATAGTGTGCTATAGAAATACAAGATGTTAAATCAGGAGAGGCTGAGTGAAGAGTGAATGGGACCCCCTTGTATATCTTTTTGAAGCTTCCTGTTAATTAGTTCAAAAATAAAAAGTTTAACAAATAAAGTAGATTATTTACTGAGCAGCTACTATGCCAAGCATTTTTTAATACATTTTCTTCTCATTAAGACACATACATAAAATCATTCCACAGAGCCTACCTCTGCTCTCAAGCTATTTGCATCACTATAGGGAGAAAGGAGAGAGGAAAAAACAATGGCATAATTTACAGGAACAAAAACTCTCCTTAATGAATACTACCAAATAACAAATGACTTTGTGATGAATGAATAAAGAAGATGTGGTTTATGTATACAATGGATTATTACTCAGCCATTAGAAATGACAAATACCCACCATTTGCTTCAACGTGGATGGAACTGGAGGGTATTATGCTGAGTGAAGTAAGTCAATCGGAGGACAAACATTATATGTTCTCATTCATTTGGGGAATACAAATAATAGTGAAAGGAAATAGAAGGGAAGGGAGAAGCAATGGGTAGGAAATATCAGAAAGGGAGACAGAACATAAAGACTCCTAACTCTGGGAAATGAACTAGGGGTGGTGGAAGGGGAGGGGGGTGGGGGTGAATGGGTGACGGGCACTGAGGGGGGCACTTGACGGGATGAGCACTGGGTGTTATTCTGTATGTTGGCAAATTAAACACCAATAAAAAATACATTTATTATTTTAAAAAAATGACTTTGCATGGTCCTTAGTTACCCCTTATAACAGAGTCCCACTGGGAGTCCACTATGTGTAGACAAGTGGCCAAAATAAGTTAATATGTTTTTATTTCTTCAGATAACTGTATTCTTCTCCCAAGGATACAATAACACTTCCACTTCTCCCAAATACCTGAACATTTCCATTTCTCTACCTCAACTATCTCAAACACCAAAACCACAACTCTCTGCCAAAATTAAAAAACAAAGGGAAAGACTGAGTAACTTGAAGAGGGGAATAGGAGTATGTACATTTTTACTTCCTCCACTTCCCTTCCTAAGTGTGCAGCACTCCTTTTCACCTATTCGTGAACTAGAGAGAGGCTAAGCATTAGTTCCATTTCATCCTGAAGCCTAAGAATGTGACTCCTAACAAGTGACTTGTGAAACATAATTTCAACAAAAATAATGTGTAAATCTGGTGAAAGATTAGGACTTCTAATTTCATACCAGGAGCAAGTTGAAAGAATAGACATAAAAGGGGTAATTCTGAAGTCCTATATTTGAAAAGCAAGGACACATGCCATTAAAGAAACGGGGATTCTGAGGAAGGCTGATAGATGACCATACCAGTACAGGACCTAGAAGTGCTTTACTAAATGTCATTGCTTTGAGTTTTTATATTTTAAATTTCTAAGGGGAAAAAATTCCATACATCTTTTGTATTATCCCTGAGGTGGGATCTGGCCAGGGTACAACTTAACTATTCTCTGATTCCGCAATTCAGACTTATAAAACTGAAATTGTTAATGAATTCAGAGATAACTGAATTCATGATAAAAGGTTTCAGGCCTCTAAATTAAATCTATTAGCATTTAAATGCTTCAACCATATATACTTATTATTAAGTAAATTTGAAAGTTTGATGTTTCCTACAAGAGCTAGCCAGCGTTTAAATAGCATTCACAATCTTTTGTGGGGAAGGGCAGGGAAATGTAAAAAAATATTTATTTTTTTGTGCACAGTTTTCTGTAACTTGTTTAGTCATATAATTGTCTAAATTTTTAAAAAAAACGTACAATTGTCTAAATTTCATCTGTCAAATAAGTCCTCTAGGGATTCCCGAATAAAACATACAATGCATTAAAGCCTATAGTTGTTTCGCAATAACAAGTCAAAAACAATAATTAAGATGTCCACGTTTTTCACTTTAAATATTAATAAAAACTTTACAGGGAGGTCTTCTAGTTTGCAAATGATGGTCTAAAATCAACACTTCCCCATTCTCCAGAAACTAAGGTCAACAAGAATAGAAAACAAAAACGAGTTCCTTTTCAGAAAAATCACAAGACCACGTCATAAATAAAGTGGAAGGGTCCCACCTCAACGCAGCAGAGATCAAAGAGGAGTGCATACAGAAGGAAGCAGAGAGCATACTGCAGCTATAGATTTCACAGAGAACGCTGCATGCTTTGCAGACACAGCACAGAAACCTAAATCTCTGTGCTGCAACAACACTGGCAGGAGCTCCCCTATATCCAGTTTTGTTTTAAGAAGCCAAAAAAGGCAATTACTAATTCACTAAGTGAGAAACAAACAAACAAACAAACAAAAAAAAAAACAAGCCAAATTCACAGGGAACAGTCTCATCTCTAAGTCAGTCGGGGAGAAGAGATACTTTGGATTCTCAAAAAACCCAGGGCTGCGTAATCCTGTTGAGTTGGAAAGGAGTAAAAGCTAACTGAGCTCACACTCAAAACTCCAGTGGTCCTGACAGTGCCCTGGCCCTCCTCACACAAATATTCTAAAACTAACTGGCCCAAGAAAGGTGACTTACAATGAGAAATCAAGCAAAAATCTAAGCCACAAACTCTATGGCAATAGAAGAAAACCGAAAAGCATATGACACAGAAATCACTGTCATGAAATAAAAATACAAAACAGAAGCAAATGCACCAGCACGAGGTGGCAAAACAGGAGAGCAGTAGCAGAGCTCAGGAAAAAAAAAATGAAAGAAAAAATAAATGAAACCACAAAAAGGATGACAAAACTAAAAAGGGCAGAAGGTGAAAAAGACTACAGAAGACATTGTAAAACATAAAAATGAAAAGAGCAAACAAAATGAAAAGGGAGCAGGAGTTTTAGAGGATTTTAAAAAATAATGAGAAGACAGGCAAGGAAGATCTAACATAGGAATCATCCCTGAAAATTTTTTTTCAGGATCCCTGAAAGAAATCATATTCACAGAATAAAACAAATGTTTAAAGATATAATTCAGACTTCCCTCAACATAGCAATCTAGCTATCCTGAAACACTGTCCAAGTTAAAAACACTTAAAAATGGAAATAAAAATTTAAAACACCTTTTTAAATGGAGAGCTGAACTGGTGAGAAAGAATGGGAGAATCCTTGGAAGCTGAAATGGAAGGCACGAAGCTCAAGAAAAAAGCAGGCCTGATGCCAGCAGCTACCCAGAATCTTCTCCCAGGCTTGAAGGCCTGGCTTTAACAGGCCATGAGAAAGGTGAAAACAAAAAGATGCTAATTTTAAGTTATTTTATAAACTAGAAATGGGTAGGAAATATCAGAAAGGGAGACAGAACATGAAGACTCCTAACTCTGGGAAACGAACTAGGGGTGGTGGGAAGGGAGGAGGGGGGGGATGGGGGTGAATGGGTGGTGGGCACTGAGGGGGGCACTTGACAGGATGAGCACTGGGTGTTATTCTGTATGTTGGCAAATTGAACACCAATAAAAATAAATTTATTATTTAAAAAAAACTAGACAAAATCTCAATAAAAATATCAACAGGATGTTTTGGAACTAGACAAGGTGATTTAAATTTCATGCAGGGGATTCGTGGGTGGTTAAGTGTCTGCTTTCAGCTCAGGTTATGATCCCAATGTCCTGGGATCGAGCCCCATGTCGTCGTGCTCTTTGCTACCTGCTGCTCCCCCTACTTGTGCTGTCAAATAAATAAATAAAATCTTTTTTTTTAATCTTAAAATAATGGATAAAAGTTCATATAGAAAAGAGTAAAAATAAAGAATAAAGGATTTGTTGATGAAAAACATAGATGGTTATTTCCCCCAATGCTATTTAGGATGCCAGATATGACAATTTACCAGCAACGTCGTCTGAAGAGTCTTCATCACGAGGTATAGCAGGCCTTTTACTTCTTTTGGCTTTCTCAGGCAAAGCTTTGGAAGGCTCTTTCACCCGCATCTGTTATTTACTGAAAAGGTTGGGGTTAGGGTGAAATGAATAAATTTTAATCCTCAAAACTATTTTATTTCATGTATATTAAAATGGAAATGACTTCAATTTTAGGTATTGAACTTCATGTATATTAGGTATTTTAGGTATTTTACTTCATGTATATTAAAATGGAAATGACTTCAATTTTAGTTGGCTTGGTACATTAACAGAAGAGAACATCAGATGTAACCAAAGAAATCTTTATTAAACCAAAATACAAATACACATCATATTTGACTTTCACCAACTACTCCCTAGATGATGTCCAGGTGAATGACAAAACTAAAGTTTTGACCAAGGGAATAAGTGCTGCTTCTGGGTCATGTGCTCCCCTTGCCCTTTCTCCCACCCCACTAGCTAGGAAATTAGTAGAAATTGGAAAAGCCACAATGGGGCAGGGAAGGAAGCCAGGTGCCCAGCACAGCAGAGCCAGCCTATCTGCACTATATGACCCAGCACTGAACTACTGAGAGAGAAATAAATTGTTTTAAGCTGCAGCATTTTTCTTTTTTTTGGTGAGGCTTTCCCCCCACATTTTTATTATGAAAACACTTAAACATCCAGAAAAGTTAATAGAACAATATAATAAACACCCATATGCTTACTACCTAGAATCCACATCTAGAACATTTTGCCCTATTTGTTTTATCTAAATATCAGTATGTACAGATACTGAATATGTGAATATATTTACTTGTTTTTGCTGAACTACTTCAAAGTAAGTTGCAAAGAGCATGTATCTTTGTGCCCCCATAGACCATACTTTCAATAGCAAGGTTGTATAACGCCCCATGCTTAATTTGTTTCTTTCTTCATGGTGTTACTTACCTCTGTCCTTTCTGTTTCTTAAAAACCCAAAATTAATTCTTAAGATTTTATTTATTTTTTTAAAGATTTTATTTATTTATTCATGAGAGACACAGAGAGAGGGAGAGACACAGCCAGACTCCATGCAGGGAGCCCAATTTGGGACTCGAACTCGGGTCTCCAGGACCTCGCCCTGGCTGAAGGCAGCGCTAAATCACTGAGCCACCCGGGCTGCCCAATTGTTAAGATTTTAGATTAAAGATTAAGCATCTTTTCAAACCACTGTATTTGGAGTCTCTGCCTAAATCCTACCTAATATCATCTGTTCTATGGCTAAGCAACACTGCAATTTTCATGGCTATTTGTTTATTTGCTTTTATTGATCAAGGTGGAAGAAACTTTCAACTCAATAATAAATTCTGAATCTTGGGGGGCCTGGGTGGCTCAGTCAGTTAAGCGTCCGATTCTTGATTTTGGTTCAGGTCATGATCTCAGGGTCATGGGATTCGGCCCCATGCCAGGCTCCACCCAGTGGGAAGTCTGTTTGAGATCCTCTCCCTCTTCCTCTGTCTCTCCATGTGTTTGTGCACATGCTATCTCTCTAAAATAAATAAACCTTTAAAAATGAATACATAAATAAATCCTGAATTTTTTTTCCTTTAAGATTTTATTTAGAGAGAGGCAGAGACAGAGAGAGAAAAGCAAGCTCCCCACAAGGAGCCTGATGCAGGACTCGATCCTAGAACCCCAGGATCACGACCTGAGCCAAAGGCAGACGCTCAACCACTGAGCCACCCAGGTGCCCTAAATTCTGAATCTTGATTCAGAATATTCATGAGAGACAGAGAGAGAGGCAGAGGCTTTATATTCCACATAAGGAGCTTTTTAGTTTACCATTTTTAAGAGCCATTTCTTTAACTCCAGAGGTCATCACTCTTGAACTGAGCTGCAACAAATTATGGCCTTCAGGGTTAGAGATGCACAAGGCCTCTGAGTTACTTGACCACTTCATTTCTGACTGCCTTTTCCCTCCAAACTTCCTCATCCACTCACTCTTACCGTCCTACCTTGCAAAATCACTAATTCAAGTATTCCATTCTCTAATCACAAATTCGAATTCTTCCAGCTTTGCCTGTTCAGCCAATCCTATTCACCTTTAGTGCCCAGCCTGACAAGAGGTTGCATCTCACCACGTGCTTCCATGATCACTATAGCAAGGCAGGGAGATGGGGAAGTAGCAATGGAGTGATAGGTCTTAAAGCTTCACTCGGACATGATGTGTCACGTCTCCTCACATTTTAGCAGTCCAAGCAAGTCATATGGCACATTTAACTTCAAGTGGACATGGGTAGGGGGTAGGATGTGGGCTGTGTACAAAGAATGCAACCTTACTATGTACACAGAAGGACAAAACACGTGTGCACAGCCTTAAAGACTACCACATCACTCCTCTAACAGAACTCCAAACCTAGGGGCCCCTGGGTGGCTCAGTAGTTGAGCATCTGCCTTCAGCTCCGGTGGTGATCCTGGGGTCCTAGAATAGAGTCCTGCATCAGGCTCCCAGCAGGGAGCCTGCGTCTCCCTCTGCCTAGGTCTCTGCCTCTCTCTGTGTGTCTCTCATGAATAAATAAATAAAATATTATAGATTTTATAATAGATAAGAGTTACAAACTTCCAGTTATAAAATAAATAAGTCATGGAGATGAAAAGTATCGTATAGGGAATATAGTCAAAAATATTGTAATAATGTTGTATGGTAACAGATGGTGATGCCAGGGTCCTGGGATCGAGTCCCACATCAGGCTCCCTGCATCTCTCTCTCTCTGTGTCTTTCGTGAATAAATAAATAAAATCTCTTTTTTTAAATAAATAAAATATTTTTTAAAAAACCCAAACCTAAATGAACCCAATTAAACACTTTCACCATGTCTGCATCCAAACAGGCTGGAGAAAATCTTGTAAGAAAGCAGATTGGGTCCACCAAATTCATAATCTCAATCTCAATCTCAAATGGATCAAGACATGCCATTATCTACTACACTTCCTGGCAAACCTACTTACTTACTCCTCACACAGCCATCCGAAACCTTCCTCATTCTCCCAAACCTTTAAAAATGAATAAATAAATAAATCTCCATCTCCCTACTTCTCAAGAGAGTATCTAGTCTTCTGCTTTACTGAGGGAAAAAAGATATAATCAGATGGCAAATGTCATCTTTCCACCGCCAAACTTACAGACTTCCCTCCAACTATTTCAAATTGATATCCTGAAAATATAGGCGTAACTAAAAGAATCCAGGAAAAAAAACGGCTCTTGGAAACTGCTCATACCTTTCCCCAGCTTCTCAAATCACCTCTTGATAAAGACAGAACACATAGATAGTGCTTGCAGGATAACAAAAAGAACCAGGTATTTGACCTACATTCTATAAAAGGTCTGTAAAAGACAGTGACTTAACTTGGCCACATAGTCAATTTCTAGTGATTTTTCTGACACTTGCAGTATGTCTATACATAGATATAACTCTGGACGGTAACCCACTATTCAGCACGTATCTGTATAGCTCTCTTTTTCTTTCCTTTTTAGGCAGAAAGAGACAAAATTAAAATCCGATTATAGATCTTCAAGTACTTCCTATCACCAATATTGCATCTGGGGAGTTCCAAGACCACCCTCACATTTGAAGATTCCCTGGAAGGACTCACAGGACTCGGCATGTAGTTGTACTCATGGCTAACTTTTATTACAGCAAGGCAGTATGGACATACAACCTGAGCATAATGGAAAAAGACACAGGTGAAGTTTGCAGGAATCCATGTGCAGGCTTCCTTATTATGTTCTCTTCCTCCCAGAAAGGGTCAAACAGAGCGCATTCTTTCTCCTCAGTGAGGAAAATCCAGCAATGTCTGTGCAATGTTTCTGCCCAGGGAAGCCCATTACAGACTCACAGGCCAGGGTTTTTTCTGGGGGCTGGTGACTTTGACACAAACAGCAGTGCAAGGCATAAACTATATTGTTCCCAGATGCCAAACAAGGTGTAGCCTTGCAAGCGGATCTTTCTAAGGATAGCCGTCTCAGGCCTGGTAGGTTTATTCTTTCCAGGACAAATAAGTTCTGGCCCTTTCTTTCATGCGGTTTCCCAAACAAATCTTTCCAGCTTTCAACTTTAGTATTCCTCTAGCATGTCTTTTCTCTGCTGTAAGATGTGCAACTGAGTTGTTTAGAAATGTTTGATTAAAAAAAAAACAACAAACACATGCTAGGGGTGCCTGGGTGGCTCTAGGCCTTAAGCATCTGCCTTCCACTCAGGTCATGATCCCAGTGTCCTGGGATCCAGCCCCACCTCAGGCTCCCTGCTCAGCGGGGTGTCTGCTTTTCCTCTCCACCCTACTCGTGCGCTCTCTCTCAACTAAATAAAATCTTTAAAAAAATTAATTAAATTAAAATTCAAAAACATGCTATACAAACAAAAGCCCATGGTCTCAAAAAAATAAAACAAAATTTTCCCCCACCCTTGGACTGTTGGGTAACTATCTTCAGCGCGGGGAGGACACAACTCTCCTTTTGGTACCAGGCTCAAAGATGAACAGCACTTACGTGCTTCTGCTGAGCATCACGCTCGGCTCCAAGCGCGCCAAAGACACTGTCCCACTGGATCCCAACCACCTTACGAGACAGGTACACGCTGGAAACACACACACAGAGGGCAAGGGACCTGCAGAGGTCGCCGAGCCAGGGGGCGGTGCACGGGGATCGAGACCCCGGCAGGACCCCGGCAGCCCGTCGCCAAGGCGCCCACCACCAGCACCCAAGTTCCTCAAGAGAAAATGGGCGGGAGGAGGGCGCGCGGGAGGGAGGCGGGAAGGCTGTCGGGCGGCGCGGGGTCCCAGCAGGCGGAGGCCCGGCCCCTCCCGCGGCCCCTCCCGCGGCCCCTCCCGCCCAAACACCCTCGGCCGCCGCCCAGCCCCGCCGCACGCACGCGGCCCCCGGCGACCGCCTGGAGCCCCCCGGGCTCGCGGAGGCGGGAGCGCGGAGGGGGCCTCGCCCAGGCCCGTCCTGCCGCCAGGCGCTGCGGCAGAACCGGCGGAGACCCAGGCGCTGCAGCGACCCCAGCACCGCAACCCGGACTCACCACGCCGGCCGGGCCGCCGCGACTACAACCGGGAGGCACTGCGCCTGCGCGGCCGACCTGGGGCCGGCAGGGCGGGGCCTCGTGTGCCGACCCCGCGGGAGGGGCGGAGGGGCCGTCCCGGGTGGTGGTGCTCCCGGGGTGGGCGGGGCATGGGCGGGGCCTCGTGTGCCGGCCCCACGGGAGGGGCGGAGGGGCCGTGCCCCGGGGGTGGTGCACCGGTGTGGGCGGGGCATGGGCGGGGCCTCGTGTGACCTCCCCACGGGAGGGGCGGAGGGGCCGTGCCCTGGGGGTGCACCCGGGGTGGGCGTGGCCTCGTGTCCCCTCCCCACCGGAGTGCGGGGGGCCGTGCCCTAGGAGAGATGCAGCCGGGGCGGGGCAGGGGCGGGGCCCTCGTGCGTCCGCCCCACAGAGGTGGCCGTGCCCTGGGGGTGGTGCACCCGGGGTGGGGCGGGGCAGGGGCGGGGCCTCGTGTGACCTCCCCACCCGAAGACGGGGGAGCCGTGCCCTGGGGGTGGTGCACCCGGGGTGGGCGTGGCCTCGGCCGTGCCCTAGGGGTGGGGCACCCGGGGCGGGGCGGGGCAGGGGCGGGGCCGGCTCGCGGGGCGCCTGCGTTCTCGACGTCTGCCGAGCCCCCGAGGCCAGGCTAATCTTAGAACGACGGCAGAGCACTCCAGGCTGCCCCCCAAAGTGCCGGGAGCGCGCAGCTCTGGTCTTAACGGAGTCGGGCTTAAGTCAAACTCGTTGCTGAGAGCCTGAAGGAGTAGCCTCCGACAATAGTGACATCTGACATTTGGCATGTTATCTTGCATTTTTCCCCATTATTACTGGCTTAATTTCTTGTCCCACACCTGTACACTTCGAAGTTCCATTATCCGTCAAAGTGGTCTGCATATGTTTAGTAAAAATAGTTGGTTTGAAAATATTCTATTTTTAAAGAGTTTGTTTTTTCCGAGAGACACAGAGAGGCAGAGACATAGGCAGAGGGAGAAGCAGGCTCCCTGCGGGTAGCCCCATGCGGACTCGATGCCAGGACCCCGAGGACACGACCTGAGAAGGGCAGATGCTCAACCATTGAGCCACCCAGGCGCCCAGAAAATATTTTATTTTAATGATTCTGCAAATATCAACACTAGTTGTGGTTAAGTCCTACGAGCTTTGTAATCTTTCACAACTCTTCAGCAAGGAGACAAGTGTGGCCTTATGGATAGAATCTTGGATTAGGAGTCTAATAAGGTACCAGAGATAAACCAAAAAACTCTGACTTTCCCTTAAAATTTCTAATTCATTTCTTACGAAATACCATTATTTCTATGTACAGAACTGGCAAAGGAAGTTACTAGGTGTTAACATTGTATTTATGGAAACCACTCCTTCAATAAATGTAACTAAGTACAAATATGCCAGTTATTGTACCTGGTATAGGGATAAAGAATAACGTTTTGAAGTAGGAGAATTTTTTTCTTTAGGGAGAAATATCTTTTCCCTATTTTTTTCTTTAGGGAAAAAAATTCCCCAAATAAGAATAGGTTGTATTGTGATGTAATTGTCAAGTCAAAACTGTCTATATTACCGAAGTTTTCATTTATTGTAACATCAAATTTGAAATAGCACATGGAGGAAAAAAAGATATGCAAACTTGAACAAACCTAAATAATTTCCATACTAAATTACATTGCTGTAAGCAGGATTTTTAAAAATGTATCATATACTGGACTCCCAATTTACAGTAAAAAAAAAAAAGGAGGGGGGACTGAATTAGAACATAGAAATTTAGGAATTAGGGGCTGCCCAGTGGCTCAGTAATCCTCTGCCTTCACTCAAGTCAGGATTCCAGGGTGCTGGGATGGAGTCCAGGTCAGCCAGGAGTCTGCTGCTCCCTCTCCCTCTGCTCCTCTCCCTGCTCCTGCCCATGTGCTCTCTCTCTCAAATAAATAAATCTTTTTGGAAAAAAAGAAATTTAGGAATTATGCAAACACCATACAATTTTTCTTGGAAATGACAAAGTTCCAAAGCTACCTTGATTTCTAGAGGTTTACATATTATTTTACAACTTGATTTTTTTCACTAGACAGTATATCTTGGACATAACTTTATATTAGCCTCATTCTTTTGACTAGTTGCTTAAAACTCCAGTGAATGGATGTATCTTTTTTTTTTCCCAATCAGTTTTCTGTTGATGTACCTTTATCTTGGCCCACTTGTGCAAATACCATCAGAGAGATAGCAGTGGAAATGCTGAGTCAACAGATAAATTCATTTTAAGTTTTGATAGAAACTCTTCCCCCAAAAAACTGCATGAAAAACAATACATTTCCTAATTCTTCATTTGATTTGTCAAATATCTGGATACTTGTGAATTTAGAAAGAAATGGGGAGGGATCCCTGGGTGGTGCAGCGGTTTGGCGCCTGCCTTTGGCCCAGGGCACGATCCTGGAGACCCGGGATCGAATCCCATGTCGGGCTCCCGGTGCATGGAGCCTGCTTCTCCCTCTGCCTGTGCCTCTGCCTCTCTCTCTCTCTCTCTGACTATCATAAATAAATAAAAATTTAAAAAAATTATAAAAAAAAAAAAAGAAATGGGGAAAATCTCCTCCTTCCCAGTTGCCTTTCACTTATGTCATGCCAAGAAATAAACAAGTTGTTTGAGAATCAATGATTCATATCATCTCAGCACTAGTAGACCTTTCCCAGGAGAATTAAACTATTTTTCTCCCTTTCATCCCACTTTAAGCCTTCCTGACTCTCTCTGAAGAGAAGAACTTGGACACTTGTCCAAGGAACAATGATTAAGACTCTCTTTTGACAAGACTTTTTACTATAAGAACTCTTAAATAAACTACGTCTGGCACTGTGTTACGTACGGGAAGAGCTATTCATCTTTCGAGAGAAAAAATCCTGCAGAAAAATATTTCTCAAATAATTAGTCATGAACATTGGAAAAAGAATTCTTGCATAATATGTGCTCTTGCAAAAGCCTAAATCAAATTGAATGCGATTTATTGAGACCAAGCACACATTGTTTCATTGTTTCCATATCTGTGTTCATACTACCTATGGTTTTTTTTTTTTTTAAGATTTTATTTATTTATTCATGAGAGACACAGATAGAGAGAGGCAGAGACACAGACAGAGGAGAAGCAGGCTCCATGCAGGGAGCCCGATGTGGGACTCGATCCTGGGACTCCAGCATCATGCCCTGGGCTGAAGACAGGCGCCAAACCGCTGAGCCACCCAGGGATCTCCACTACCTATGGTTTTAATGTATTCAGGAGAGCTTGAGGATGCCATGGAGAGTACATGAATTTACAATATATAATGACATTTTAGTTCAAAGCTAATTCACAAAATAGGTTATATAGAGACTATAGCTAAATTTTATTTTTTTTATTTTTTTATTTTTTAAGATTTTATTTATTAGGGACACAGAAAGAGAGACACAGGCAGAGGGAGAAGCAGGCTCCATGCAGGGAGCCCGACGTGGGACTCGATCCAGGGTCTCCAGGATCACACTCTGGGCTAGAGGCGGCGCAAAACCGCTCAGCCACCAGGGCTGCCCTATAGCTAAATTTTAAATAATTTGGAAAAAGATAATTGTAAGTGATGACACTGGCATAGAAATTTGAAATGGTGCTACTATTAAATTATTGAAAATTAAATAATCTTAAAGTGCTTAATGAAATTATTCCTTGGACACCTACTTTAATAATGCCATTTAGAAATTAATTTTTAAATTTTCCATTGTAAATTAATTTACAGTTAAATATAGCTTCTGTTATGTTGGGGGACAAAATTGAGAATAAATTTAAAATAAGGTAATGAACCACAGCAATTATAAACTACGTGGTGCACGGAATAACACTCCCCACCCTCAAAGGTGTTCTAATTCCTGGAACTCATGATCACTTTACCTTACATGGCAAAAGGACTTTGCATATATGATTTAAATTAAGGATCTTAAGAGAGGGAAATTATCCTGGATCATTCAAGTAGCCCTAGAGTTATCACAAAGGTCTTTAGAAAAGGGGGGCAGGAGGGTGGGTCAGAGGAAGAATAAGGGATGCAACAACAGAAGCAGAAGTCAGAGGTAGAGATTTGAAGATGCTAAACTGCCGGCTTTGAAGATGGGGAAGGGGACCACTAGCCAAGGAATGCAAGCAACTTCTAGTGGATATAAAAGGTAAGAAAAGAAATTCTCCCCCAGAGTCTTCAGAAGAACACAGGCTTGCTGACACCCCAATTTAAGCCGAGTAATCTGACCTACAGAACTGTACCTAATAAATTTTGCTTGAATCCAGTACATTTATGGCAATTTGCTACAGTAGCAATTGCAAACTGACACATTTTGTAAAATAGTTGCACCTAACTCTGACAAGTTATGGTCCATTATAGTCAAATATCAAAGTTGTGGGGGAAAGATGACAGCATGAGATTACCTTAATACCGACATCAGTTGAACCAGCTATTGGAGTTAAGAGCAATTCTTAGAAAACCATCCATGCAGTTTGCTTTATTTTATTTTTTAATAATAAATTTATTTTTTATTGGTGTTCAATTTGCAGTTTGCTTTAAATTAATCTACAAGGGAATGCGGGGGCGGCTCAGTGGTTGAGCGTCTGCCTTCCGCTTGGGTAGTGATGTGGGGTACGGGATCAAGTCCTGCATGGGACTCCCCGCGGGGAGTATGCTTCTCCCTCTGCCTATGTCTCTGCCTGTCTCTCTCTGTGTCTCTCATGAATGAATGAATGAATAAATAAATAATCTACAAGAATCCTATTATGGGGACGCCTGGGTGGCTCAGTGGTTGAACGTCTGCCTTTGGCTTAGGGGTGATCCTGGAGTCCTGGGATCGAGTCCTGCATCAGGCAAGCTGCAGGGAGCCTGCTTCTGCCTCTGCCTATGTCTCTGTCTCTCTGTGTCTCTCATGAATGAGTAAATAAAATCTTAAAACAAAAAAGAATCCTAGTATAAAGTGGGAAATTTCATCTTTTTTTTTTTTAAAGATTGTATTTATTTATTTATGAGAGGCACAGGGGGGCGGGGCAGAGACACAGGCAGAGGGAGGAGCAGGCTCCCTGCAGGGAGCCCGAGGTGGGACTCCACCCCGGGACTCCAGGGTCACGCCCTGGGCGGAAGGCGGGCGCCACACCGCTGAGCCACCCGGGCTGCCCTTTGGCTCAATTTCTACTTCCCACTCTTACACTTGTCTCTCTTTCAAAAATGATAATCCAAAAATAATAATAATAATAATCCAGACCAAAAGAGCAAGCCCAACTCTCGGTTTCTTTCCAAAGTCAAGTTTGAGAGGCGGGGCGCGGTTGGCGCCCCCGGTTTGGGCCAGCGCCGGGCTGGGCTGGGGGCGCTCGAGAGCGGGGGGCGGGGCGGCGGGGCGGCGGGGCGGCGGGGAGGGGGCGGAGCGGCCGAGAGCGGGGAGGAGGAGCGGGCGGAGGGGGCGGGGCGGCCGAGAGCAGGACCGCGGGCGCCGGGTGCGCGGCGGGCGGGCGGCGGAGAGCGGGGCTGCGGCGGAGAGCGGGGCTGCGGCCGGAGCAGGGAAGCGGGGTCCGGGTGCGCCGCGGGCCGGCGTCGGGGTGCGGCGGATGGCGCTCTCGGGGCCGCTGCTCGGGGGTGCGCGCCGGGCGGTCCTCAGGTCGGCGGAGGCTGCGCTCTGGGGTGAGCTCGAGGTCCCCGGGGGTCCCCGGGGAAGGAAGTGGCCCGGGTGGCGGTGCTCTCGCTCCTTGAGGCTACCGGTTAGACAGGAGACCCATGATTCTGGGCCCCTGGGAAGACAGCACCCACTCTCAGTTCTCGTTCCTTCGGGTCCCGGGCTGCTTGGGTCTGGGGGTGCCCCTGGGGGCCGCAGGGAGAGGTCAGCGCTGCTGCTCGGGGCAGGCGCGCGGGAAGAGGCTGGTGCTCCACCGGGCGGCGAAGGTGGGCTCGCGACGCCGGGGAGCCAGGGTGCCGGGGGAGCCAGGGTGCCCGGGGAGCCAGGGTGCCGGGGGAGCCAGGGCGCCCGGGGAGCCAGGGTGCCGGGGGAGCCAGGGCGCCCGGGGAGCCAGGGTGCCGGGGGAGCCAGGGTGCCGGGGGAGCCAGGGCGCCCGGGGAGCCAGGGTGCCGGGGGAGCCAGGGCGCCCGGGGAGCCAGGGTGCCGGGGGAGCCAGGGCGCCGGGGGAGCCAGGGTGCCGGGGGAGCCAGGGTGCCGGGGGAGCCAGGGTGCCCGGGGAGCCAGGGTGCCGGGGGAGCCAGGGTGCCCGGGGCGCCAGCTTCGCGAGCGACCCCTGGGACCCACTGGGGGGCCGCGCTCGGGGCTTGATGGCAACAGTCGCCTGAGATTATAACACGTTACAGCTATTAAAGTCCCGTGCTGATTTCACAGGCGGCAGAACAAGCCAGAGAAACAAGGGTGTTAGTGGAGGCCTCGGGTGCAGTACTCGGAGCAGGCTTCCTTCCAGTCCCTTCTTTTTGCTTCCCATGCTGCCTCTCCTTTAGCACAATTTTTATTTGTGGATGCAGCTGCAGAGACTGTGGCGTAACACTGTGCCCCCAGCTCTCCCTCCCAGTTCTTCCACTTGAACTGTTGGTACCTCCTCTGTAGTTTAAAATGTGCTTTAAAAAAATTTTTTTTAAATTTATTTATTCCTAAGAGACACAGAGAGAGAGAGGCAGAGACATAGGAGAGGGAGAAGCCGGCTCACGGGGACTCGATCCCAGGACCCCAGGGTCCCAGGATCACGTCCTGAGCCGAAGGCAGATGCTCAACCGCTGAATCACCCAAGCGTCCCTAAAATGTGCTTTTTCTCTGCAAACTTGTTTGTTGAGCACCTAGTAATGCAGGCCTCCTGCTGGGGATGCAGCCTCTGCAGTTCAAGTCACGGTTTTGGGAAGAGACAGACACAAGGAAACAGTCCCCACACATGGCCTCATGAGACAGCTATGGAAAAAGCTACGATTGTACCTGAGTTGGAGAAAGTGGTAGAGAAAAGGTGCATTTTCATTTAAAAATTTTTACTAGTGTGGTGCCTGGCTGGCTCCATTGGTAGAACGTGCAACCCTTAATCTCAGAGTTGTAAATTCAATCCCCAGATTCGGTGTAGAGATTACCTAAATTTTTCAAAAAAAATTCTACTAGTGATATATTATTATGTTCCCATTATATTCAAATAGACAATAAAGCACAGCCTGCGTTCCCCTTTATATACCCTCCCACATTCCACCCTCCTCTCCAGATGTGGTTTGGTACCCGTCCTTCTAAACACGTCTCTATGGTTTAGAATTTATGCCCCAGAATTCCTGTCCCTGCAATCGTACTCCCCAGGAATAGTTTCATATTTCCTTCCAGATGTTTTTCTGGACATTTATGAAACCTAAGTATTATATTGTCTTATGTGCATATAGATCTCAAAGGGGAAGCTTTTTCATTTAGCAATACGGACATCTCTCCAAGTCACTAAATGTAGGTCTGCCTCTTTCCTTGTAAATGCTCCGTGGTATGCTTCATCATTACTTTTTTTTTTTTTAATTTTTATTTATTTATGATAGTTACAGAGAGAGAGAGGCAGAGACACAGGCAGAGGGAGAAGCAGGCTCCATGCACCGGGAGCCCGATGTAGGATTCGATCCCGGGTCTCCAGGATCGCGCCCTGGGCCAAAGGCAGGCGCCAAACCGCTGTGCCACCCAGGGATCCCCGCTTCATCATTACTTTAACCATTTCCTGTATGAACATTTAGGTTGCTTCCAATTGCCAGGATGGGTTTCTGATCTTTCAACCAAGACTTTCCAAAGAGAATGCAGTCAATCCTTGTCTTCTTCATGACTTGAGGCTGCTAACAAGCGAGGTGGTTACTTAATCAGTGACCCCTGTAACACTGAAAATGGCCTTTGTCTCCTGCATTTCCATGAAGACAAAAGCTTGCTGTCTACCTTTATTCTCTGAAGCTATCCTCTCAAATCTTTTTCTGCTAGTTTTGTTGTTCTTATCTTCCTTTTAGCTTCTGTTTAGACTTAGGCAGAAGCAGGATCCCAAATCTGACCTACTAAGTCATGTGCACTATAGCCGAGTGCCTTCCTGACACACCTGTGTGGTGGCAGGAAGTGAGTGAACTCTGACGTACTCCATCCTGCCCTATCTTTGCCCTGAGTTCTGACCTCTGTAAGATAATAAGTAGCTTTCTGGGAGGTAGCCAGGTTGTATACAGGCCTTTACTTGATCCTTGTCCTGGGGCTGCAAATAACAGTGGAAAACACAGAGGTACCCTTGTCAACATGAATCAACTGCCAGAGTAGAGGATGCTTTAAATAAGGAGGGAGGTTGGGGAAGGTGGGGACCTGGGGACTGGTTGGGCTCTTTAAGGGAAAGTACTGTGATGAGAATAGTAAAAGGAGATGGAGAAGACAAGTGACTTTGAGAAGCTGAAAGATAGTGTAAGGTGGTCCCATCTGCTGTTAAACTCACCATTTCATGAAGTAAATGCATTGCCTTACCTAAAACTTCCATCTTAACCTTCATTCACTAGGATGGTTGTTCACATGCTTTTCACATTTTGCTGTAAGTGGTTGCCAAAAAAATCAAAATATTTATTAAAGTGATTATATCAGAAGTTATAAAATGTTCACCCTAAACCCAAATACCCATTTGAGAAATAAGCACAGCAAATGTTTTTCCTAATATTTTCTCTCCAAAGTAACAATCATTATTTCTACTATATTCTTTCTAGGTTATGTGTTGTTTATATTGACCGTTACATGGCCCCTAGTATAGTTTTCAATATTCAACAGATACTGACATGGGTTTTCTAAAGTGTCAACATCCCAAAGAAGAGGAGGGATGAACCAGAGAATTTATTTTATAACTGTGGCAAGAGTGAGTTGCTATTATTATGATTGTTGTTATTATTAAACAAAAACTGTTATGTCAAATAAGTACATTTTTCACATCAAAACTTTATTTATTTGAAACTATAAAAAGTATACCAAAATGAATTGGTAGGAAATAATGGTAGACTATTTCTTTTTTTTTAAGATTATATGTATTTATTCATGAGAGACAGAGAGGCAGAGACAGGCAGAGGGAGAAGCAGGCTCCCCACGGGGAGCCCAGTGCAGAACTCGGTCCCAAGACCCCAGATCACGACCTGAGCCAAAGGTAGATGCTCAACCACTGAGCCACCCAGGCTCCTGGTAGGTTATTTATAAGAAATTTAGTTTAGTATTTTTTTTAAGATTTTATTTATTTATTCATGATAGAGAGAGAGAGAGAAAGAGAGAGAGAGGCAGAGAAAACAGGCAGAGGGAGAAGCAGGCTCTATGCAGGGAGCCCAACTTGGGACTCGATCCCAGGACTCCAGGATCATGCCCTGGGCCAAAGGCAGGCACTGAGCCGCTGAGCCACCCAGGGATCCCCTAGTTTAGTATTTTAAAGTACAACATATAGTATAAGACTATGCTATACAATAATATAGAAAAGAAGCTAAGTTTATGAAAAAATAAATTCAGAACCCAAGTCATGTATATGGTTTCTATATTTAGTTTCCTTAAACATACAATTAATTAAATTGCATTAGGCTAATTGAAATTAAATAATTTAAAGGATAGGGGTGCCAGGATGGCTCAGTTGGAAGAGCACAGTGACTCTTGATATTGGTCATGAGTTTGAGCCCCAGTTGGGTGTAGAAGTTATCTAAATAAATAAATAAACTTTAAAAAATTCAAAGAATAATTGAATCTAGAATTTAGAAATAATGTTGAAGTAATCCTAAATTTCTTAAGTTTTTTGTTTGGAAAAAGTGCTTATTTCTACAGGTCTCCTTACTAAAAAGACCTGATAATTGTAGTAGAAAAGCAAACTTCTAAACATGTAAACAGTATGGATCAGAGCATTCTGAATTATACTAGATCTTCAATTTGCATAGTCTAATATGATGTGATTTTAAATATTTTTAGGTCATCGTACTTATTTCAAACAAATTTGGGTTGGTAGGTTGATTTTTTAAATTTTTGTTGAACTGTAGTTATTTGAAAAACAGCAAATGCAGAGACAGGCGTTTTCTGAACTCCTCTTACCCATCTAAAGACAGATCCTCCAAAAGGATCTCAACTGTCATAAATCCCTTCCCCCAGAATTTCATCAACCAGGGAAGATTAACTCATCATAGGAAAGGAGATCAGAACTCAACACCACACCCAGATTTTGTCACAAACTGTCAAACTTTCTATCTCTGTTCCTCTTAGGGCCTATTCATCCTTCCTAAACATCATTTACTCTCCTCTAAGAAGCCTAAGACCCTTCTCCATTTTCCCTGTTAAAGATGAGAATTCTAGGGGCGCCTGGGTGGCTCAGTAGTTGAGTGTCTGCCTTTGGCTCAGGTCGTGATCCCAGAGGGCTGGGATCGAGGCCCACATCGGTCTTCCAGTATGGGACCTGCTTCTCTCTCTGCCTGTGGCTCTCTCTCTCTGTGTGTGTGTCTCTCATGAATAAAAAAAAAAAAAAAAAAAAAAAAAGGATGAGAATTCTAATTTTTTATCTAAAAAATATATATTTTTAAATTTTTACCTTTTCTACCTTCATCCATTTCTCCCACCCCATACTCCCTGCCTCTGGCAACCACTAATCTGTTCTGTGTCTATAAGCTTGGGCTTTGAGAGTTTATTTTTTTTGTTTGTTTTAGGTTCCACATATGAGATCACACATTATATTTGCTTTTCTCTGACTTAGTGTAATAATACCCATGTCTCAAATGACAAGAGTTCATTCTTTTTTATGGCTGAATAATATTCGTGTGTGTGTGTGTGTACTACAATTTCTTTATCCATTGACACTTGGATTGTTTCCATATCTTGGCTGTTATTTTTATTTTTTTAAGGATTTATTTATTTATTTATTTATTTATTTATTTATTTATTTATTTATTTATTTGAAAGAGAGAAAGCGAGAGTACAAGCAGGGGGAGACAGAGCAGCAGGCTCCCCACTTAGCAGGGAGCCCGGCGTGGGGCTGCATCCCAGGACTCTGGGATCAGGACTTGAGCAGAAGGCAGATGCTTAACAGACTGAGCCACCCAGGTGCCCCATATCTTAGCTGTTATTAATAATGCTTCAGTAAACATGGGAGTGCATATAGCTTTTCAAGATAGCATCTTCATTGTCTTCAGATAAATACCAGGAGTGGAAATGCTGGATCATATTGTAGTTCTATTTTAAAATTTTTTAAAGATTTTATTTATTTATTCATGAGAGACACAGAGGGAAGCAGAGACATAGGCAGAGGGAGAAGCAGGCTCCCTGCAGAGAGCCCGATGTGGGACTCCATCCCGAGACCCCAGGATCACGCCCTGAGCCGAAGGCAGATGCTCAACTGCTGAGCCACCAGTCATCCCCCTATTTTTAATTTTTTGAGGAACCTCCATACTGTTTTCCACAGTGGCTGCACCAATTTACATTCCCACCAATAATGCACGAGGGTTCCCTTTCCTCCACATCCTCACCAACATTTATTATGTCTTATCTATGGATAATGGCCGTTCTAGCTGGAGTGAAGTGATAACTCATTCTGGTTTCAATCTGCATTTCCCTGATGATTAATGATGTTGAACATCTTTTCATTTGTCTTTTGGCCATCTATATGTTTTTTTTTTAAGATTTTGTTTATTTATTTGAAAGAGAGTGAGAGTGAGAGAGATCACAGAAAGAGAGGTAGAAAGAGAAGCAGTCTCCCTGCTGAGCAGGGAGCCTGATGCAGGGCTGGATCCCAGGACCCTAAGATCATGACCTGAACTGAAGGCAGATGTTTAACAACAGAGCCACCCAGGCATTCCATCTGTATGTCTTTGGAAAAATGTCTGTTCAGATCTTCCACTCATTATGCTTTTGTATATTATATATAGATCTGTAGCAGAAATCATATATATATATATATGTATAATGTGATCTATTGTGCACACTTTTCTGCATTTTTTCTCACTTAGGTATTTAGAAGTTTCCATGGCAGTACACATAACTCTCTTAACCACTGCTTGTATTCCACAGTATGGATTGCCACAGTTTATTTAACCAGTCTCCTGATGGACATTTTGGTTTCTATTTTTTGCTGTTAAAATTTTTTTTCCAATAATTATCATTGTACATACCTCTTTGTGTATATGCACAAGTATTTTACTAGAATAGATACCTATAAATGAAACTAATTGGGCTGGGGACAAGTGGCATTTAACAGTCTTCAAGGAGAGTAAGAGTGTGTCAGGTAGAGATGAGGAAGGGAGGTATTCCCTTCAGAAAGAAGTGTGCAGGGATCCCTGGGTGGCTCAGAGGTTTAGCCCCTGCCTTCGGCCCAGGGTGTGATCCTGGAGACCCAGGGTCAAGTCCCATGTCGGGCTCCCTGCATGGAGCCTGCTTCTCCCTCTGCCTATGTCTCTGCTTGTGCTCTCTCTCTCTCTCTGTCTCTCTCATGAATGAATAAATAAAAATTTTTTTTAAAAAAATCTTAAAAAAAAAGAAAAAAGTGTGCATAAATCATGAAGGAAGGCGAAAAAATATACTTAAAGATTGCACTGTATAGATTATCTAAATTTCACAGCAACTCAGAAAGGTTAAATAATAGTATTCCTGTTTTACAAATAAGAAACTAAGTCCCAGAGAGTTTATATAATCTGCCCAGGATTACAGAGCTAAATGGACAAGCCAGGATTTGAACCTGGTTTATCTGACTCTAGAATCCCTGCTCTTTCCATTGTAAAAATGTAGTGAGAGCACATGTATACTTTTAACGTAGCTGGAGGGAAGGGTTATTGAGGCAGAGGAGGAATGAGGAAGAGGAGAAGGTGTGGTAAATTATGCTGGTAAAGTAGGTTGAAGGACATAATAGAACGTACTAAGGAGTATGGACTGTGTCCTATAATGTAGGCTGTAGGTAATACCCAGGTGAGGCTAGATTTACCACTGTGCCAACAGCCAAACTGGAGTTTATTTAAAAATTAGGCTCAAAAATGTGAAAAATCAGGTACAGCTTGTGTTACTCTCGGGAAGCCCTCAAGAGAACCCTACATCATCCCAATAAATCCCAAACAGACAGTTTTCCTTCAGTGTAGGAACTGATTGCTGTTTCTTTGATCAAGCAAAGGATGAAGTGGTTGATTTACACGTGGAAGCCCCCTTGTACAAAAAGATACACTAAAAAAAAAAAAAAAAAAGATACACTATAGCTTTACCTAAAGAATTAGTGTGGACTGGAGGCTCATACCATGAGAGGCTTGGGGGAGCTGAGACTTATTAGGGGAATATTTGTACTTTGGCTCAGAGTGGAAAGCTAGGAAAACTATTCCTCACTGATTATAAACCTGTTTTCCAATGCCCCCCCCCAAAGTATAGCTGAATTAGAGAAAGTTCAAGGTCAATTTGATTCTACAATATAAGAAAAACATAACTGGGGGTACCTGGGTGGCTCAGAGGTTGAGCATCTGCCTTTGGCTCCAGTCATGATCCCGGGGTTCTGGGATCGAGTCCTGCATCAGGCTTCCGGCAGGGAGCCTGCTCCTCCCTCTGCCTGTGTCTCTGCCTCTTTCTCTGTGTCTCTCATGAATAAATCGATAAAATCTTAAAAAAAAAAAAAAAGAAAAGAAAAGAAAAATACGTAACTATCTCTGATTCAGTGGCAGAGGTTACATGCTGAGATGATGTTTGCTTCCCAGTGTGAAGTACCACAGTCTTGATTTTAACAGTTTTTTAAATTACCACACTTCTCCAGTTCCTAACAATGAGGTACTCAGGAACAAGTGTGAACTCAGCCTACTGACTTTTTATATCTGGGAATTCACAAAACAGCATGTTGAGTGAGAAATAGTTTTATCCCAGGCATTTTAAAGATCTAATCTTGTAGATAACATGAGCTGACTTTTCAAAATCTGAAGAGGATGGGGAAATTTGTATTTGTATTTTTTTTATTTTGTTTACTGTGATAGAAATATACATAACATAAAATATGTCATTTTAACCATTGTTGAACGTACAATTCAGTGGCATTAATTATATTCACAACATCGCGCAGTCATCACCACTGTATTTCCAAAAATTTTCATCACTCCAAACAGAAACTCAAGCCCACTGGGGAATAGCACCTTTCCCTCCAACTCCTGGTTACCTCAAACCTACTTTCTATGAATTTACCTGTTCTAGATATTTCAAATAAGTGGAATCATAAAATATTTGTCATTTTGTGTTTGGCTTACTTCACTTAGCATGTTTTCAATGTTGTAGTTTCGTGCTGTAGTTATGTGTTAGAATTTCATTCCTTTTTCTGGCAGAATGATATTCCATTGTGTGTGTATCCTACATTTTATTTACCCGTTCATCTGTTGAATGAGCTTGGGTTGTTTCCACCTTTTGGCCTTTGTGAGTGATTGTGAATAATGCTGTTATGAACATTGATGTCTTTGTTTGAGTCCCTGTTTTCAGATCTTTTGGGTACATACCTTGGAGTGAAATTGCTGGGAAACCTGTATTTTTAAACTATTGTATTCGTCCATTTCCCCATCTTTTGCTATCAGTGAGAAAGGCAAATGAAAGTAGAACAGTGTTTGGTTTTTATAAGAAAATATGGTGCTTCAGAACTCACTTTTGGCTTTTCTTAACTACTTAATAAATAGAACCATAAAACATCTCTTTTGGCCTATGTTTAATCCACAGACCTTATTTAAATTTCATCAATTTTCCCACTGATGTTTCTTATCTGCAGGAAATTTACTGAGACGTGAAAGGATGAACCAAGGAAGAATGGGAACCTCTGGTTCATACGTGGTGTTCTCCAACTAGTTCTTTACATTTAATGCTCTATTTTGGACTACTTACATTAAATAATATTCCATTGTATAAATGTACCACTTATAACCATTCCCTTATGGATAGACTTCCAGCTTCTTTCCATTTTTCAGTATTGTAGAGAATGCTGCCAACATATATATTTATACATACACACATTTGTATGTATTCGCGCTAATACTTCTGTATTAAGATAGATTCCTAAAAGTAAAATTGTGAGGTAAAAAAGATATACCTACATAAAATGTCATTAGGGCTAAATTTTCCTTTCAAAAGGTTTTAACATTACACATTCCCAACAATGTACAAGAGTACTAATTTCCTCATACCCTCACTAATATTTGGTGTTATCAAATCTTTATTTACAAACCTGACAAAATTTGAAAACTTTTGTTTACATCTTGTATTTCCTTCATAAGTAGTGAGACAGGGCATTTTTTTACATTTTATTAACCATCTGTATTTTTCAAGTCAAGTTCCCTGTTTTTGTTTTGACTGTTTTCCTAGTGAGAATTTTGTCCTTTTCCTATTTGTACGGGCTCTATTAATACTAATGTTTTGTCTTTTCTATGTTACAAATATTTTGTTCCTGCCTGCCACTTGTCTTATTATAGCACTTTTATGAGGTCAATTCTTTATGACTTTTGATTTTGCCATGTTTAGAATGGCTTTCTTATCCCAAGATCTAAATTATCTGCTCATATTTTCTATTAGTATTTCTAAGATACTAGTTTTTAGGTTGAAATTTTAATTTATTTACACGTAAGGAATGAGGCCATAGCCTGCTTAAAGTTTCTTCCTGATGCCTAGCTACATATTTATTGAACAAAATTTCCCCATTGATCTGACTGTTACCAAATACCTAATTCTCATAGATAGAATATTGTGTGTTTCTGGACTTAGACATTTAAACCTTTTCCTGTGCCAGTTTATACTATTTAAACCAATTTCACTTTGTAAGATCTTTAATATTTTAAGCAGAATTTGGAGCATTATTAGTTACCTTTTTTTACAGTAGTCATTTTGTTGTAAAATATTAGTATGTTTTATTTTTATCCTATTTTTAAAAATCTTTTGGGTTTTCTTTCATGTTTAAAAAAACAATTTGGGGGCAGCCCTGGTGACGCAGTGGTTTGGTGCTGCCTGCAGCCTGGGGTGTGATCCTGGGGACCAGAATCGAGTCCCACATCGGGTTCCCTGCGTGGAGCCTGCTTCTCCCTCTGCCTGTGTCTCTGCCTCTCTCTGTGTGTCTATGAATAAATAAATAAAATCTTAAAAAAAAAAAGAAATTGGAGGGCAGCCCCGGTGGCGCAGCGGTTTGGCACCGCCTGCAGCCCAGGGCGTGATCCTGGAGACCCGGGATCGAGTCCCGCGTAAGGCTCCCTGCGTGGAGCCTGCTTCTCCCTCTGCCTGTGTCTCTGCCTGTGTCTCTGCCTGTCTCTCTCTCTCTCTCTGATTGAATAAATAAATAAATCTTAAAAAAAAACCAAAACAATTTGGACCTACAGAAAGTTGCAAAGGTAAAAAAGAGTTCCCTTTATTCTTACTCAACTTCCCCTAATATAAGCATCTTACATAGTACAGTTTTTGAAATCAGGAAATATTGACATAATACTGTGAACTAATCCACAGACCTTATTTAAATTTCATCAATTTTCCCACTGATGTTTCTTATAGTCCTATATCCAATCCAGGATCCTATGTTGTATTACGCTGTATGACTCTTTAGTCTGCTTTAATCTGTGATAGTTCCATAGTCTGTCATAACTTTGACACCTTTTAAGAGTACTGGTTCTTTGTAGATTGAGTTTATCTGAGATTTTCTTCTGATTTGATTCAGAGTATACATTTTGGCAAAAATACTAAGGAAGTGATGTAATCTTCTTTGAGCATATCAGAAAGTACGTGATGTCAACATTTCTTACTAGTGATCTTTGAATAATTGGTTAATGTAGTATCTTTCAGCTGATTCCTTTTGTAATTAGTAGGTATCTCCTAGGGAGATACTCTCCTATTTCTCATCATAATTTCACCCACTAACTCTAGCATCCACCAACATCTCTTGCTGAAATAATTATTATTGGATTGTCAACCTAATGGTGATTTTCTCTTCAAAATTCGTTCTACATTTATAAATTGAAATAATCCCTTCTCCCCATTTACTCAATTATATCCTTATATCAATATGGACCCATGGATTTATTTTATGGGTTATTACCCAGTACCATATTATGTTATCAATTATTTTTTTAAGGTTTTTTTTTTTTAAGTTTTTATTTATTTAAGTAATCCCTACACCCAATGTAGGGCTTGAGCTGACAACCCCAAGATCAAGGGTCACATGCTCTTCGGAGCCAACCAGGCGCCTCACCAATTATTTAACAGATAGTAACAGTGCCTGTAAGTACTTACAAGTGTAGTCTCAAATGTAAGGTTCCCACATCTAACATATGGCTTATTATCTTCGCTTGCAAGGGGAAATTAAAATTTTCTTAACATTATAAGTTGGATCATGGTAAGACTTACAAATTATTTGCAAGATTCAGTTACCAAATAGTGAATGTGTACTTACAAGCTCCACAGAATTAAGGACTTGGAGAGTAGAATATGAGCTGGCCAAGGCCAGCCATTATGCATGGAGGGCGAGATGGTAGGCTCTTACAGGGTGTGTGCAAAATACACAGTATGGTGAAGTCAAAAGATCAACTACAGTTAGCTGACTGGAGCCAGAGGGAAACTCCTTTGACCTGCTTTCCAGATATTAATAGCAATGTTATTTTGAAGGTGCCTAAATTATTTTATTCTTTCCAGGTTTGAAGTCAATAAAAGGAAGCTGCCACAATTTTTGTACTGCTATTTTTAAAGATGTCACTTATAAGGAACTTAAAAACCTCTTGAATTCCAAAAAAATTATGTTAATTGATGTTAGAGAGACATGGGAAATTGTCAAGTATGGAAAAATCCCTGGGTCTGTCAATATACCACGTAAGTGACATGTATCTCGAACTGATTCATCCCACAAAAGTATATATTGAGTAATTTACTGTATCTAAAATTTAATTCAAATTCTTTTTTTTTCAGTGGGTGAGGTAGGTGAAGCTCTACAGATGAACCCAAAAGACTTCAAAGAGAAGTACAATGAAGTAAAGCCATCCAAATCTGACAGTCTAGTGTTTTCTT
The DNA here is from genome assembly GCF_048418805.1 of Vulpes vulpes. NCBI lineage: Eukaryota > Metazoa > Chordata > Mammalia > Carnivora > Canidae > Vulpes > Vulpes vulpes. Next base: position 186,362,913 of record NC_132780.1, read on the forward strand.
GTTTAGCCGGAGTGAGAAGCAAGAAGGCATTGGACACAGCAATATCCCTGGGCTTTAACAGGTGCATAGATAAAGTATAAAATGTATTCAAGAATGTGCATAGCAATGTTTCATATGTATTACATTTTTACTGGTCTACTGAAAAATTTCTTATAATTACTGTGTTAGTAATTGTAGGCTCTTATATTTTCATCCTACTCAAAAGTAACTCTTATAAATAGGCTTGAGGTCTAGAGTAGTCATTGTATCTCTAAATCACTAAAGTTTCTATCAACCTTGTGTTATAAAGCAGGAGGAAAGTTTACAGCACTAACCTTGCTATATGTTTTCAGTGCTCAACACTATGCTGGAGGATGGAACGAATGGGCAACCCATGAATTTTCAGAGAAGAAACATGAAAATTGAATTCTGGAACACAAGTTGGCTCTTTTCTTGTGTACATGCAGCCTAGGATAGTGAAATGAACAAAAGAATAACAATCTAGCCCTGGCATCACTGGCTAATGGGAAGGGGATTTTGTGTAATTCAATTATTTGTTGAATCTTTCCCTTAACTATAAATTGAGAATACTACTTGCCCTTAGCTATTTCCAAAAGCTACTGATAATTGAAATAATGTATATGACTTGCCATGGAAATATAAGGTTGGGATTCTCGAATTTTTAAATAGTTTAGTATAGTACAATAGTTTTCCTGAAGCCTGGGTTACTTATAATACCTAATCATATTGTATGACCATTTGTGTTAGCATAGCGTCTATTCATTGAAGAGGCTATGAGCTAGACAAGTTATCTTTTTAAATGATTAAAATACTTTTTTCCTTTGTAAATTTCCCAATTTTAGAAAATTCATAAAAGTTATTTTCCTATTATGATATACAGTACAGATATTTTTGTGGATCTACTTTTCACCCATGAGTATTTACTGAATGTTGAATAATATAAAACAGCTAGTAAGCATTTCTTGAACATCTTTTCTTAGTTTAGATCCTATGCTAAATATTCCAAATGCTAAAAAGATAATAAAAAAGATGTGATTCTTCTCTGAATATGTTTGATTTCTAGCAGAAACTTATAAAACTTTATCAGCTTATAAAAGTTAAATTTAAAAAAGCGGACTTAGTCTTAAAACACCAAGAATCTGAGATCCAGAATAGTAGGTGAAATATGAACAATGAAAATACATTAACACCACCCAAAAACTTATGGCAGTGTTGTAACCAGCATGATAGTGATACGATCTGCAACTTAAAAAATTAATATGATCTATAAAGATAGAAATAACAACAGTGATTGCTTCTGTAGAGGGAAGATTAACTGGAAAAAGCAAGGAGGGAAATTTCTAGGGTGATGGAATTGCTTTAGATCTTGATTGAGGTGTTGGTACACAGTATACATTCATCAAAATTCACTGGACACTTGAAAACATACATTTTCTGTAAATTAATCTCAATTAAAAATAATGAAAATAGGAGGGAAAAAGTTTAAATGTAAAAGACTCTCACTAGCATGAGTATATGCCTTTGGAATGTCAAGTCCTATATTTATCAATGCCCTAGTGCACTGGTGCTTCCTTCCATCTGTGCCTTTCCAGACCCAAATGTGTTTGGTCTCTTTTATGTAGTCATTCAGACCACGTAGGCCTAGGAAGTAACTATAAGAACTTGGTTTGTCGGGGGATCCCTGGGTGGCGCAGCGGTTTGGCACCTGCCTTTGGCCCACCGCGCGATCCTGGAGACCCGGGATCGAATCCCACGTTGGGCTCCCGGTGCATGGAGCCTGCTTCTCCCTCTGCCTGTGTCTCTGCCTCTCTCTCTCTCTCTGTGTGACTATCATAAATAAATAAAAATTAAAAAAAAAAAAAAAAGAACTTGGTTTGTCCTAAATGATATTATAAAGCCATGGGGAATCTGGGGTAGAGATGTGATGTGGCCACCTTGAACTTCTATTTCTGATAATGTCAGTCTAGTTTCTAGCAGAGCAAATTCCCTACAAGAACTAGAAAAGCTGGGAAAAAAAAAAAAAACACCTGCACACATGCATGAATGCAGGCTCCTTGATGTTGGTTCATCCTCTACAGCTTTCCTTCTCTCTGCATCATATAGCTCTTCAAATCCTCGCTGCCTTAGTAATTCCTTCATGGCTTTAAACTGATCTTATTGATATACCTATATAGACAAATGTTACTAGGACAAATATACTAAGGTGGGATTTGAAGAGACACAATCTGAGAGAGAAGGGAAGTTGTGGTTGAAGTACTGGGCCCATCAAGAAATAAGAACCTGGGTAAATACACCAACCATTTTAGTTGGAAGCCCTGGGAAACTATACCCGAGGAGTAAAGGTGACCCAGAAATTGACCAACCCTCAGAAAATGTAAGACCAGCTTTGAATCCACTAAATCCCTGAATTGAGGTGATCTTCCTGATACCCTAAGTACCTACCAGCAGTAAATCTTCTTGTAAGAAAGATGTCATTAGCTGGCGCAAGGGGTTGGCAACAATAAGTATTTTAGGTTTATGGGCCTTAAGGTCTCTATTGCAACTAGTCAGCTCTGCTACTGTAGCACAAAGCAACGAGAGACAATACACAAATGAGTGAGTGTGGCTGTATCTCCACCAAACTATGGCCACTTTGGTTTGAATTTTATATTTCATGTGTTCCAAATAATCTTCTTTTATTTTTCAGCCATTTAAAAATATGGCAAACATTCTTAGCTCAAAGGCCAGGCAAAGCTAGACGGCAGGTAGGATTTGACCCATGGGGCATAGCCATGAACCACAAATATTCCCTACAGTTCTTCATATTTAATGTTCAGAATTCTATAAAACTTATCAGAAATAGCAGTAAATAAGACCTCATGATTGAAAAAGAAGAAAAACAACAGAACAAGGTAGAAAAAGAAGGAAAAAAGACACAATAGAAACAAATCTACAGATACGTGTCAGAAAATAACCGATTTTAGGGCAGCCCCTGTGGCGCAGCGGTTTAGCACTGCCTGCAGCCTGGGGTGTGATCCTGGAGGCCCGGGATCAAGTCCCATGTCAAGCTCCCTGCATGGAGCCTGCTTCTCCCTCTACCTGTGTCTCTGCCTCTCTCTCTGTGTGTCTCTATGAATAAATAAATAAAAATCTTAAAAAAAAATAACTGATTTTATATATTCAATAACTTAGGTGAGAAAAATTATTAAAGTAATGGAAACTACAAAAAGTATCAAATAGAAATTCTAAATTTTAAGAATACAGTAACTGAAATTAAAAACCCAGTAGATGGTGGATGGGCTTAACAGACACAGGTAAGGATTAATAAAAATGAAAAAAAATGAGGTACATATTAACGTGATGACTCTGAATATTTAGAGAAGTAAATTACAGAAACATGTACAATATAGTTTGAAACCATGCAAAGTACTGTTATTTATAAGTATATGTACATAAGTATAAATTCTGAGAATAATAAATAGCAAATTCAGAATAATTTCCTTTGGGGAGAAGCCACAGGAGACTTTTTAGCATGTTTGTTGGTTAAACAAATATTTTACATTTTGAATATATGGGATAGGAACTTAGTATCTCTAACTTGGAGGCAGGCAACTAAACCAGATTTTTATAATTATAATACTTTGGATTCCTGGTGCTTTTTAAAAGAAAACTTATGATAATGTTTCCTATTTACCCAAATATAATTGTACTTGTATCATTTTGAAGATAATATATTTTATATTCTATATTCAAATTTATAAAGACAAGCCTCATTGTCAGTTATTCTGAAATAAAAATTTAACAAATGTATCTGAAGCTTCACTGACCTTTATACTAAAAGTCTTAAGAGTAAAATCATTACTAACTTCTATGGTATTGGATGCCTCAAAATATATAACATGATTTAATACATAATTTAACAAGTGGCTACATCATGTTTCAGAAATGTAGAATGGCTAGATTACTTTTTAAAATGCTGAGCCACCTGGGTGGCTCAGTGGTTTAGCGCCTGCCGTTGGCCCAGGGCGTGATCCTGGAGTCCCGGGATCAAGTCCCACATTGGGCTCCCTGCATGGAGCCTGCTTCTCTCCCTCTGCCTGTGTCTCCACCCCCCCCCCCCCGCTCTGTTTCTCATGAATAGATAAATAAAATCTTAAAAATAAAAATAAAATGCTGTATGTACTGCTCATAGTTCTCATAATGGGATAAAAGGAAGCTGTCCTAGAAAACCTGGCAACAGTGGACAGGCTCAGAGTTCTGAGTTAAAGTGCGTCAGTTGGGGCAGCCTGGGTGGCTCAGCGGTTTAGCACTGCCTTTGGCCCAGGGCATGATCCTGGAGACCGAGGATCTAGTCCCACGTCGGGCTCCCTGCATGGAGCCTGCTTCTCCCCCTGCCTGTGTCTCTGCACCTCTCTTTCTCTCTCTGTGTCTCTCATGAATAAATAAATAAATAAGAATAAAGTGTGTCAGTTTTCCTTCATTTACATTCTCTTACTTGCCTTATGATCCCACTGAGGTCTCTTGCATTCTGATAATGCATCCCTTTGCTATCTACTATGTATATGCCATGGAAATACTGGAGAGAGGTAGGATCAGGAGCTAACCTGTGAGAAACTGGTACTATTGACAAATGGAAAACTGAGTGCTTCTACCATCAGTCAGTAAAAGTTATTTCTCAGTGTCTAAAAGGGCAGCAATTAAATAACAGAAAAGTCTAATTTTGTCACCTTTTCTCAGTGCTGCAAGTGTCGCCAGGAGCAAGGACAGAAAGGAAAAAGGAAATTTTAATAAAAGTATCATAATAGTAGAATCTGGCTCAAGTATATTCACATGGGGGATAATAGTATTGTTTTGAAGCTTACATAAGATAATGTATGCCCAGTATACTGTTACTATGTGGATCCGTACAGTATGGTACTTGTTTACATAGGCAGCTGATATTTTAGGTTGCATTCATTTGACATTAATGGGTAGAGTGGTGAAACTTCCAGCTAAACATGTGTGGGCAAGAATGCCAGTGAGATCCCTTACTGCAGGTGGGAAGATAAAATGAAACTGAATGCTGTACGATGAGATTCCTAGGTCCCTGACCTCACTTGTCTCCAAGAACTCTGAATGGTCCAGCTCACTACCACCACACATAAAGCCAAAAGCTTCCTTTCTAGGAAAGCTGACTCCCTGGCAAAGAAAAAGCTTTAGAATATTTTGTTGGGGGTGGGAGGGATAATAACGAAAACACTTTGTTGTTCCCTGAACCTATAATGAGGCCCACGACTGTAAAGTCCTACCCATGCACACAGACCTCTCACTTATCATCTTGGGCCTTTCAAATATCAAGGATCCTGAGACGATTAAAGCAAGATTCTAACTTGAAAAATTATGACCAAACAGAGAAAAGGAACGTCAAGGAAAAAGTGTTAATGAAGGAAACAAAAATTTTAAAATGACCGAAAAGCCCAAATTAGTATCTGTAGAATGATAACACACTGCATTCTCAAACAAGAACAAGGTGCTACTTAAAAAGCACCTTTTCTGAAGCAACTAGTGTAGTCCATTAAAACAAAGGCAAAGAAAAAGATAGGATTCCCCCTATCTTGGCTACCTAAACAAAGATGAAGGGCTTGGGGAAGAATGTTTCCTTGTGAGAAACCTAGGGAGTAAATGAATAATAAGTGATTCTGGTGATAAATAAAAGATACAAAGTAAACTGAGCAAATTACAACCAAGGCAATTACCCTCCTTTCATAAAGACAAAAATATTCTCCAAGAAAGGAAATATACCACAGTATACTACAGAACACAATGTTATCTATATATACTTAATATATATATTATTAATTTAACAAAAAGTGTACACTTAAATTGAGAAGACAATGGAACAGAAGTCTTATTATTATATAACCGGTTTGGTGGGGAAGCAGGAATAGATGGAGGTGTGTGAGAAAAAAGTGAAATCTTCACCTTCCAGAGTAGGAAGTTACTAGATAATTTTACTACTGAAAAAAGAATCAAAACACTGGAGGGTAAACAGAGGAGGCAGTAAGGTGAAGTAATTAAGAGCATGGCCCTGGAGGCCAGCTGCCCAGGTTTTAAGAATTAGAACCTAATCCAAGCTCTTGTCACTTATTTGACCTGTGATTGGTAAGTTAACTTTCTGTTCCTGAGTTTCCTCCTCTCTACAATAATTGTTCTGAGGATTAAAGTACTTCATAATATAGGAAGCTGAGAAAATTCTTGTCATCTAAGTGCTCAATAAATGCTATAATTATATGCTTGTTACTTGGAAATGTGGAAGTAACACAACAGCAAAGAAATAACCAAAAGTTGCTCCTGGGGAGCAGGAATGAGCAGTAGGGAGAATGGGTCAGGGGTCTAACATTTTCCTTGCCTTACAGCAGCACAGTCCAACAACTATAATGCAAGCTGTTTAGGTGATTTAGTTGTCTTACATTTTAAAAAGAGGTGAAATTAATTTTAATAGTGTCTTATTTGGTCCTATCATCATTTAAAATGTGTAGCATTAAAAATTAGATATTTTACTTTCTTTTGTTTTTGTCCTAAGTACTGAAATCTAACATGTATTTTTACATTTATAGCACATCTCAGTTTTGACTAGCCACATTTTCAGTGTTCAATAGCCCCATGTAGCTAGCTAGTGGCTCTCACACTGGGTAGTGCAGCCTATACGATTTGATTTTTAAAAACAATACATGTCATCAATGGCTGACAAATTACAGAAAGAGACAATCAACTATGATATGCCCTCTAATGGAAGATACCTTATACAGTAGTCTACCTTTTCAAAAAAAAATTTTTTTTGAATCTGAACTTGATCAAGACTTACAGAAAATACTGGAAAAGGAACACGTTAAATGGCACCTCAAGGATACAATTAGCAAGATCCATATTGGTGGGATACTCTTAGTAGATAATCAAACCACAAAGGGAAATTTAAAAAATAAGATGGAAGAGGAACCATGAATTTAAAAAGATTTTAAGGATTTATCAATTAATTGCAATGTTTGGTCCTTATTTAGATCTGACTAGAATTATTTAACAATTTCTCCTGATAAATATAACTGAGAATTTCAACAATGAATATTTGATAGTACAACATTATTTTGACTAATTCTTTAGGTATAATACTTCTGGTTTTTAAAGAGCCATTGTCTTTAGGAATATATACTGAAATAGAGATGAAAGATGGTATCTTGGATTTGTTTCAAAATAATATCCATTTTATGGGAAGCAAATGTGAGTTTAATGAAATGAAATTGGCCACGAATTAATCATTGTTGAAACTGGGTAACAACACATGGAGTTCATTACACTATTTTATTTACTCTTGTATATGTTGTTTTAAATTTTCTATAATAAAAATTTGAAAACAAAACACCAAGTCATATGTATTGCTTTTCAAAATAAAAATTTTAAAGGAATAAAAGAGAGCTCAAATGAAAAATTAGGGTCAAGTCAATGATTGTGATATATAATCAGTCTGCTCTTCCAACCCAAACCCAACCTTAATCCTTTCAGACCCGAGGAGAGCTTTTTTCCTCATTTCTTATCCTGCCCATAAGCCTACAAAACCTATATTTATCATTGGTATTGACTTTACACATAATCTCTCAATTTATCTAATCCTCTCCACAAGGAAGGAGAACTCTAAAGTCTGTTTATAAGCCATTTGAAATTACCCAACTTGACAAACTATAGAAGACATTAATACTGATCCAAAGGAAGAAGGACTCAGAAAACAAAAGGCAGATTAAAAAAATAAATTCAAGACACTAGTCAATATAGCTGGAGAACTTTACTTTTATTCTTGAAGTTTTATACTAGGAAGTCAACATTTAATTTAATAATCCATTGTTCACAATTGATTTATAAAAAATTTAATCCTTAAGTTGTACATCAATATCCTATGACTCCAAATTTTATCACTCTCCTTCAAATCTGAAGAAAATGATTATTTTAAGTTCCACAGACAGCACAGTCCCACTGACATAACATTTAGTTCAAAGTCCTACACTCATGAGAATTAAGAATAGCCAGTATCAAACTGGCCTGAAACCTGATTGTGTTCCTGGCTCAGGATACCTGTAGTAAATTTGTAAATCCACACTAAGACACAAAAATAAACTAGGGTGTGATGTCATATAAAAAACTTTTCACAGTAGAGTAAAAATTAACATTAAAATGTTACCAAATTTCAACCATATTATGGTATTTTATCCAATTAGCTTTCAAAATGCCTGATTAACTGTGAATCAAATGCAAAGAACATCATGTAGGATTTTTTTTTTTCAAAGTTTGCCCAGCACTTCAAAATGGTTATGGAATTAATATAACTTTTAAAATGTCAAAGTATGCTATACATATTGCACTTTTCTGCTAGGCTGGGCTAGTATCTTCCATGGCAAGATACTAAAACTATTGAATAAAATACACTTTTAAATCAATAGGTACTTGATTAATTTCCCTGAAATTATCAACATCATTACCAAAATCTTCCAGGATTTTGTAAGATTTGATTCCTTAAATACAGTTTTAAAGTTTAACTTAAGGAGGGAAAAAAACCCTCATATATTTGACTTTTTATGTCCTTTTTTGGTCCTTCAATGACCAAAGAGAATTTTAAACAAATTATGCTTCATGTTTCTTGGCTTAATAAAAAGCTACAATTTCTATTATCCAAATTAAGAAAAAGTATACTAATCAAAAGCTATTAATTTTGAAATGTCTATGTAAGTCTGTCTGTAGGTCCCCTTAGAACCTTTCCAAGCTTTTATAATCAATTATAATCAATTTTAATCAATTATGTACTAGAATCAAATTAGGTAAAGAAAAACTTATTTTGCAAAAATAAAATCACTTCCCAATATGCTTGACAGAAACAAGCTATTCATTTTCATTTGTGTTCCATTGAAGACATAACTGAAATCTGTCCAATGGTTTATTTCCAACTGGTCCACTATGGAATTCTTCGGAATGTTTTAAGATTGGCTGTAGCTAGAGTTCTGACTTCCATTTGGACCCTGCTCTCCTTCACTGTTCAAGTGGGGAAGAAAGAGATGTTATACCAATTAAAAGACTCATTTTTAACACCCTGATAAGCCAACTAATTTTTTAAGTTAGTTACTCTGTGGTACAACTCTACAAAACAAAAGCATTCCTGATTGTAAGACACAGATATGGAAAATTAAAATACAGAAGACTAACATTTGGTTTTATATTTTTATTCTTATGTAACTTGGTGCCCTCACACATAACAAGCATTCTGGAAGTTAGTGTCCATATACACTCAAAAAATTTAAATAAGGGTATGGGATTTCATTGTCATTACAGGTATCACTCAACATAGAGATAAGAACTTTTGAACAAATTTCCTATAAAATTAAATCTTACATATAAAATCTTATATCTACTAAATGTGATAATCAAGAAGTGTTCTTTCAAAAAAATTACTGTCCAAAGACATAATAAAATCACACATAAATACAACAAACTATAAGTCAGAAAGAAAAATGGCAATTTCCTGAAAAATGCTGAATACTTAAAATAAAATTAACTAAAACTGAAAATACCAGTAACTGTGGCAATAGGATTATTGCCTTATCTTGTCCATCATCATCTTGCAGCTTCAGGCCCTGCCACTAGTGGAGAATCACTCAGGGAATTTCTGCAAAAAATGCATCCAAAGGTAGCTGTTTGAATGACTGCCTTAAACAGCTCCTTGTAGAAGTCAAGTATTAATTCTTTCCAAACAGCAAGAACTTACTAGACTACAAATCCATCCTAATATTATATAACTTAGGTTTTTTTTATCATTAAGATGGATAGCATTTCTTTGTTTCCCTTCTGACAGTTTTTCCTACTCCAAATGATCTGATATAGTGAGAGCTGAAAACCACTGAACTAAATGAAAAGATCCTATAAAAAACTACCAAAGAAAACCCTTGTAGCACAAGTGATTCATAGTTAGCAAAATTATGTTACTATGTGCCATGGATCTTCAGGTCATTTAAAAGCCAGAATTCCTTATTTATAATATCAGATTGATCACCTAAGTTTTTGAAACCTGCTATTGAAATTTATAAAACAGGATAATAGCCATGGGGGGCAGGGTCACAGAGTCAAATGGACAGGTGATACTACACAATTCTTTATCTTTGAATTTCAGATGAACTAGCCTAATTCTGTTCTGTTTAAATTAATGTACAGTATATAGCCATATGTTGAGGGATACCTGTAAGAGACCTGCCATTACATCAGGAAAAGTCAACAAATGATCAAATTAATGTATTTTTTTAAAATGAGACACTGTCAATCTATCATGTCAGATTTTTTAAAAAGTCACATAAATCATGAAGTTTGGAAGAAATTTCATGAAAATAATAAATACAACATAATCTATGAGAAAATATAATGTACATGAAAGATATAATTAAGTGTAATCAATAATTAAAATCTACAAAGTACCTGTTTGGAGGAGGTTTTGGTTTCGGCATCTTACTAAGAATAGTTGCCATCTCTTTTCGCTCATCAAAATTCTTCCACTGCTCATACAGTTTTAAAATAACCCTGATTATTTCCAAAATCTAGAAGTAAATATTTGAAAAGTTCTCAATGGCAATGTCAAGCAACATTTAGTATGTAAAAAACACACATCCTCAGAAAAGAGTGAAAAGATAGTCTCTGTCCTTAAGTATTCAAGTTAAATTAGGCAATCTTGTTAAACTTGAAAGCAGTATTTTTACCACACTGCTCTGTAGGCTTCTCCTTCTACCCTCTCATCTTTTAATAGGTATACCTTTCCATCCTTATCCATCTCTGCAGTTAGTTTTCTTCTATCTGCTGATATCTTGAACCAAAAAATGTGAGGTACTGGCAACAGAGGTCTAAATCATGAAGATATTCCTTCATGTATGTATGCCACTACAGAGTACACTCTTCTAATACCGATTGGGTCAGACAATTCAATGGGAGTTGGTACATGAAAGACATTGTTTTATTTCTCTGTTAACTGCTCTACACAAGTTAAGGTGCTCAAAAATTGGCAGCTATAAATCTGTCAGATCCAGTTTCTAAATTAGCCCTCTTTCTCATCTGAGTAGACCTCACATTGGATTGATTCTAATGCTATCAACATTTCAGGAGAAAAGGCAGAAAAAAGGGCAAAACCCATTTTGTCAGGAGACAGGCTGTGTTACAACAATTTAGAGTAGTATTTGATGGTCTCTAAGTAGCTTTTAAAATAATCCTGAAAATTAGAGGCAGCTTTGCAATTAAGCAAACCAAGTTTACCATTCTGTTTAAACCTAAACCCAAAAGAGAAATATCACCTAAAGAGTCAACATCAACTCTTTTTACCAAACTTGTTTCTTAGTATTTTTTACCAAAAATCTTAGCCTGGTGAACATCATAGGATTTTAGACTCATGTTAAGTAAATATCATATTAACTTTAAAATGTCAAAGTTTATATTCAACCAAGGGAATTTTATTTTTATTTTATTAATTTATTTTTTAAATGTTTTAATTTTTGTTTTAGAGAGAAAGTGCAAGAAAGGGAAAGGGAAGAGGGAGAGAGAATCTTAAGCAGGCTCCACACGCAGTGCAGAGCCTGAAATAGGGCTCGATCTCACAACCTTGAGATCATGACTGGAGCCAAAATCAAGAGTTAGACACTTAACCAAATGAGCCACCCAGGCACCCCTCAACTAAGAGAATTTTAAAGAATACCTTCTCCATATCCACAGAAAGCTCAGCAAACCACTGTCTGGCATCTTTCTGCTGAACAACACAAGCTACATGTAGACAAGCTAGAAAGAAAATGAGAGAAAAAGGCCCATGTTTAACCACAAATATGGAATGCAGGGACTTAGAACTAAAGATATTCACTTAAAATTTTCACGTGCATTTTCCAATATTCTTTTTAAAAATTACATAGATTTAGCTAATAGTTACCAATAACTATCCCATCAATTTAATGTAATACAGAAAAAATTACTAGACTATATTAAGGTTCTTGACATCTCCAGCTGCTCACTGTGTACCAGTGATAGTACAGTTGCTCTGAGATTCAGAGCATGTTAGGAAAAAATTCAATAAGGAAACTAGAGCAGGGAAATGATCCCTGAACAAAGGAGTGGTCAAAATACATCCAGGAGTCAGTCTGACACACACACACACACAGAGCGCCAATAATATTCTGATAAATTTCAACTGATTATATTTTGATATTTCAATTACAAGAAGTGTGTGCCTATTTAAAGTTACCAGCACATGAGCAAGTCAGGCAAATACTGGGCACCCCAGTAACGAATTCAGTGTTACAATCAAATGGAGCTTAGAAAAAAATGTAATGCCCTATATACAATATAATTACAGTTGACCTCTGAACAATATGAATCTTAGGGGTGCCAACCCCTCTGCAGTTAAAAAAAATCTGCAGGTAACTTGACTCTCCAAAAACTTTACTAATAATCTACTCTTGACTGGAAGCCTGACTAAATAGCAGATTAACACATATTTTGTATATCTATTATATTCCTTACTCTTATAATAAAGGAAGCTAGAGGAAAAATGTTGTTAAGACAAGCATAAGGAAGAGAAAATACATGTACAATACTATAAAAAAAACCTGGCTGTAAGTACAAGGCCTGCACAATTCAAATCCATGTTGTTCAAGGGTCAACTATATACACATTACACGCACTATAAACATTAAAGGAGCCCAAAGACAACAATCTACATCATAATTTTGCCTGATATAACTCCAACAACCAGCTTGGCTACACTGAACTCACACCAGCTTCGTAAGTTATATTACCCTGGTTTAGTTAACCATACGATTTTGTTGAGGATGACATTCTAAGCAAACAGTGACTCATATGTGAACTGACATACTGGTTGCCCCAAGTTAAATGAAGCTGTAAAGTAGGGTGTAGGCCCTGATGGGACTGAAAAGCCAAAGAACTGAAATTAACAGGTAATTAAAATACAGTGGGAAATGTCATAACAAGGAAAACACAGAGTAAATTAGAAACAAAAAAAGACATCCTAAACCCAGACTGAAGTGATATAGGAAGTTTGGGCATAGGGAGGGTTATTACTAAAGAGGTGATATCTGAGACAAGTCTTAAAATAAGGTGAGAATGTAAGCAGAGAATGGTATGTACAGGTTAAAAGAAGTTGTGTATTTTATCCAGAAATTGAGTGGTAAAAGAATAGGGGGAAAATCAAGATGACAAAATCTTGGAAATCAATAGGAAAAAGAGAAAAGAAACTAATAAGTGCTTAATATATGGCAGGCATTACTGGTGTTCTAGAAGATATCTCATTTAATATTTGCAACAGTTCTGTATGTAGTATCCCTAACATTTTGCAATTAAGGAAACAAACTCAGCAAGGTTAAATACTTTTCCCACAACTGTAAAGAAAGCAAAGTTTAAACCTAGGACTATCTGACTCCAAAGACTATGTTCTAACTAACCCATTACACTGCCTTCCACAGATAAACAAATTGGGAGCTAACTTCTCCCTCCAGCAAGGCACTGACTACAGAGGCTCCTTTACTGTTTTATTTTTATTTATTTATGATAGTCACAGAGAGAGAGAGAGAGAGAGAGAGAGAGGCAGAGACATAGGCAGAGGGAGAAGCAGGCTCCATGTACCGGGAGCCCAACGTGGGATTCGATCCTGGATCTCCAGGATCACGCCCTGGGCCAAAGGCAGGCGCTAAACCGCTGCGCCACCCAGGGATCCCCCAGAGGCTCCTTTACTGAACCTCTGAGGACTGAAATGGGCTCAGGAAATAAATGACAGGCCCAGTTATTCTATATAATTTACAAGTAATATTAACAGGCTTAATTCTGAACTTTTTCTCCTAAACAAAAATGTTCTATTCAAACACTGGTCAAAATGATTTTAAATGATTTAAAACACAAACTTAACAAGAGAGGGGAGTGAAAGGGGCAATAACTCTGACCTCTGAAAGCTGCATATTATTAAAAGTTCACATGCCAGGATTAGTCTATTATTTCATGAAATGTAAGAACATAGAGTATAATAGGGTGAAATTTCTTTTGGGATGACCTAAATAAGCTTATAACAATTTAACTAATAAAGAAATACCATGCTTACCTACCTAAAGCTATCATGAAAGGAGGATACAGTAGGCAAAGATCCGTTCTGTAGGTATCATTCACTATCCTCCTATAGAAATGTAAATCATATTATTACTGAAATCAGAACCACCTTATATGATTGTACATCTCCCTCCAGAGAGGGCCAGAGTTCCCATCTTTGTACATATTTATTTCTTTTAATATTATTGAAGCATAGATATAAAGGTGAAAACATCAAGGAAAAAAAAGATGGATACATGAAAATGACAATGAATAAGCATTTTTTAATGGATAAAATTACAGCTAAATAGATTTTAATTTTTTATTTTTTTGCTAAATAGATTTTAAAACTTAAAACCTTACAGTAAATTACAATATAATGATTTTTCCAATTTTTCAAAAATTAGAAAATCAGAGGAAACCAGAAATTATACAATATGTATATTAAATACCAATACAAAGCATTCTATTTGAAAACCTGTCTTAATTTTTATGTAAACAATGTTTTTTATAAGAATCAAATTTTAATGGAAATAATAAATAAGAATCCTTACCAATTTAGCATTTATAAATATAGTTAATTAAAATTCAACGAGCAGATATTTCGCTCAACATACAATATCTTGGGGCACTAGTTTAATTACTTTAAAAATACTAAACTTGATATTCAGTTGTCAACCTTCCTAGCTAATAACATGTTACACTATGAATAACTTCTGTTCTAATTACCATGCAAGGGGAAGCAACATGTCTTCTTGGCCCATGTCCTGCACATACTGGAGCAAAGGTCTATAAGGATGATACACTATCAAGCAACAATCCTAGAAACAGTTTAAAAAATGTGTATTGTATAAAAACAGATTTATTACAACACAAAAACTTATCATTACCCAACTGATTTATAATTGTGTATTTCAAAATGTATTTCTCTAAGTCATGCTTGCTTCCCTCTTATTCTCTTAAGCAAGCAGTATGGCAGCCCTAAACTCTACTATAATAGTGAAGGCAGTGCTCTCTCTGGAATATACCTTGGTAAATCGGTTGGCAGTCAGTCAGCATCCATTCCCTTAGAGACTCAAAGTGTCACATCTGCAACACACTGAAACCTCTTATTAGCCTATAAATCCATAATTCCCAACTGGAGGAGCAGAATTCTGCCAAAGACATAATCTATCTTTAAATAACACCACACACATACACAAATTGTGCAAATAATTTACAGTGGCTTAATGTCCTGACTGGTTTGCTTGTAATCCTTTTACCATAGTTACTATAGAACAGAAAAATTTTCCCATCCTAAGTGGGATATATAATTATTTTACAGGCTTGTGAGAGGATATAGGTGATGATACCACTAGATACTGTGATTTCACCATCATGTATAACTTGGATGGTTTTAAAATGCACCTCCCTACAAATCATTTCTTTAAATATTTCTGACTTCACTGTAGTTGAAAGTAAGTTTTACTTTATTAATCATAAGGAAGTAATATACTTACCATTAGTTCTAAAAGATAGAATTCACATTCTAATATCTGTTTTAAAAAAAAGATTACAAATGTCAACATGAAACAAATTAGATGAGTCTACTTAGTCTAACATAACAATTCATACATTAATGTAACATAGATTTTTACCAAAAAATTTTTTAAATCAAGAAAATATACACAGTAGTTTATATCAGAATGAACATGCCCAATAAAAATTACTTTTTTACTACCATACAATGCATGAAATTATTATTATAAAGGATTTTAATCCTTATAGAAAAGTCAGCCTCATGTAAGCATTACTACTTTACTTTAAAATATTCTGTGTAAACTTCAGATTTTCCAATATACCTTCCACTCAACAAATGCAAAAAATGCAATTATCTCTATTTATGTGTTATTCTTATATTACAAATCAATAAAAGGAAAGAATACTGAATACAAAACAAAAATATACAATTTACAGAGATGAAGAAATCTCTTACAAGTTAGGAAAAGGAGATGTCTATTAAAAATGTTAATAGAAACTCACCTTCTAAATTAATGTAAAGTTTCAAATATGGTTTTCATATTGTTACATTATAGTAGTTCTCAGTCCTAGCTGCACACTAGTATTGGGAGCTTTTAGAAAATACCAGTCCCCAGGCCTGAAGCCTAAAAATTCTGTTTTAGTTGGGCTGGAGAGCCCCTGGTATTAACATTATTAAAAAGTTCCCAAAGTGATTTGATGGGCATCCAGGTTTGATAACCACTGCTATTAAGTACCTTTTTTTAAAAAAAAAGTTAGAACTTAGCTTTAATTTAGAATTAAAATTTATATTTTTGTAGTATTTAAAACTGCCATTTATAGGAAACTGTTCAATTTATTCTAACATAAAATGGAGCTAGCTTATACAGCTTTGAAAACAGGTTTTTGTTTTTTTTTTATAACATATACTTACATGGTTCATCCTATAAGGAAATTCCTTTGGAAAGGCATATGAAAATCTAGTTTTTACTGCAGAAAACAAAAAAATGACTTAAACTAAGAAAATGAAAAAGTAAATTAAACCAAAATTTCTTTAACACCGTGTAGAATATTAGAGGAAGGGCTAAATCACTTTTAGTAAGAGCTCTTAGAGATGCTTAGGGACCCAGATTTTGTTTTTTGTTTTCAGGCAAGTAGAAAGCACTAAGTGGCAGGAAGCCCTAACTATATTACAATTAAGAGAGAGCTTTAATTATATACTTCATGTATTAAGAAAGGGTTCTGCTGCTTAAAAAATAAAGGGGTTGGATTAAAAAAAAAAAATCACTTAGATTTTTTTCATCTCTAAAATCTTTCCAGCTCTAGAATGATATTGGTTTTATTTTTCAGTAATTTAGCTTGGAAGGAACACCAGTTATATATGTATTCATACATACGTTTATATGAATTGAAAAGATAATACAACCAAAGAATGTTAATAGTGGTCATCTGAGATTTAAGGATTTTAACTAATCTGTACTTTCTATAATAGATACTTTCTTATCAAAAGATACATTTTAATAAAAGTATAAACATACATCCAAAATTCTCCAGCACTTTTCCACACCACGCACAAACATATAGTTATTACTCTTCTTTGTCACTAAGTACAAATGAAAAAAACTGTTGATTATCAATCCTCTATGTCCTCAAAATGATAAGTATACACATTTAAGTACTACTTGAGAAAACTGTATTCAAATCACTATGATGCTACATTTCATCAAGGGACTGACTACAGATAGTCTCTAGAGGATCTGTTCTGTGATTTCTTTCATTTTTATAAAAACCAAGACCTCACAAGGATTTAAATTTTTTTTCATTTAGCCTACATACTTTATTTTCAAAAAGTTTTATTTTGGGGCAGCCTGGGTGGCTCAGTGGTTTAGCACTGCCTTCAGCCAGGGGCCTGATTCTGGAGACCCAGGATCGAGTCCCACGTCAGGCTCCTTGCATGAAGCCTGCTTCTCCCTCTGCCTGTGTCTCTGCCTCTCTCTCTCTCTGTCTCTCTCATGAATAAATAAATAAAATCTTAAGAAAAAAAAGTTTTATTTTGTAAACTGAGGAATCTAACAACTAATTTAGATAGGTAACATCTGCCAAGATTTGAAACCTGACCCATTTCAAGTTGACTTAGAAAATTTATACTTAAGCTTTCCTCTTCTTCTTTATTTGAAAACATACCTAATATTAAGGTTTCTGAGTTTTACAGATCCTTCTGATCTAAACAAGATATACAAGTAGGAACGCCTGGGTGGCTCAGTGGTTGGGTGTCTGTCTCCAGCTCAGGGCGTGATCCCCTGGTTCTGGGATCAAGTCCCACATCGGGCTCCCTGCATGGGGCCTGCTTCTCTCTCTGTGTGTCTCTCATGAATAAGTAAATAAAATCTTTTAAAAATTTTTAAAAAAAGTATACAAGCAAAATAGGTACTTAAATGATAACTAATCAACAAAGTAACATCTCTGTACATAAAACAAATCTACATCCCCAACTCTGAGACCTTGACACCTAATGTTAAGATTTACCTGATACTGTTAGCCTTTCTTCTATTCCATGATAAAATTGATTTTCTATCATCTTCTAATTCTTTTCTAATTTGTGAGGAAAATTAGAATGAGATTGCTTCTTTCTTATTTGTATATTCTCATTCTCTATTGCTACCTCTACCATGTGTGTATTTGTTTTTCATCTGCTCAACTGACAGTCTGTACTTTTCTTTTTGTACCCTTAACCATTCCTCCTCCAATAAATCTGTCCCATCACTTATTAAATGCTCAAATTTCTCTTAAAAACAAAAACACATAAAACCTCTACCAAATTATATTCCTCTGCTTTTTAAAAGTAGACTATTTTTTAGAACATTTTTAAATTTATAGAACTGAAAAGGTAAGAGAGCTCCTATATACTCCTGTTATGGGCTGAATTTTGTGTCCCCCCAAATTCATATATTGAAGCTGCAATCACCCTGTGATAGTATATTGAGCCACCTCCAGATTTACGGAGTTATGGAGTTAATTAGGTTTAGATGGGGTCATGAGGGTGGGGTCCCCCTGATAGGATTAGTGTCCTTATAAGAGGAAGAACAATCTCTCTCTGCCATGAGAGTACAATGAGAAGGCAAGCTGTCTGCTTGCCAGGAAACAAATGGCCAATCATGGAACTGATCAAGGCAGACACTTTGTTTGATCTTGGACTTCCCAGCTTCCAGAACTGTGAGAAATAAATGCCTATTATTTAAGCCACTTAGTCTAAGGCATTTTGTTAGAGCAGCTGGAAGAGACTGAAATAACCTCCCATCTGATTTCCTTTGTTTTTTTTTGTTTGTTTGTTTGTTTTGTTTTGTTTTATGATAGTCACACAGAGAGAGAGAGAGAGAGAGAGAGGCAGAGACACAGGCAGAGGGAGAAGCAGGCTCCATGCACCAGGAGCCCGATGTGGGATTCGATCCCGGGTCTCCAGGATCGCACCCTGGGCCAAAGACAGGCGCTAAACCGCTGCACCACCCAGGGATCCCTGATTTCCTTTGTTATTAACATCTGATATTAGTATGGTACATTGTTTAATTAACGAACCAATATAAATACATTATTATTAATTAAAGTCCATAGTCTATAAACTATGGACTATCTCCTTAGTTTTTTCCTAATGTCCTTTCTCTGTTTCAGACTCTCATCCAGGAGACCTCTACATTTACTTGTCATGTCTCCTTTAGATTCTACTTGGCTGTGACATTTTTCCAGACTTTCCATGTTTTGATGACCTTGGCAGTTTGAGAGTACTGTTACTTTCTTTTTCAAGTAAAATTTTGTTGTTTGACCCTCTACTGGAATTTGTTTGATGTTTATTTAATATTTAGATTGGGGCTGTGGGATTTTGGAAGGAAAGATGAGAGAAGTAAAGTGTCATCGCGTCATATCAGATGAGAGCTACATGCTACTAGTGATTTATCACTGTTGAAAAGGACCTCAATCACTTGGTTGAGGTAGTGTTTGTTGGGTTTCTCTACTCTGAGGTTATTTCCCCCTTCCCTTTTTATAAAATACACATTAGAAGGAAGTCATTATGCACAACCAACACCTAAGAAGTGGAAATTTATGCTTTTCCTCTTTGAGGGTGTAGTTAGCTACATAAATTATATTAAATTCTTATGTATTAGAGACTTATCTCTTCTCCCCCCATTAATTCAATAAATTATTTACATCAGTATAGACTCATGGATTTTTTTTATACTTTGGGTTACAAGCCAATATTACTTTTTGTTATTGTTATTGTACAAATTCTTCTGTCTTTAGTCATTGAGCCCTTTCAGTTGAATTATTTGTCCCTTTGACATATCCCCATTAAGGTAGGTGTTTTGTTTTGTGGATTTTTTTTTTTTTTGAGCACTTCCTTATTTATTGGCATTAATGCTCCAGGTCTGTCTTGTATAGTTCCTGTCCCAGTCATTTCTCCAAGGAGACCTAGTTTTGTTTTGTTTTGTTTTGTTTTTTTAATTGGAGAATGGTATTAGAAACAAAGATCTAGGCCCTAAGAGAATTCATTACTACTGGGATGTCATTATAGACTCCCTCTAAATCTAATCAATCATTGCATGGATCTTTCTGGTCTCCTCTTATTTGTATATTCCATTCCAACTGTGAGAAACCTGGCTCTCAACATCTGCCATCCATTTACCATGGATGTATCTATTTACTGGAATTGTTCAATTTCAGATACAAGTATAAACAGTACCCGAATTGTTAACTTGTACCCACATTAAGTATCAAATCTCTCAACTAGAGTATAGTGCTTACATCCAGTTCCTTTTGCCTTTAGTCTTACAAATGTACCTCTTCCCAAAGTTACTTAGGTCAGCAACTCCCCTTACCTACTTTACTGAAATTATTTCATATATTTGTAATATAGTTAAATTCTCCTTTTCTCAGCACCTACTCATTTCTTAGTTCTTGGCCATCTCGCTTCAACTCCTACCCCATAATGTCTAATGAAGGCGACATTCTCTCTCAAAGATCACAAACCCCAAAGGTCTGGTTTTTTTCCTTTGGTACTTATCTTCGAAGCAGCGCAAAGACACCAGGCAACTCTTTCTCTTAAAATTTATCAAGTTCAAATTTCTGTCATTGGTCTCACATTTCTAAGAGGTTCTACACTTAGAACGTCCAAGACTAAATTCAACTCTTTCTAAAACTCACTTATCTCTTCTGTACCACCTTCACCTTCCCAATGCCCAGGCAAAACACCTCAAAAACCATTTCTGACTTTTCTTAAATCCTTGCTTTTCAAAAGTCCTGCTGACTCTATAATGCAAATCTAGCTTGCTTGTTCTCCTTGCTGGGGGCCAAAAACATCATTTTAAGCCTTCAATAGTACTCGCCTGGGTCACTTCAATAACTTCAAAATAGTATTTTTCTACTTTAAACTTGTTAGGTTTTATTTCTCACAGCACCCCGTGGTGATGGCACTGACTACAGTTTGCAGTTTTTTAAGTATTTCAGAAGGATTCTTTTGGGTAGTTTTTAAATTGTGGTAAAATACACATTATATAAACTTTATCATCTTTACCCATTTTTAAGTATGCAGTTCAATATTAAGTATACTGTTTTTAAATTGTGGTAAAATACACATTATATAAACTTTATAAGGTTTTTAAATTGTGGTAAAATACACATTATATAAACTTTATCATCTTTACCCATTTTTAAGTATGCAGTTCAGTATTAAGTACCTTCACAGTTGTGCAACCATCACCACAATCAATCCCCTGAACTTTCATCTTGCAAAACTGAAACTCTGTACTCATTCAATAATTCCCCATTTCCCCTCTCCCTCCAGCCCCTAACAGCCTCTATTCTACTATTAATTTGATTATTCACACTATTAAATGGAATCGTATAGTACTTCTTTTTGTGACTAGCCTATTTTACTTACCCAAATGTACTCAAGGTTCATCCATGTTTTGTTTTGTTTTTTGAGATTTCATTTTTAAGTAATCTCTGCACTCTACATGGGGTTCAAACTTACAACCTTGAGATCAAGAGTCATATACTCTACCAACCGCAAGCCAGGTGTCCCAAGGTTCATCAGTGCTGTAGCATGTGAAAAACGTGAAAATCTGTCTACCTTCAACTCACATTCTCCTCCAATTTAGCTTACATTATTCTGCCAGATTTACCTTCCTAATGCACAATTCTGGCATCATCCTCATGTTAAGAAATAAAGCCTTCAAAGGTACCATGATTGTTAACAGAACAAATTTCATGGTCTTCACTGAAGGCCCCCTATTACCTGGCCTTAGTCAGGTAGAGCTTTTCCCAGCAATTTCTTTACTGACCATTCACTGAATGTAACTCATTAGTTTTCTCTATTTTTGACCACACTATTTGATATTCCTAGACTATCTTTCTTTCCCTTATATTTCCCCAGGGTCAATGTCCATCTTTCTTTACCAAATTCTATTTAAGGCCTTCCAGATTTATCTAACATAACCTTTTACCACTCAAATATTCGCTGCAGTCTCTAATTCTCTATGCCACTTATTTTTTCTTTTGTATTAATTTTGTATATGCATGTCTTATGTTCTCGTCCTTAAATTCCTTGTATTTATCTTGTATCTACAACTGCAACCAATGTGGTGTTTCTAGTGATGATAAAATAACACTGTTACTGATGCTAACGAGTAGGCACTGAAGTCTACTGAATATATGATGGACTGAATTGTGCTCTCTGCCCCTGCCAAATTCCAATGTTGAAATTCGGAGATATTCGAATGTGACTGATTCGGAGATAGGTAATTAAGAGATACTTATGGTTAAATGTGGTCATAGGGGTGGGCACAAATTCTATAGGGCTGGTGTCCTTAAAAGAGTAAGAAACATTAAGGGTACACACCCATAGAGAAAGGGCCATGTAAGAACACAGCAAAAAAGGTGGCCATCTGCAAACCAAGAAGAGAGGGCTCAGGAGAAACTAATTTATTAACACCTTGATCTGGGACTTCAGCTTCCAGACTGTGAGAAAATAATTGTTGTTTAAATCACTCAGTCTCTTAACACTTTGTATGGCAGGCCTAGCAAACTAAAATGCCAAGCAAGATATTGTTCAGAGTTTTACTGATATTAACTCCTTTGATCCTCAAAACAAGCCTTGAAATAGATATTATCATATTATCTTGCAGATGAGGAAAATGAGACACAGAGAGGTTGTATTTTGCTTAATTTGCCACACAGAAAGCAAGAGGGCTGAAATTTGAAATCTAAGCTATAGGGGCCTATATAATAAACTAAAATTTATCAAATAAACAAAAATATTCTACTATGACAATTTCCTATTCATTAGTAACCAAACACTGTTACAAATATACCTTTACAGTTCTGCATGAGAAATAAACCTTAGGAACAAGTATCTTTATATATATATATATATATATATATATATATTTTTTTTTTTTTTTTTTTTTTTTTGAGAAAGGCAGGGAGAGAGAGTGCACATGCATGAATTGGGGGGGAGAAGTAGATGGAGAGAAAGAGAGAATCTTGAGCAGGCTACACACTTAGTGCAGAGTGATGCAGGGCTTGATCTCAGAACCCCAAGATCATGACCTGAGCTGAAATCGAGGTGGATGCTTAACCGAGCCACCCAGGCACCCCAGTATTTTACATTTTAAAAAATATACACCTTCTAAAAAATCTGGAAAACAAAAAATGCCATTAAGAAGAAAATAAGGCACCTAAAATCCATTACTTACAGATAAGCATTGCTAACATTCTGGATTTCCTTCCAGTTGTTTTTGAATTTTTAATAACTCAATTTTACAGAGGGCAATTCAATACTTATCAATACAATGTGATACATCTGCTATATAAAATTCTATGGCAAAAGTGATCACTACTCTGCTATCCTTAAAAGAGTAAAATATGGCATGGAAGACTACACTCTTTTCAGAAAATGGAATGACCCAAAAATATGAAAATTTAGTCAGCTTCACAAACCTAAAACCAAAAATCCTTCTGCCTCTTCTATGTAAGATCACATAAATTAAAAAAAAAAAAAAACTACATTATTTTTCATCTTTTGTTAGGTGCTACCTTTGTTCTTAACTCATGAAGATGGAGCATAGCATAATGTTAATACCTTGTATACAATATTTTATAATCACTAGTCTATATTGTTATTTCCTTTAATGACATGACTCAGAGACAACTAAACCCCACCTTTTTAGAAAAAAAACTAAAGCCAAGAGGTAAAGCTATTTGCTCAAGGCTATATAGCTGCTGCTTAGAACTGTGGCTCACTACTATAGTCAGCATTTTTTTTTCCTGTACCATGTTTTTCAATATGAAGGCAAAATACATAATTACCATCAAATACATACACAACAATAACTAAAGAAACAGTTTACCCAAAAGAATGACACAATGGCTTAGTCATTATGAAGCAATAAAATATAAATAAAACTGGGAAATAAGTTTTTCTTTACTTTTATTAGTTAAAATTAAGAGCCACTGAGCTGATGTTTTTGGACAATAGCTACTATCCATTTTTAGTATTAAAAATAATGTCCTGGACATAATTCTCTAAGTGGTCTTTTAAATTTTTGTATTTTAACTTTATTTTTAGCCAAATACACTAGCCATAAATATGACCACAAGAGATTTAATAAACCCAACCAATCTTTCACAGGTCTCATAAACTGAAAAGCATTAAGGTCCTGTGGCACTTTTTTAAAGAATTATATCCTTAAAGTAGTATCCTTTTACACTTACATACAGAAGTAGCAGCAGAAATCAATCTTGTATTTGAGACTACTCCAAATTCCTAGAGAAATAAAAGTGAATGAGATTCAGGTACATGGTAAGCCAATGAACCTAAAGGTATCTGGGATCTATTCAAAACAAAGTATTTCCTTTGCCCCCCACCATGTTTGTAGTCTGTCATTCATCGTCTACCTATTTGAGGCATAAGGTACTTAACTCTCTAAACATGTTACTTTTTTTTCCCTTATAATTGCTGCAATAGGACAAATATTTAAATAGTTTTGTCATTTAACATTGAGAGGTACCAAATTAGAAACCAAGCCCTAAAGTAACAGTGCCAGTTTCCTGCACTCCAATTAGTTTCCAAAAAGATTTTTTAGATTCTACACTTAATGGCAAGAAAAATATTAAGTATGCTTCCTATTCAACTGAACCTGGACTAACAAATAGGTACTTTATGCTATTCAGTAATAAAGCAGTTGAATCTCAAAAGATAAACTTATACTATCACCAAAAGAATTCCAAAGACCACAGAATCTATTATTCTATTTGAAAGAAGACAAGAATGATAGAATAATAGAATGATACAGTATAAGACTTTTTTTTTTTTTTAAAGTAGGCTCCATGTACACCCAGCCGAACACGGGGCTTAAACTCACAACGCTGAGACCAAGACCTAAGCGGAGATCAAGAGTCCAATGCTTAACTGACTGAGCCACCCTGGCACTCCAACATACAATTTTTTAAAAAATAATTTCAGCCTTATCATAAAGCAAGCTTTTTTTTTTTCTTTTTTGAGAGTGTGACTGGGGATAGAGGGTGGGGGGGAAGGGCAGAAGAAGAGGGACAGAATCTTAAGCAGACTCTGTGATGAGTGTGAGCCCAACGCAGGGCTCTATCCCACAACTCTGAGATCCTGACCTGAGCCGAAATCAAGAGTTCAACACTTAACCAACTGAGCCACCCAGGTGTCCCAGGACTTCTGTCAGTTCCCATTTCCTCATATACATTGTCTCATTTAATATGATTAACTAACCAGGACGCCTGGGTAGCTCAGTGGTTGAGCATCTGCCTTCAGGGCATGATTCCCAGATCCCAGGATCAAGTCTGGCATCGGGCTCCTTGCGGGGAGCCTGCTCCTGCCTCTGCCTATGTCTTTGCCCCTCTCTCTGTCTCTCATGAATAAATAAATAAAACCTTTTAAAATAAATAAATAAACCTGAAACCACAGTAACTGAAACTAAAAAGTAGATGCCTCAGACATCTTAAAAGTCATTTCTACATAATTCCCATACAACTTGACAAAACACAGAAAGATTTGGTCACAGTTAAAATTTAAAAAATAACGCTATAACCAAATATGAAAGGATACTTTTTTTTCCAGGAATAATTCTTTCTTTTAAAGTAATCTGGACACCCAATGTGGGGCTCAAATTCATGACCCCGAGATCAAGAGTCATATGCTCTACCAACTGAGCCAGCCAGGCAACTGGATCCAGGAATTATTCTTTTTTTTTAAAAAAAAAGATATCATTTATTTATTGAAATAAATAGAAATGAAGATATTACTAGCATACACCCCCAGGAATTATTCTTTATCCAAAATTCTTTT
The DNA here is from genome assembly GCF_048418805.1 of Vulpes vulpes. Classification (NCBI taxonomy): domain Eukaryota; kingdom Metazoa; phylum Chordata; class Mammalia; order Carnivora; family Canidae; genus Vulpes; species Vulpes vulpes. The sequence goes on from NC_132780.1 coordinate 186,388,885, forward strand.
TTTTTTAAGATTTTATTTATTTATTCATGAGAGACACACAGAAAGATAGAGGTAGAGACACAGGCAGAAGGAGAAGCAGGCTCCATTCAGGGAGCCTGAAGTGGGACTTGATCCCAATCCCGGGACTCCAAGATCATGCCCTGGGCAGAAGGTGGCGCTAAACCACTGAGCCACCCGGGCTTCCCTTTATCCAAAATTCTTAAAGTGAAAACTTTCACTCACTAAATCATTTAACAAAAGATATTTAACAAACTAAACAAATTAAAATCCCCAAGTTAATTTTCTAGAGTAGAAATTTATTAAAAGATTTTGTCTAAAAAATAATAATAATAAAAGATTTTGTCTAGATTTTCCATACTGGTTGTGCTTCATAATACATCAAATGACATGGTAATATTTGGAAAAACCACCTCATAATATGAGCTTTTTATAAACACTTTCTTTTCCCACTAAAGAACTTAGTAACAACAACAGGGCTGGTTCTCTCCCTTTAAAATACCACTTGTAATTAGAAAATCATAAACCTCTAGAAAGTCTGTCTTAATATTATTTCCTAATAGAGTCAACTCTCATTACTTTAGGTAATATTTGGAAAACATGCCTTAAATAATCCTAAATAATGACTGGAGCAAAACTAAATAAAAATTGAGTGCCAAAGGGAATTATAAACCTACTAGGTTTAAATTACATTTATTTTTCAAGAATACAATTAAGATTCTAAAGACATCTAAGAAACATAATACAAAGGTTTCATAACATTAAGAATACATATATTATGATGAAAATCAGTCTATATATCCTATTACTGTCTGGGTTTTAGCTGTGCTCTCTCAAAATTACCGAAAAAGAAAATAAGGTGAGCAGAGATTGGGTCTCAGCTCCAAGTTCCCATCTCTCTTCCCTTTCCCTCACTTAATTTCTCTACCCTCACTGCCCTAATAATTCCTCATTGGAATCTATATGACTAGAGCCACACTCATCCTTGCCTTCCCTCCTGCTTTCTCTATGGTTTGGAAGGCAGCCATTATCAGGTGGCAGGGAGGGAAGACAGTAGGACATAGGAAGCATATGGTGAGAAGGAGGCACATGGGAGGAGGTACTATAATACAGGTTATAGTAAAGAAGCTGTGGCACTTATGGAATACTACTTAGTGCCAAACAGTAAATGTCTTAGAGAACCTAGAACAAAGCAGTTAAAAGCATGCAATTAGTAGCCAGACTCCCAGGGTTCAAAATACTGGCTCTGCCACTTACCAGCTCTATGAATTTAGGCAAGTTTCTTACTCTCTATGTAACTCAGTTTCCTCCTTTATGGAATGAAGATATTACTAGCATACACCCCATTGTTTGTTATAAGGATATTATGAGTCAGTTATAGTTTAAAAGGACTTAGAATAGCACTTACATTTACATAAGTAGCATTTACAAATTTACAAAGTAAATGCTACATAAGTGTTTGTTAAATGAATGTATAAAGACGTATATCTTTGATTTTGTATGAATTTCAATACTTTGCATAAATCTCCATCTGTCGTTATTTTTATACAGGTAATATGAAAACTAGGGCAGATTAACCAATGTGCATTGTGTATACTTCAATGAAGAACAGAAAACTATTTCATACCTCTACTTTGGATGCCAAAAACACACATGTAGGAGCCATTAATACAGGATCTATACTTTTCAGAGAATACCTAAAATATGATGAAAACAAAGTTAAATGTCATTCATATAGAAAACATTCGGAAAAACCAAGATAACTCAATGCAAGCACATGATTCATTTATTTATACTAAGGTTCATCAACATTACGTTAAGCGTTTCAAACAGGCGTAACATAATCTCAAAATAAAAGTCCTACCTGGCATAGAATCTCTTGAAATAGACCGTAGCAGTGGCAATAACTTGTTGTCTTAATTTAAGATGTTCACCTAATGCCTGAATAACTAAAAGAAAAATAATAAAGTTTTAAATGTTCTTTTGTTATCATTATGATATTAACATTGAACAATAACTTTCATGTGGTAAATCATAACTATACTAATTTTTAACAAAGAGAAAAACCTACATATGGTTTAAAGCTCTACTTGGATCACACTGGGTTAGGACTAGGATTTGCAAATCTGTTAAAAGAATATAAGTATGCATAAACAACAATAAAAAATAGAAACTGTCCCCAAAGCAAACACTATTCTTATATTAAGAAGATTGAATGATAGGTATTTCCCTCTATCTTCTAAGTATTTTCAGTGTTTTTCATATTATCTTTAGAAAAAAGCAAAAGTAAAATATTAGACAGCTATCAAATTCACCTCAACTACCACTTTATAAAGTTTATTAAAAAGCCCATAATGAATTCTCAAAACAATAGAAAGGCAGGTTTCCAGAAAAGTGAACTGGTTTTAGAAAGATCAGGTAACAAAGCTACATGGCAGAGCAAGGATCTTCTGAGTCTAAAACCCCTTTCCTCCAAAGCAAACTTGTAAGATAAAAATGACCAACATAGGAGGTCAACCCAAAGAATCCATTTATCCTCAAAATACTTGCTTTAGCCAATCTTAAATTGACTTAATAACATATTATAAAGGTTTAGAGAGATTAATGACACTTTCAAACTGTCTTGAGTGTCCCTGACATGTAAGATTCACAACAGACTTTATGTCACTTAGAAAGATAAATATAAGTTATGAAAAGAATACATGTATAAATAAAAATGTTAAGTAGGGACTAAAACAGCTCACCATAGATTACTATACAAAAGTTTTAATTCAAAAAAAAACAAAACAAAACAAAAGTTTTAATTCAGAGGTAAACAACTATACCATTTCAGTTATTTATTTTTTTTTTACCATTTGTAAAAAATATTTGTAATTTCCAATACTCTTCTTCTGAGAGAAACTTTAAATCCTTCTGGCGTTCCTTCAACAGATCTTGTTTATCCAAAATCCATTGCAAACTAGAAGAACAAAGATGTTAAGACACGTTACAGAAAATCAACTAAGACACAAAAAACATTCTAAGACTGAACAAGTTGTGAACATTCTAAGAAATACAAAATGCCAGAAGTAAACTCAGAAGACAGTATTTTTCACATTTCTTGAAACTGAGAATTATCTCACTAATGAATGTAAATATGCTCTGAAAAAAATTCCACTCTAATTTTGTCTTTTTCATTCTCTTCTCACTACCTTACACTGTTATTGCATTGGTTTTAAGACTCTGATATCAAGAAAGATCTCACAGTCAGTGATGCCTTAGGCTTTTAATTGGCAGCACGTTTATTTTTTTCCTAGTGATACATAAAATAATAGTATAGTTATTTGGCACTAAATGATGATACCTTAGATTTGAAGTATCTTTTCTTAGTTGTTCATGAGTAACTACAGTATTTAATTTCTCGACTTCACAAATTCCAATCATGTTAAAAGCTGCTTTGTAATTTATTACACTAATAGCCTCCACTTGCCTAGTTAAGTCTACTATTTTTAACCAGATATGAAATTGAAATGACCCAAAAAACCACTCTGCAACTTGCCTTTGTCACTCAGTATGTACTGGAAGTCTTTCCATGTCAACAAATTTGTTATTCAGCATCTCTTTAAATCGCTGCACATCATTATGGATGGATTATTTATTTAGTTAATTCCTATTAACAGATATGTAGCTTATAATTTTTTATTATTAAAAATAAGACTTTAATGAATAGCTTTGTACTTCACCCTTGTACATTTGGTTAATAATATATTTAAAATAATTTCCTAGAAATAGAACTGATTGGTTGGTTTTGCTGATAACTTTGACATTTTCAGTTTGTATTCCATACATCATACCAATTTCCATTCCTATTAACAGTACATGAGAGTGTTTTAAAATATTTAAACCCCCTATGGGTTACTGTTAATCTTTTAAATACTGTACAACTTAAAGGCAAAGTAGTATCTTACTGTTTTAGGGGATTTTGTTTTTTAGTTTACTTCTGAGGTTAAACATTTTTCCAGGCCTTATTGGCTAAATACAGTTCTTCTTTTGTACACTGTAATTCTAACAACAGTTTTTCTAATGGGATGGTCTTTTTCATGATTAAAAGATTCTCATGTAATTTGCAAATTATGGATAGTAAATCATTTGTCAAATACACTGAAAACATTTCCCAAGTTCATGATCTCTTAATATTTAATTATTTGTAATACAGAAATATGAACCACTCAACACCAACCCATTTTGTACTTTGATATTATGCTTGTCACAAATGGGAAGGCCTTCCCTGACACAAAATGACTAAAAAAAAAAAAAAAAAAAAAATCACCTACATTTTCCAATCACTTAAGGCTTTTTTCTTTCAATTTTTCTTATTTCTATGCCATGCTATTTTAAAACATAAAATTAAATTATTGAAAAAAATTAAATTATTGAAATCTGGTATGGAAAATACCCTCCTTGCTGCTTACTATTCTTTAGAAAATTTCTCCATATTCTATTACATTTATTATTCTAAGGCTTGAACTTTTGAAGTATGTTAAGTCCCAAAAAAGGAAACTCATTCAAAATTGTTTGGGATTGCATTAAATTTACACATCAATATAGGGAGAAATGCTATCTTTACAACACTAGAATTCAAACTCCATTTATTAAAATCTTTATGTTCTACTACAGAATTTAAAAATTTTCTTCCTATAGATCCCGTACATTTCTTTAGTTTATTGTGTATTTCATATTTCCCACTGCTATTGTATTTTATGTTTCCATCATTCATTTAAAAGAAAGCTCTCCACTTTGACATTTTGTAACTGGTCACTTTATTAAATATTATTTATAATAATTTGTCTATTAACTGAATTTTCTGGTTAATTTTATCTGTATAGGATGACAATTTTGTCATTTTTTATATCTCATTCTATTAATTGTATTGAGTAGCAATTCAGAACAATGTTAAGCAGGCACTCTAATTTTCCTAATGTTTCACCATTAAATATCTCTTATCATTCATGCTTTGATGTTCTTACCATGTTAAGAAAGCATCCTATTTTAGTCAAGAATAGATGTTGAATTTTAATAGACATCTTCTGATGCCTTCACTGTTTATTAACAGATTTCCTAATATCGACTATATTTCTACAAAATCACTACCTTTTTTAATTACTAGTATAATGTTAGGCTCTACTTGTTAATACTTTATGATGTTCACATCAATATTCAAAACGGAGACTGTTCATAGTGCTACCTTTGCTAGATTTTATCAATGTTATTGTAGCTTCATAAAGAGAACTGGAAAGCTTTCTTTCTGTGTGAACTGAAATGATTTCAGTAGCAGATCCTCTTGAAAATGGGAAAACATATACCCATGAAATAACGTGGGTATGGAGCTTTTTAAATGTTTTAGCTTTCAACTTTATTACCATGGAGATAACCCAAAGGTACATTTGGATTTATTTATTTTTCTCATTCCTAATTTTGTATCTTTGTATCATCCCTCTTTTCCTTGATTCAAGTAGCTGCAGTTTAGTCTACTGTTTTGATTTTCCCTCCCAAAGAACTAGCTCTGATATTTTCTATTTTTTCTTTTAATTTGTTACTGTCAGTGTTATCTTTAATAAGTCTTTCCTTTTTTCTCCCTAGGATTTATTTCACTATTTTCTTCTTTATATTCTTAAGTAGACTATTTTGATTTATTTTTATTCTTTCTGTTATTCTGGATTTTAGTTTATAACTTTGGCTTTGGTTACATCCCATAAGTGGATATACATTGACCTCATCATGTTATTTACCTGATATTATGTAACTTTATTTTCAGTTTCCTCTTTGATACAATAAAGTATCCAGGACAGATTTTGTACTTTATTTCTTTTACCTCTTCATTAGTTCATTCAGTGAGCCAGCTAGTATTTAGTGTCCTTCTACTTTTACTGCAGTAAGGTCAGAGAATGTGTTGTGCTTTATTTCAACTTTCTAGAAAATATTGATTCACTCTGTTCTGGAATTATCGTTAACTCCATCCTCACAACCACTCAATGTTTTTAAAAAGATAAATTTCACAAATATTTAAGTTTTTCCTCACAGCACATAGAATGGAGGTTAAACCAAGAACACTTATAAATACCAAATCTCCTGAAATTTAAGATTACATTTTAAGATTCACCATTATTTCATGTGCTACTGAGAAACAAACTGTCATGCCCACTTCAGAAATGTTAAAATGTTCATCTTCAAGACATGACACACAGCATATTACGTGTCAGTTTTCCTCTTTTACCCAAATCTTTTTTGTTTTTTTTTTTTTGTTTTTTTGTTTTTTGTAATCTTCTTGTTGGTTTTCCAGAATTAATCGCCTTGTCTTTTTCACTTGTAACCTTTTGTAGATCATGATTCTTAAGAGATCTCAGTGGCCCCTTCCTCCAGGACTATTTGAATTGGGAGGCAAGGACACTTTGAAAAAAGCACATTTAATATTATAACAATTTTATATTTCAAGAGTGAAAAGAACAAATGTTATAGATCTTGTCCCTCGTTTGCTAAATGTTCTTACTATGCCAACAAGAAATCAAAGTATAATGAAAATACTTATCGAAAGGCAGGCAGAGTCTTTTTTTTTTTTTTTAAGTTGAAAAATGTCTGTAACTTCTGGTAATCAACAGCTAGCTACCTATCAATTCTTCCACTTTTTTTTTTCAAAGTTTATCAAAATGCTACCTCTTCTTTAAATCCTCTGTACTTAAATTTTGCCCAAGTCGTTATTACAGTGAGCAAAAACAGCGCAAAATAAAAATATGATCAGAAGTAACGTTACTACAGAATCCCAACTCCACAGCACCACTTTACAGCAAGAGGAAAATCCGCTTTTCTGAAAACAGGTTTCCAAACTCACTGTTTATTTTTTCTTCTCTTACGAAGGACTAGAAAACAGAATGAATAGGAATCCATCTTCTTCACAGAATCACACCTTCAATCACAAGGACTAATGCTCTCTTGGCATTAAGATATATTTACGCTAAAATATTATAGCAGCGGCTTCTGCTCGTCTTTCAACCGGACAGTGGAAAAAGCCTAGTCAAAGTTCAAGGAGTCCCATCACTCACCTTTCGGCCTAAACAAATGTATTTAAGGGAAAATGTTTTTTGTTTTGTTGTTTTGTTTTGCTTTTAACATTACTCTAGTTCTTTCGTGGTCACTAACAAAAACAGAAACTGATGAAACAGTTTAAAGAAATCGGAAAAGTCACTGGAAAATAAACGTAAGGCACAGACTAATGAAACGGATAAATTTTGAGAGCGCTTGCCCTGTACCTTACCAACAACATACACCTCCACCTGGGCGTAAGGTGGCGGCGGGAGGCGGTTAGAGAGCAGAAACAAGACAGTCCCCACCGTCTCCTCGGAGTACTATCAGATCCGCTCAGGCTAGAAGGTCATGACAAAAGACCACAATGCCGACTCCGGGAGGAAGCCCGGCAAAAGCGAAGCGCAACTGTCCTCGAGCCGGCCTCACAGTCCGGAGCTGTGCCCCACTGGCCATACCTGCGCCCACCCCACCCCACCCCATCCCACCGCATCCCATCCCACCCATCTCACCCCATCCCACCCATCTCACCCCATCTCACCCCATCCCATCTCACCCATCTCACCCCATCCATCCCACCCCACCCCATCTCACCCCATCCCACCCCACCCCATCTCACCCCATCCCACCCCATCCATCCCACCCATCTCACCCCATCTCACCCCATCCCATCCCACCCATCTCACCCCATCCCACCCCATCCATCCCACCCCACCCCATCTCACCCCATCCCACCCCACCCCATCTCACCCCATCCCATCCCACCCATCTCACCCCATCTCCCATCTCACCCCATCCCATCCCACCCATCTCACCCCATCCCATCTCACCCATCTCACCCCATCCCATCCCACCCCACCCCACCCCATCTCACCCCATCCCACCCCATCTCACCCCATCCCATCCCACCCATCTCACCCCATCCCACCCATCTCACCCCATCCCATCCCACCCATCTCACCCCATCCCACCCATCCCACCCCATCCCATCCCACCCCATCCCATCCCACCCCACCCCATCTCACCCCACCCCATCCCACCCCATCCCACCCCACCCATCTCACCCCATCCCACCCCATCCATCCCACCCATCTCACCCCATCTCACCCCATCCCACCCCACCCCATCTCACCCCATCCATCCCATCCCATCCCATCTCACCCATCTCACCCCATCTCACCCCATCCCACCCCACCCCATCTCACCCCACCCCATCCCACCCCATCCCACCCCACCCATCTCACCCCATCTCACCCCATCCCATCCCACCCATCTCACCCCATCCCACCCATCTCACCCCATCCCACCCATCTCACCCCATCCCATCCCACCCCATCTCACCCCATCCCACCCCATCCATCCCACCCCACCCCATCTGACCCCACCCCATCCCACCCATCCCATCCCACCCATCTCACCCCATCCCACCCCATCCACCCCATCCTACCCCGCTTCCAGGCCTAGCTTATCCAACAGTCCCAAGTTAAACTCCTTCCTTCCAGAAAGACCGAACCTCCTTGGCCCCCTCCCTCTCCCGCTCCCACATCCCCCCGCCCCCCCCCCCCCCCCACCTACCCCCCGAAACGCGGCCAGGGGGCGGGGAGAGGGGAGTCGCCAGAGAAAAGCGCATCCCGCTTCCGGCCGCTGCCGCCTCCCGGGAGACCCCGCGGCGCTCGGGACAGGGGCCGGATCCAGGCCAAGGGGAGTCGCAGGCCCGGTCCTCACCGACTCCCAACCACAAACCCCGGGAGAGAAGACGGAAGATCACTTACTAATGGGAGCTCTGCCAAAAGTTCCCTGCCATGGGACACAGCTTGCCCTGATAAAAAAGCACCAGCCGGCGGAGCGGCCCGCGGAGCGACCATAGACCCAGCCCGCCCGGTAACCGCGCTCCTGGATCTGATCTGCTCGGCTCCGCTCCGCGGCGGCTACGGGGAGAGGAAGAGGATGGCACTCTATTCTCCTTGACGCCGGCCGGCAACACTCCACACAGTAAACCCGTTCCTACGGATAAAAGTTCCGGCCCGCCCCGCGGTAGCGGAGGAAGCCGGCGGGGAGCAGCCAGCCTGTGGGCGCACGGGGGGGGGGGGGGGGGGTGCGGGGGGGGGCGGGAACTCGAGTTCACGGAAGGCTCTCGGCGGTCGGCGGCTCTCGCGAGACTTGCGTCCCGGTTCCGGCCTGGAGCTCGGGAGCTGTTGTCCGCGAGCCACGTCCGGTCGCTGAGGGAGGCGGACGCGTGGGCCGCTTTGGGGTTTTTGTTCCTTCCTTTTACAGGCCTGCCCTGTGGCGCCTCGTTAAAGTGTAAGATTTCCTGGCTTCGGTTCTTTCTCCTGCTATTGAGAAGACGGATAAAGATCATTTTGTCCTCAAGGACCTGTCAGAACCTGCCTGCCGCAGCCTGAATACGTCCTCAACCGGGTCCTTTTGGGCCGGAATGCAAACTTTCAGAGGCGGTGCTTTGCGGTTGCCAGAGACGGCCCGGTTTGCAGAACTGTGGAAAACATTTTTCCTTCATTCCATACGTATGTATGTGTATTCACCTCTAAGTACCAAATAGAAACAACCAAAAATGCAATGATTTAATTTTCTTAAAAGATTTTATTCACTCATGAGAGACACACACAGAGAGAGGCAGAGACACAGGCAGAGGGAGAAGCAGGCTCCACGCAGGGAGCCCGACGTGGGACTCGACCCCGGGACCCCGGGGTCACGCCCTGGGCTGAAGGCAGGCCCTGAGCCGCTGAGCCCCTCCGGGGCTGCCCACAATAATTTAATTTTACAAGGTAAAATCACCTGTATTTCCCACTTTGATTATCACTGTGACATTGTATTTATTGTAAAAGTTACCATTCTGAATAATCGGGTACGCCTGAAAGCTGTCCCTAGCTGACCAGTGTTCTGAGCGGCTTACGTTATTTTTCAGCTAAGTGAAATAAGAGAAAGACAAATAGCATGTGATTTTATTCATGCGCAATTTAAGAAACTAAACAAATGGAGAAAGAAAAAAAAAGGCAAAAAAAAAAAAAAAAAAACAACCAAAAACCCATAATCTTAAATACAGAGAACAAACTGGTGGTTGCCAGAGAGGAGGTGGGTGGGAGTGAAAAAGATGAAGAGGATCAAGAGTACACGTACCCGTGATCAGCGTTGAGTAATTGCCACGGAGCCAGGAGCCAGGATGGTTCCGAGGCAAGGATATACGAAGAAGGACTCGGAGTAGGCAGCCCGGGTGGCTCAGCGGTTTAGCGCCGCCTTTGGCCCAGGGCGTGACCCTGGAGACCCGGGATCGGGTCCCACGTCAGGCTCCCTGCATAGGGCCTGCTTCTCCCTCTGCCTCTCTCTCTCTCTCCTCTCTGTGTATTCTCATGAATAAATAAATAAAATCTAAAAAAAAAAAAAAAAGACTCGGAGGCTCACTGAATTTCAGTGTGGGGTTCCACGGCCCGAGAACCCTCCACCGGAGGGGAGGCTTTGTCTCATCCAGCTTTTATTGAGAGAGCTAGCAGATTAGCTATAGGAATGATTAACCTTGGGAAACAGAAAAACATGTTCACTTCAAAGGGTGAGCGAATTGTCCCTCACAATGCTTTTTTGCAGTCCTGCCGGATGAGGTGTAAGGAGGCTATTAACTAACTCCAGGAGGAGCAGTGGAAAAGCTGTCTCTGGAGAACAATGTGGTCAGGAGTCAGCGTGCTGGCTCAGGGCCTCCCCTAACCCCGGTGTGCTGAGGGTAACTAGATGCAGGGCTCAGGTAAGCTCCCCAGCAGCTTACCCACAAGCAACGTAGAGAATTACTGAATCCGTCTATTGTACATCTGAAACTAATATAACCCTATATGTTAATTATACTGGAATCAAAAAATTAAAAAGATAAAATTAGAAAAAAAATTTTAATAAAAAGACTTTATTTTTCACTTTGTGGGTGGAGACCAATTAGGATGTAGTGACATTGTGAGTCTGATAAGCATTTTCTCCGAAGGAACTAAAATACCAGGTATGTCAGAAACAGCAAGTATTATAACAGTATTATCTTAAAATTTTGATTCATATATATGCATATATATATGCACATATAATGTGCACGTGTAATTACCATAAAGTCTGACTTGAATCACAATCACCTCCATGGTGGTTTACTCAGAATTTCAAGGATCTAGCATACTTATATCTTTCAGCTATTGCATCTTGGCTCTGGGCCTCTAGGCTTGAACCAGAAATGTTACAATCATTTCCCCTCATGCCTATTGACCGGAATAGGCCCATGACTCCCAACTTCACTACAAGGGAGGCTGAGAAATGTAGGGGAGCATGTAGTATGTTTGAACAGTATTGTCTGCTACCCTGCAGATAACAATAAAAAAAGTTTGAGAAGTGGTAACTTAAAAAATACTAGGCCAGGGCACCTGGGTGTCTCACTTAAGCTTGTGCCTTTGGCTCCAGTCATGGTCCCGGGGTCCTGTAATCCAGGCCCATGTTGGGCTCCCTGTTCAGCGAGGAGCCTGTTTCTCCCTCTGCTTGCTGTTCCCCATGCTTGTGCAGGTTCTCTCTCTCTTTTTCTCAAATAAATGAATAAAATCTTTTTTTTTTTTCAGATTTTATTTATTTATTTATTCATGAGAGACACAGAGAGAGAAAGAGAGGCAGGCTCCACGCAGGGAGCCCAATCCTGGACTCAATCCCAGGGCTCCAGGAACACACCCTGGGCAGAAGGCAGGTGCTAAACCACTGAGCCACCCAGGGAACCCAAAATGAATAAAATCTTAAAAAACAGAAAAAAGCAAACAGGCTATAGGCTACTTCACAGAGGTTCAGAGTTACTTCAACTCTGAGGTTTTTAGCAGTTCAGTATCTTTAAGAAGACAAGGACACTGCAACAAATTAATATTGTTAAATGTTTTGTTCTATGTGCCCCTATTATACTTTGTTTCTACTACTAGGGTAGCATTGTTTCATGTCTAAGTCTCCACTCTTCTTCCCTACAAAACTGAACTCCTTCATCTGTGTACCTCTTTTTGTTCAAGGCATAACACATGGTAGGCACAGAAGACACTGGTATTTGAAACTGAGGTATAAATGGGCAAGGTGCTTAAAGAGAAAATATGTAGCATTATAACCGCAGAGTTAGGTGTAAAATGAACATGTAGAATGTAAAATAGAGATAAAACAAATGGCTGAGGCCTTGAAGATTCAAGTCCCTTTCTTCTGTGAGCTCTTTTAGGCAATTTACCACAAGTGTCACATAGAAATTCTTTCCACATTTCTGCAACCTGGTTTCTGCTTCCCAACCAGAACTCCACATAGCCAGCAGCTCCAATGCTCCCCGTGGCTGTGTAAGTCAGGGACCTGAATGAAGCTCAGTCTTCGTTAGCTTCAGGGTAAATCATCTCTGGGGGTACCCTGTAAATGTAGGTTGAATTGAACTGACTTGAACCAAAAGCTAACTTAATTTAAGGATTTCTGTGGTGGGATAGAGCAATTTATCAAAGCTCTTAAAATGCCTGGAAATCCCAGTTTACCTGGATGCAAGAGATAATGAGCCATATAGATTTGCTTAGTTTTACTGATAGTTTTTTTAAACTTTTCTTTATAATTTTAGTATTGTTTCTCAGTCCTCACTACTCAATCACCTACTTAATTACTTAAGGAAATCAATTAGTCCTGTCCCTTCTAATTTTTGACTTATACTTTTCAATTTTTTTTTTTTTTAATGATAGTCACAGAGAGAGAGAGAGAGAGAGGCTGAGACATAGGCAGAGGGAGAAGCAGGCTCCATGCAGGGAGCCCCATGTGGGACTCCATCCCAGGACCCCAGGATCACGCCCTGGGCTGAAGGCAGGCACTAAACCGCTGAGCCACCCAGGCGTCCCACAATCAATAAATTATTGATGCTAGTATTACACTTGATCTTAGCCAAAAGGCCGAGAAGTGATGCTAGTATTGATTCTCCTGTGATTTAAAAAACGTATTTATCCTTTTTCCTACAGTGCCTTCTCCAGAAGTATGAATGCTATTTCTCAGAAACTAGAGCCTATAAATATAGTGGCTTTATCAAGCTCACTTAGCTGGCTAATGGCAAAACAGCAAGAGTCTAGTTCTTCAGATTCCCAAAACAATGAGCTTTTCACCCAACAATACAGTTTTAATAAAACTATAATGACTGGGATGCCTGGGTGGCTCAGCGGTCGGGTGTCTGCCTTTGGCTCAGGGCGCAATACTGGAGTTCCCGGATGGAGTCCCACATGGGGCTTCCTGCAGGGTGCCTGCTTCTCCCTTTGCCTCTTTCTGTGTGTCTCTCATGAGTGAATAATAAAATATTTAAAAAATAAGATAACTAAAACTATAATGACTAAGGTACTGTAAACACATTATTTCAGGTTTGTAGAAGTTTCTCTTCCTAAGCACTTGTATTGGAGACCACTCATTACTTTTAATTAAATTATTATTGTAATTTGCTTTGGTACTAATAGGCTTTACTATGAAAATATCCTTTCCTCTATTTAGTCATTCACTGTGCTTCCCTTTTTTTTTTTTTTTAATTTTTTATTTATTTATGATAGTCACAGAGAGAGAGAGAGAGGCAGAGACACAGGCGGAGGGAGAAGCAGGCTCCATGCACCGGGAGCCCGACGTGGGATTCGATCCCGGGTCTCCAGGATCGCGCCCTGGGCCAAAGGCAGGCGCCAAACCGCTGCACCACCCAGGGATCCCTGTGCTTCCCTTTATTTTAATTTCTGGAAACCTATATTTGTGGAAGATGAGTAAACCTCTAACTTATGGTAAAACACATACAGTTAAGAACTCAGTCTCTAAGACTGATCAAGGTCAGGTAATAGCTCTGCCACTTACTAGTTGTATAACTTAGCTCAAACTGCTGTAACAGAATACCACACACTGGGTGGCTTCAACAACAGACATTTATTTCTCAGTTCTGGAGGCTGCAAAGTCCAAGAACAAGGTGCCAGCAGATTTGATTCCTGGAGAGAACTGTCTTCCTGGATTGCCATTGGGTATCTTCATGGGGCAGAGAGAGACAGACAATAAGGATACTAATCCTATCATCAGGGCCTCGCCTTTATGATTTCATCTAACCTAATTCACTCCCAAAGGCTCCCCCTCTAAATACCCCTGCGGGTATCAGAACTTCCACATATGAATTCACGTTCAGTCTATGTGAATAACCTTGGTCAAACTACTTAATCACTCTGAACCTCAGTTTCTTCATCTGTAAAATAGGGATAATCATAGTTCCCAACTCACAGAGTTCTGGTGAGCTATAAATGAATCTTAAATTGGAATAGTGCCTAGAAAATGTAAGAGCTCGATAATTCTTATATTTTACTTATTTTTACTTTTAGCTTCCATTGTATAAAACAAGTTTAGATTCTACAATCTGGACTATAAAGAACTCTTTTCAGAGGTAAGGAAAATAATGCTATCTTGGTACAAAGATGTACTCTGCCTCTTAATACTAGTCCTTGACACCTTAACAACTGCACTCCACAGAGAACAATAATAAAATATGTTGATTTATAATGTGCCAGTTTATTTATGCCATTAAGTGTTTGTTTTGCCCTGTATACCTCTAGGTTTGGAATCTCCAAATAGTTTAGGGATTCCAGAATTCACTTTCTGGTTTCAGGTCTCTAGTATGGCCTTTGAGAGAAGACACTGTATATCTTAAGAAACCTGAGAGCCAGAGGCTAGTATCCTTATTGTATGAAGATTCCCAGGACCAAAAAATGTGCCCCCCTAAAAAGGATTTTATTTATTTGAGAGAGAGAAAGAGAGCACGTGTGGGAAGAGGGAGGAGACTTCTTACTGAGCAGAGAGCCTGACATGGGGCTCCATCCCAGGACCCTGGGATTGTGACTTGAGCCAAAGGCAGATGTTTAACCAACTTAGCCACCTAGGTGCCCTGAATGGCCCATTTTTAAGAAGATTCCCCAGAACAGAAAAAAGTCCAAATAATCGGTGATTGGCCTTCAGTCCAGGCAACGGGATTCATCTGGGGAAGCATATCAGGATTGTGATTGCAACTAAAAGCTAACAAGTAATTATGTCATTTTGTTTAAACAAGAAAAAAAAAAAAGGAAAATTTGTGGAATATATAAATGGAAGTCAGAACGGTCAAATTGACAGTGTCTCTGAGTTTCTCATTGCTACTATAACAAATTAAACAGTGGCTTAAAACAACACATTTTTTTCATCTTATAATTCTAAGGTCCTAAATGAATCGGTCTCACTGAGTGAAAATCAAGATGTCAGCAGGGCTGTGTTCCTTTCTAAAATCTAGAGGAGAATCTGTTTTCTTGCCTTTTCTATCTTCCAGGGGCTGCCCACATTCCTTGGTTCATGGCCCCTTTCATTTTCTTTTTTTTAAGATTTTATTTATTTATTCATGAGAGACACACACACAGGCAGAGGGAGAAGCAGACTCCATGCAGGGAATCTGCTGCGGGACTTGGTCCTGGGACTCCAGGATCAAGCCCTGGGCCAAAGGCAGGCGCTAAACCACCGAGCCACCCAGGATCCCTGCCTTTCATTTGCAAAGCTAATAATGCCAACTAATTCTCACAAACCAGAACTCTCACATTCGCCTCTCTTTTCTATACTTAAAGCTTGTGCTTATTATATTGGACCCACCTGAATAATCTAGAATATTTCCTTTAAATTCAACCAATTAGCAACCTTAATTCCATCTGCAGACTTAACTCCCTTTTGCCATTTAACATATTCACAGGTTCTGGGTATTAAGATTTGGACATCTTTGGATGGGGGTGGGTGTATTATTCTGACTTCTGCAGCACCTTCGGTGGCTCTGGCTCACAAACTTAAATATCTAGGCTCTTCAGCAGGTAAATTCTTAGAATAGAAGTGGATACATCTGAGTGTTGTAACTTGCTAGCACTAACTGCAGCTAGCTCCTCTTGATCTAAAGATTTTATTTATTTATTCATGACAGATAGAGATGGAGTGAGGCAGAGACATAGGCAGAGGGAGAAGCAGGCTCCTCACGGGGAGCCTGATGTGGGACTCAATCCCGGGACCCTGGGACCATGCCCTGAGTCGAAGGCAGACGCTCAACCACTGAGCCAGCCAGGTGTTCCAACTCCTCTTGATCTAAATTGTATACCTATCAAGAAATCTTCCAATAGTAATTTGGCTTTTCACATGGATTTTGCTATAGAAATACAATGCTCTTAGAAGTAAACAAAAATAACTGATAAATTTGGCAACTATTGTCCACATAAACCAATAAATTTATACTTGGTTTTTAATATATGAACTTCACTGGGGATGATTATTGTGTGTTCACACCTAAGAGATGATCTAGATGATCTAAACCTAGCTGGCAGCTCAGGTTTCTGAGTCTGCACGAATGAAAGACAGATTCCCAAACCCTGTGGAAGTCCAAATGCCTTAGTGGCCTTCCCAAATGATCAAATATGACTTTAATATACTCTTTCTCTTCAAACCCAAATGCAGAATGGATCTTATCATCTGGCTATGGACTGGATGCTCTCTTCTATTACATCCTTTATCCCTGCAACACTGGCCAATTCCCTTCCCTCTTTCATTCATTTTTATTTCACATCTATATATTTTAATTAGACTCTTGGTTACTAAGGTTACTTCCAGAAATTTACAGTTCACTCTAAAGATATGACTGACACTAGAATTGTATCTAGAAAACTGTCTAAAATTGAGGCATATTTCTCTGTTTTCTGTTTTCTTGTTCCCAACTGGCCTATATAGTCTCCCCGCTATGCATCTGCTTCATCGTTTCTGCTCATTATAACTTTAGTTTGTATGTTCTTCAGCTTTTGTCTACATCATAAACTTTCTCTTTTTAAAAGATTTTTTTATTTATTCATGAGAGACACAGAGAGAGAGAGGCAGAGACATAGGCAGAGGAAGAAGCAGGCTCCTTGTGGGGAGCCTGATGCGGGACTCAATCCCAGGACCCCAGGATCATGACCTGAGCCAAAGGCAGACACTCAACCACTGAGCAACCCAGTCCCTACATCATAAACTTTCAACTTCAGTTCCACTTTACTTCATTTTCTACTTATTTCTTCTGTTTGCCTGTTTGTTTACATAGATAAAGGTCATACACACGAGCAAGGTGTAGCCTTGATTAGATTGACCATGATTGGCTTAGAGTGGTGATTCTTAACCATGACTATACCTTAGAATTGCTTGGGTTGCTTCTACAACATTCCATTTCTCAAACTCTAACCCCAGGCCAAATGAGCAAACACACCTATATAGTATTCATATTCCTGTGTGCTTATTTATGTTTGAGCAAGGAGAAAAATGGGAATATACATCAAGGCATTAAAATGATAATGGGATTAATGGGAAAGAGAATGGGGCCACTGCTAGGGTGTGGGGTTTAGGCAAAAAATTTTGTGGGGGTCTCTCTCTATAAACGTTCTGATTAAAAAACACTCCACTGGAACCTATAAGGCTAAAAACAAAAAGAACTGTATGTAAGCACTGTACTCTGGGGATCCCTGGGTGGCTCAGCAGTTTAGTGCCTGCCTTCGACCCAGGGCATGATCCGGGAGCCCCGGGATCGAATCCCACATCAGACTCCCTTCATGGAGCCTGCTTCTCCCTCTGCCGTGTCTCTGCCTCTCTCTCTCTTTCTCTCTGTGTGTGTGTCTCTCATGAATGAATAAATAAAATCTTTAAAAAAACCCACTGTACTCCTGTTTGTACATCTGTTTCTCACAGGAGTATAGATTAACAATTTTGAACTTGTTTTACATGCATGCTGAGGTTGAATGCATAAGTAAATGGATAGTACATAATGGGAACCAGGTTTGTCACTGTCAGAGAAAGAAGTTACAAATCATCAAGTGAAGAAAGATAGAATGAACTCTATGGTAACGAATTAGAATCAGAGATTACAGAATAGCTCTGCTCATCTATATACACAGATACGTATGGAGTAGGTATACATAAGTTTGTATATGTGTATATGTGTATTAGTATACATATGCTAAAATGTATATATATAAAACATATATATATATATATATATATATATATATATATATATATATTATGTGCTGAGAGGAGTTGGAAGCACTTATACCCAATTGTAATGAGCATACTCACACCCAAATCTTGGCTTGTAAATACCACTCTCCAATAAAAGGAACCCAGGATCCTTGAAGGAATGGGTATATCTTAAGACTGAGTAGAGAAAATACAAGATGGTTCTGACACATAATACCAGCGAGGAAGGAAAGTACTCCCAAAACAAAAAATTAGGATTATTTCAGAACACAGAAGTCAACCTGAAAGAGACCCCAATAGCCTAAGCTGAAACAGTGTGAGCAAAAACAACAAAATAATGTGGGATTATAACCCACGTAACAAAATACAAACACTTGAATCAATACTGATATATAATTGACTAAATAGATAAAAAGAGGTAAGGCTTTTTTAATGAAGAATTCCAAACAACATATGTAAATATTATTTCCACCATGAGATGGAACTTAATTCCTCTCCCCTTCAGTATGAGCTGAACTTTGTCTTGCTTCCAAAGAATGGATTATGGAAAGAGAAAAATGGTGACTTTATAATGGAGATACCCAGCAAACACTACTTTAACTAAATGATTAAAATTAACAACAGCAGTGATAAATCATGTTGATAGTATATATTCCTGACATAACATTATGAGAAGAGCACTTTGCCTCTGTGGTTTTCCTTCCAAAGGCCGATAACCCCAAATTGGTCATGAGAAAAGCATCAGACCCAAATTGAGAACCTTTCTATGGAATGCCTGGCTAGTATTCTTCAAGATGTCAGAGTCTTCAAAAACAAGGAAAGACTGATAAATTATCACTGACCAGAGAGATATCACTGACCAGCCTCCCTAGTCAGGGAGGCTCGATGACTAAAAGTAATGTGATATTCTGGGTGGGATCCTGGAATAGAAAAAGAGCATTAGTGGGAAAAATCTGAATAAAGTGTGGAATTTAGTTAATAATAATGTACCAATATTAACCTCTTAATTTTGACAAATGTACCATAGTTACATGAGTTGCTAATATTAGGGAGAGAGAAATGGGTAAAAGATATACAGAAACTTTCTGTACTATCTTTGCAATTTTTCTGTAAATTAAAATTATTCTAAAAAGATTTATTGTAAAAACTATATATACTCTAAATTACAGGGCCCTGAAGCATGGGCTAGAGCAATATTTACCTTGACTAAGAGCAGTGCCAGCTCCCATTTGCTTTCCATGTGGTTGGTTGAGGCATGAGCATGTGGTGATCCTGGCCAATGCAGTAGAGGAAAAATCTACAGAGAGCTCCTGGACAAGGTCTTCATTGGTCTTAAACTGTAGTACTTGGAGGGGGAAAAAAATCAGTCTCTTTTCTGCTGCTGCTGATTATCATTATCTGTTTGTTGGTGGTTCTTAACTGGGGGTTATTCTGACCTTTGTGGGCCATTTGGGATTGTCTGAAGACATTTTTCCTTGTCACAACTGTGGGTAGAGGCCAGGGATGTTGCTAAACATTCTACAATGCACAGGACATCCTCCCCACATCAGTGACTTATGCAGCCCCAATAGTGCCAAGGTTGAAAAGCATTATCATATTTTCTTTTCTTCATTTCTCTCTTTCTGGTGTGATAGGAGGAGGGATATCAAGAAATACAGCACATAATGAAAGCCTTCAAATGGTCATATGGGACTATTTATTTAACTAGAGGTGATTAGTGGCAACACTGGAGGCAAAAGAATCAGGTACCCATGGTCAGTAAGGTAATTGCCTTGGATAAGCTGACTTAAAAGTTTAATTTGGAAGCCATGGTTCAGTCAAGCTGCAATAGAAAATACTTGACTCTGGTGAGTTACTGCTCTAATGCTATCTCTCCTTACAAATGATAAATATAATAATGATTGGAAACACTCTTATTATGAGTTATCTCTTAAATTCACATTGTCGATTACAGAAATCCTTATTCAGTTGTTGGGTGATCAATTCTTGATCTTCTATCTCTGTGAAATCAAATTCAGCCACCTGAAACATCACCATACTTAAAATTTTTACATGTACATATTTTATTTAGTCCTCTTGACAAACCTATTAAGTAGATATTATGCTCTTTTTATGGATGACAAAGCTTGACCTGAAAGATTAAGTGAGGAGCCAGGTCTACATATATAGTATGGTGGAGCCAGGATGAAAACCAATCTGTGTATCTGGAGTGTGTATGACTTCTGTGTCATACTGATACTGCTAAGAAGGAATAAACTAGTTATGTGTCAACACTGAATATATTAGGGGCCAGCAAATATCACATTCCAAAAGGCCCTTGCACTTTAAGTAGGCATTTAATTACTAGCAACCCCTCAATGAATATGTATTGATTACACTTTTTAAAAAATGTGCTTAATGGCATGAAGAGTTAAACATCAGGCCAAGAGACCAACAAGAGCTCTTCCGTGAACCAATCACAGAGCTTTGGACAAATTACTTAATTTATCTGAGACTCAGTTTTAAATTCAGAATGACAATACCTGCTAGGCCTACTTTGCAATATTGGGACCATT
The DNA here is from genome assembly GCF_048418805.1 of Vulpes vulpes. Lineage (NCBI taxonomy): Eukaryota > Metazoa > Chordata > Mammalia > Carnivora > Canidae > Vulpes > Vulpes vulpes. The sequence continues at coordinate 186,409,521 of NC_132780.1, forward strand.
TACTGGGAAGTTCTTTGGAAAATGTGATTTGTTCAATAACTGAAAGGTTTTGCAGTCTCAAATTTCGAATTCAAAGAATCCCATTAGGTAGGGAACCACTCCTTTGGAAAAAACAGCTCAGCCCAGCTACATAGACTTGATTATGGTATAAACCTACCTCAACATCCCACCACAAGTCTGGCTAATATTTCATTCTTTCACTGGATCCTACTTCTCTGAACCCGTTTTTCTATCTTTTTCACTTGATTCCATCACCCCTCCATCCAAACTAATCAACTTCTTTTTCAAAGTCTTTTTCTGGAGCTGAAGAAAAGGAAGTATGTGTCCAGAGGTTAGACTCTTAGAGGCATTCTGGACAAGAAATTTCTGTCTTTTTTTTCTTACCTCAGGCTGTCATTAATCATATTTCATATTTTCTCTACATTATCATATTTTGACATCTCAAAAAATCCTTCTGGCTGGGGACAGACTGCCCTTATCAGGGCTAGCCAATTTGTAGAGATTGCAAAGGGTCTAGCTCAGAGCATGCCTGTGACATGCAAACTAAAAAATCCAGAGCCATACCTTCATTATCTTGCCTTTATACCCCAGGAGGCAATATTCCTCTGTCCATCATCCCAGGGCCAAGAGCCAGGCAACTAGGAACCACCAATATAGCCCCAAACCCAAGGAAATTATTCAAACTACTCAGTCTTAAACTTTTCACCCTGCCCTGTCTTACCTTTCCCAGAGGACCCCAAATAGAGAATCTTCCTAAACATACTGATTGCTCCTGCCTTTGCTTCCTGACCTAAACCTGGTGTTCCTCTGGTGGGCTTGTGTGGTGAGTTATGCCTCTTGTTTGCAGCGGAACTTTGAGTAACATTAATTTTCTTTCAATGGTATTGACCTCTGTGTCATTAGTCACCTTTACAATAAGATCTAGGCACAGAACACAGGCCCAGCAGATCTTTTCAAAGCCAGAAGCTAAGGTAGCTTAAAAAGGAAGTGGAGTCACTAGTATTACCAAGACTTCCACTTCAAGGTCAGATTCCAGGGCAAGGGCGTACTTACTTCATGATTCTAATTCCCTTAATGATCAGTCCTGGATCTAGGTTAAAATAGTAAAGAATTCATATGCTTAAATACAGTTTCTTTGTAAGAAGGGAACATGAGACATAGTGTTTTTTTGTTTTTTGTTTTTGTTTTTGTTTTTGTTTTTTTTATGATAGTCACAGAGAGAGAGAGAGAGGCAGAGACACAGGCAGAGGGAGAAGCAGGCTCCATGCACCGGGAGCCCGATGTGGGACTCGATTCCGGGTCTCCAGGATCGCGCCCTGGGCCAAAGGCAGGCACCAAACCACTGCGCCACCCAGGGATCCCGAGACATAGTGTTAACCAACCCAACCCCCGTTCTTTTTGTTTTCAGTCCTTGCACTGAACTCTTCTCATTCCCTTTCTTCACCTTATTTATTGTCTTTGTCTTAATGTCATGAGAGCAGAATGGCAGATTATTTTTTTAAGATTTTATTAATTTATTCATGGGAGACAGAGACACAGAGAGAGAGAGAGAGAAGCAGAGACACAAGCAGAGGGAGAAGCAGGCTCCATGTAGGAAGCCCGATGTGGGACTCGACCCCAGGACTCGAGGATCATGCCCTGGACCGAAGGCAGGCGTTAAACCGCTGAGGCAACCTGGGATCCCAGAATGGTAGATTGCATTTAGACCTTAAAGACAGACTTCTTTCTCTAGTATATATAATATCCTGACCATTTTATTCCATTCAGAATGTTATAACAAAATATCATGCACTAGGGTGGCTTAATAACAGTAAACATTTATTTCTCACGGTTCTAGAGGCTGAGAAGTCCAAGATCATGACCCAGATGGATATCTGGTGAGACCCTACTTCCTTGGTTCACAGAGGGCAGCTTGTCTTTTCCTTGAATCCTCACATGGCAGAAGGGGAAGGGATCTCTCTGGGGACTCTTAGAAGACCATTAATCCCATCAATGAGGGGGCCATTCTCATGACCTAAACACCTCCTTAAGATCTCACCTTCTAATACCATCACACTGAGCATCACTTTTTTTTTTAAAGATTATTTATTTATTTATTCATGAGAGACACAGAGACAGAGGCAGAGACATAGGCAGAGGGAGAAACAGGCTCCATGCAGGGAGCTTGATGCGGGACTCGATCCTGGGACTCTAGGATCACTCCCTGGGTAGAAGCGTAACCGCTGAGCCACCCAGGCGTCCCTGGGCATTAGGTTTCAACATATTAATTTTGGGAGAACACAAACATTCAGACCAAAGCATCTTTTAAAAAATTTTTTTAGAGATTTTATTTTTCATTTGAGACAGCATGAGTGGGGAGGAGAGGGAGAGGGAGAAGCAGACTCCCCCCTGAGCCAAGAGCCCTATGTGGTGCCCCATCCTTGACCAGAGATCTTGACCTGAGCTGAAGGCAGACAGCTTAACCATCTCAACCACCCAGGCACCCAGACCAGGGGATTTGATACCATAAGAAAATAGGTAATCTGCCCACAGAACACAGAGCTGATCACTGCAGGAGATCCCTCCTGTCATCTTTTACCTTATTCCCTTCCCCCTGCAGACACAAGAAAGAGGGAGGTGATGGTTCTAGTTCTATCCCCCTGACCCTGTTTTCCTTTCTTGTCCTTTTTGAGGTGACCTGTGGAAAGGTGGCCAAGTGGTGCCATCACCTTTCCTACAGCTGTTCTTGATACATGATTCTGCATTCCTTCAACTAACTGCAAATAGAAGCGCGTGAGGTCAGATGCCTGGCCAGTGTGGTTCCAGTCGGTATGGGTGCGGGCACGCAATGAGCACTCCACCAACACTCGTTAAATGAATGAGCCGTTATCTTTCTGCGAGTTTCTGTGCGCTGGTTACAGCTCCAAGAGCTGACAATAGGGAAGTAAACCCTACACTGCGCTTCCTTGGGAGGCTGGCCCTGGGGAACAAAAGCAGTCGCGAAGTACTCTGCCCAGCAGAGGGAACCCCCTCCCGGCGGAAACTGGGGCGGGGCGGCGCTGGGTGGCCTGCGCGTCCGCCGGCTCGGTGGCGTTCACGCTCCTCCGGCTCCCGCAGCGCCCACCGATCCGCAGCGCCGGCGGCAGGCCCGGGAGAGGCTTACGCGCCAGATGATTCCTCCGGACCGGCTCGCCCGGGGCGTTGCGCTCTCGCTTCCAGACGCCTCCCGGTGCTCCGGGGTTCGGCGGCACACACCTGTCGACCGCGTCTGCCCAGCTGCGGCTCAGTCCCGCAAGGACTCCGGGGAGCGATGCCCTCCCCCGCCTCCACCAGGCTGCGGACCAGATCAGCAGCGGGGCCTCCAAGAAAACACCCCCCAAACAAAACTAACCGAAACCGGCAAATGCACCCCTAAGTTCTTCCTCGCGACCTCACCCACTTCGGTCTGCGGATGGGGTGAGGACTCGGCTTTGAAGCCGGAGGCAGGGCCTGAAGCGCAGCCTCGGGGGCGGCCGGGGCCCTGCGCGGTCCTGGGCTGCTTCCTGCAGGTCCCCTCGCTGGGTGCTGCAGCTTCCCTCCGGAGGGGAGAACCGAGGCTGTGGCGCTTCCTCTCCAAGCCTCAGGGTTTATTTATTTTATTTTATTTTATTTTTAAGACTTTATTTATTTAGAGCAGCCCGGGTGGCTCAGCGGTTTAGCGCCGCCTTCGCCCAGGATGTGATCCTGGAGTCCCGGGATCGAGTTCCACGTCGGGCTCCCTGCATGGAGCCTGCTCCTCCCTCTGCCTGTGTCTCTGCCTCTCTCTCTCTCTCTCTCTCTCTCTCTCTCTCTCTCTCACTTATTTATACATGAGAGACACACAGAAAGGGGCAGAGACACAGGCCGAAGGAGAAGCAGACTCCCCACAGGGAGCTTGATGCGGGACTGGATTCCAGGACCCGGGGATCGCGACACCAGCGGAAGGCAGATGCTCAAGCGCTGAGCCACCCAGGTGCTCGAAGCCTCAGATTTTAGCTGGAGCCAGAGAAACCCGCCTGTCCAGAGGCCCAGCGTCACGGCGAAATTCCAGAGAACTTGAAGTTCTTGGATCTTACCCGGTGAATGCTAGGGGAGACCCCAGGAGGGCGCGGGGCTGGCGGGGGAGGCGGTGCGTGAGTCTCCTTTCTGAGCCAGCTTTTGCAGACCTGCCGGGGCTCAGGAGCCCAGGGAACATACTATCTTTTACTTAAGGGTTCTGAGGCCCTATTACCCCTGCCTGACGTCTCCAAACACGACCAACGCTAACGTGATTGTGTGGCGAATTCGGGGGTGGGGGTGTGGGGGGGTGGAGATGGGATTAGCCAAGGAGAAATTAGGGCAAACAAAGGAAAAAGTAATTTCTCACTAGGTTTATTGCCTCTGCACTTGTGTCTCTGTCACTTGTGTTTTACCTAAGGGTAGTGTTAGACTTTGCCAGCTATGTCAACTTGACAATTTCAACATTTCAACAAAAGTTTCCTAAAGAAAAAAAGCCCTCCTTCTTGATAAGCATGAGTTCTTGTTTGTGTTTCATAACAGACAGAATTATATTGTGCACCACGGACACAGGAAACCGATCACTATCTTTTACAGTCACAGTCATGGATTTTCTGTATCTATCCTTAGGATGGAGTACTTAAATTGACTGCAGGTCTTTTTTTTTTTTTTTTTTTTCCAAGCTGTGGTTTTAACTCTGTGACTAAGGAGAATTAATTTTACACATTCAAACCTTTTTTTTTTTTTTTAAAGGACTAGATAATTATGATGATAATAGTCTTTGTAGACTTCCTGGTCTTGCTCCAGGAACTGACTGACTGGGCGCCAAATCCCTGACTTTGGTCTATTTTCTCTCAAACATCAAAACTGGAGTTTAATTCCAAACATGTGCCTGGGAGCACAAAAGTGAACTGGACAATCTTTTCCTGAACGTGATCCCGACTTTCTTTGCAATGATCGCCAAGCTCCGCAGACCTTTTGAAAACTGTCTGCAGTCACCTTGCAGCGCTCCTGAAAACATGGGGCAAGATCATGTGTGAAGGGCCTAGAATGATGCTTGTGCCAGCTGCTCTATAATAAGCGCTCATTACGTGTTCATGGGAGGCGTGAATGATGCATGAATTCGTCTGGGTGCTCACACTTAGAGGTCTGTTAATCAAACTTTAACAGATGATGATGAATTCCTGCTTCCCTTTTATGATCATTTATGCCTTTGTCACCAAAATGCTTCCCACCTTGAGAATCTGACGCCAGCCTGGTACCGTGGTGACGGCACCTGCCTCGCTCTGATTTCGGCCATGGGGCAATCGGGTTAGTAGCGCCGGGCAGGGGACGGACAGGGCCCACAGAGGAGCCGCCCAGCGGTGCCCGCCTCCTGCCAGCAAGTTCTGGAAGTCGCGGGGAGGCGCGTGGGTACACGCACTTCAGCGAGGGCTCCTGCGGCTGCGCGCGGCTCCCTGCGAGCCCGAAGGCCAAGGTCACCCCGACACAAACCGACCTCTAAGAAGGAATTGGAGCTGCGTGAACCGTCCCCAGCGAAGTGGCAAAGGTCTTGCGTCTTGATCGATCTGGAGCGAGCATTTTTATCTTTGCTTCCTTAGGAAAAGAGCCTGACCGCCGCAGGGGTCCAGCCCTGGAAGGAAGGGAGAGGGGTCCCCTGCACCCGGAGGAGGCCGGGGTGCTCCTCCACCCTACGCGTCGGGCTAAGGGGCCTCGCGCTGGGTCCGGCTGTCGGATGGAGCCTCCGTGGTCACCGAAGCGGGCTTCCCCGCGCCGGGAGTGGTGCCGCCCCAGGTAGCCCAGGGATGGGGACGTCCCTTGTAGGCGGCAGGCAGGGTCCCCGCCAGCTAGGCGAAGATCCCCAGCGTTTCTCTCAATGTCCCTGCTTGCTCAGCATCCGCTTGTGTTGCTGCCGACGTCCCCCAGGTCGCGTAACTTTGCAGAAGCAAATGAGGGAACTGATGGAGCCACACTTCATCCCTTTCTCACTTCTGTGTCTGTCAAAGGGAGCTTTGCATGGAACTTTCTGCACCGGATCGTCACTGTGATGGAAGGAAGTATATAATCTGATGCCCTGAGCAAATCATTTTTTTGAAGAGGACCCATTTAATCATTGTAAAACTCCGCTAATTGCATTGCCCCAGAAAGAGGAATCTTTTTGAAATCCCAGCATTCACTGTAACATTTGGTATTTCTAGAATGTAGAATAATTTGTTGGAAATTATTTTTCCAAAGAGGAAGTAGAGTTGTAATGCTGTTACAAATTTCTAACCAGTTTTTAAAAGGCCAAACAATGCTGAAAAGTAAATTAGCTGTAAGTACTGGAGGGCAAATATTAGTTACAAAAAGTAATGAAAACAACTATTAAAAACTAGTTCCTCTTTTTTAATTCTCTCCCAGCAACTGTCTTCCTCCTCCTTCAATCCCCAATTTTGCAAGAGGAAAAAGCAAAGTAAAATACCCACATCTGATACTTAGATTACAGATATTGTTGTCAAATTATTCAAATGAGCACCCAAAGTTTCTCTCTTTTAATGTGGAGATCTAACTACCTAGCAAGCTGGGTAGAACTGAACAAGTTGGGCAGGCAGGAACTCTCTTTAGGACAGGACTTTCCAATAGTTGAAGTACTAGTTCCTTTCAATTTGTACATCCAAGCTAACCTTGATCTTCTCAGGTGGAAAAATTCTACCAAAGTAGAAAGTATTAAGGAATTTGGAGTATGTTTGGGATGATATAAGTTTGCTGAGAGCAAAAGGGCTTCTTTTCTCTTCCACTTAATACCATTTTTATACAAATATCTTGTTTTAAAATGAATATTTCAGCTTACCAGATCTCAGTATCCTTAATCTTAGATTTATTTGGTAATATGAAAAAGGGACAGATTCTTAATGTTAACTTTATCCCATGTTTATTGCCTTGGGTGCCAAGAATGAAATGCCATATGCTAGGACTTTGAAGATATTACAACCATCCTTAATTCACAAATTCTTTCCAACTACCATCCTTAGTTCACAAATTCTTTCCAACTTGGAAGAGAATGTAACTTTCTTCCTGAGATCAAGCAATATTTACTTTTCTTTTCCATGTGTTATCCCCCAACCTTCCATTCTAATAACAGGAAGGCTTGAGAATTAGTTTTCATTATATAGATAATATGAAAATAAGTAGGAGTGGTTTTCATGGTTAACACACACATTTACCTTATTTTCCTTGTAAATATTGGATGGAGTCTAGTTAATTCTCCACTGTTCTCATCTTAATCATATAAAATAATCAAAGTTAGAATTTTGTCAGTAATGCTATCCAGCATTTAAACAATATCAATAATTTTTTAAATTGCTTTACTGGCTGAGAGTAAAGGCTAAAGCCTTTACTAAATAGCTATGTTTTTTAAAATGGAATAGATTCCAATAAAGTGCAGCCTGTGTTTTTACTATTCTCATTATTATATAAACATTTTGTCACTTTTTACAACTTTCTTTTTCTTTTTAAAGATTTTATTTGTTTATTCATGAGAGACATAGAGAGAGAGAGAGAGGCAAAGACATAGGCAGAGGGAGAAGCAGGCTCCCCTCAAGGAGCCCAATGTGGGACTTGTTCCCTGAACCCCAGGATCACACCCTGAGCTGAAAGCAGAGCTCAACCACTGAGCCATCCAGGCATCCTGCTTTTTACAACTTTCAAAATATTTCAGTTGCCTTTAAGATTTATTTATTTTTTGAGGGGGGGGGGGCGAGAGAACGAGCTGATGGGGCAGAGAGAGAGGGAGAGAGAATCTCAAGCATAATCTGTGCTGTGTGGAGTCTGACAGGGAGGCTCTATCTCATGACCCTGAGATCAGGGCCCTGAGATCACAACCTGAGCTGAAACCAAAAATCAGGCACTTAACTGACCATGCCACCCAGGCACCCCTCAGTTGCCTTTTTATTATTTTGTCCTTGGGTCACCGGGGTGGCTCGGTGGTTGAACATTTGCCTTTGGCTCAGGTGGTGATCCCAGGGTCCTGGGATCAAGTCCCCCATCAGGCCCCCTGTAGGGAGCCTGTTTCTCTCTCTGCTTATGTCTCTGCCTCTCTCTGTGTCTCTCATTAATAAATAAATAAAATCTTTAAAAAACTGTTTTGTTCTTAAACACACCAAAAATTTTGAGAGTTTACCCACAGGCTATATCTGCAGAGAGCTATTATTGAAAACAATAAATTGCCCTGAATTTATGCCTGTTTTTTGATGACTTTAAAGTGATTTGGTGAGATTTCCCCCATTTTGGGGTATAATTTATTTGCTATGAGAGAGGAAGTATCTCTCCTTTATTGGACCATAAAACATTGAGGCCAAAGAAGTTCAAATATGACTAGAGTAGAGGACTAAAGATGGGTCCTGAAATAAGAATCTTTATCTCTCAGATGTTCACCTGTTCTGGTATCCGTAAGTATCAAGTTAAGATGTCCTGTGGAATTTATTTTAATTGAGCAACTTAGAAGAGTCATATTTATTTCATTTGACTTACATCTTACCTATATACATTTATATTTAAAAAAAATATATGTGAAGTTTAGGACCTGGAGCCTTGTGATGTCCCTTTGGTTCTGAGATACATGGCTTCATGAGATACAATGCAAATGAGTGTTTGGAGTTGTCTAGTAACTAGGTTATGGTGGTATTTGGTAGGGCTGTGTTAGAAGGTAGGAGTTGAGCCAGGCTTGGGAGAAAACATGGTTGCCCAGAGGAAGTGATCAATTCAAATTAGACCATAAACTATCTTGGTTTTAGACCCCAGGATCAAAGCTCTTTAGATAAATGCACCTAAAAAAGCTCATTTAGATCCTGTTCACTCAAATTGACTGAGCTGCTTGCCCGAGAACTGGTGGCCATGTTGAGGGTGACGCTTGCAGGTCAGTCTTCCTACCTGGAATTGAGGAGTGTTAGTGACAGTGCCAATCCTTCTGACTTCCAAGAAGAGGCATTAGAAGGCCAAGATGAGAAGAAGATATTGCTTCTCTCACCTCCCTTTTTAACTACTCTAGAGGAAACATGGTGAGGTGGAAAAGCCCACTGCATCTCTCATTGTTTGTATACCTTTGGCAAGTGTGGCTACCTTCCATGCCTCAGTTTCCTCTTATCAAATTGAGAGGGTTGCAAAAGAACAAACATAGTGGTCTGAAGGGGTATCTGCACCCCAATGCTTCTAGCAGCAATATGGAAAGAGCCCAGATGTCCATCAACAGATGAATGGATAAAGAAGATGTGATATATATATATATATATATATATATATATATATATATATCACATCTTCTTTATATATATATATATATAGCGGAATATATATATATATATAGTGGAATATTACTCAGCCATCAAAAAATTGAAATCTTACCATTTGCAACAATGTGGATGAAACTAGAGAGTATTATGCTAAGCAAAATAAGTCAATCAGAGAAAGCCAATTAGCATATGATTTCACTTATATGTGGAATTTAAGAAACAGAACAGAGGATCATAGGGGAAGGGAGGGAAAAATAAAATAAGATGAAAACAGAGAGGGAAACAAACCATAAGAGACTCTTAACTCTAGAAAACAAACAAGGTTGCTGGAGTGGGGGAGGGGGGGATTGGGGTAACTGGGTGATAGGCATTAAGGAAGTCATGTGCTAATAATGAGCATTGGGTGTTATATGCAACTGATGAATCACTAAACTCTACCTCTGAAACTAATAATACACTAATAATATATGTTAATAAAATAAAATAAAACAAAATAAAATATTTTTTAAATGGAGAGGGTTGGACTAGATGGCCATTAAGGCCTTCTCAGTTTTGTGAGTTGATGAGAGATGAGGAGCCATAGGATTAAGGATTGAATTGCTGAACCTCTCTCCCAATATGCCAAATGTTTTCTGGGCTATGTTGCTATCAACCATACTGATTTAACTCTCAAGCAATTCAGCAATTGTCCCTTCCTCTCCTTTGAGCCATCAATATTTTCCTCTTGTGTGAATTGCCATCATCAGACAAGCCTACTGTAATAGGAACGAACTTTTGAAAACGCTTTGATCTCCTATCCCCCTAAAGTTACCACCCTATATTATCTGGTTCCTTTTATAGTAAAACCCATTTAAAAGGTAGTTTATGGTCACTGTCTCTACTTCCTCTTTTCCCTTTGTCTTTTGAAACCCACTTATCAGATTTTCATTCCTATTAGTCCAATAGAAACTTCTGCCAAAGTTAGCATTGACCACCATGTTACCATCTCTAATGATCAGCTCTTAAATCCTCATGTTACTTGACCTTACAGCAGCATTTGACAGAGATTGTCATTCCTTTTTTGTTTCTAGAAACCTCGCTTGACTCCTTTGGTTCTCTAACTTTTTTTTTTTTTTTTTAAGATTTTATTTATTTATTCATGAGAGACACAGAGAGAGAGAGAGAGAGGCAGAGACACAGGCAGAGGGAGAAGCAGGCTCCATGCAGGGAGCCCAATGCAGGACTAGATAGATCCTGGGACTCCAAGATCACTCCCTGGGCCAAAGGCAGGTGCCAAACCGCTGAGCCACCCAGGGATCACCTAGTTCTCCTATTTTACTGGTTGCTCCTTCTGTCCTCTCTGCTGGTTCCTCCTCACCTCTCTGACTTCTAAAAGTTAAATTGTCTCAGGGTTCAGTCCTTGAATATTTTTTTTCATCTCTATCTGTACTCACTCCTTCAATAATCTTATCCATTATCATGACTTTTAGTACATACTTTATGCTGATGACTTCCCAATTTATATCTCCAGCCTGACAGCTCCTCTAGTCAAAATTTATACATTCCAACTTCCCACTGAATTTTTCTTTACTTGAAAGTCTAATAGCTCAAATTTAATGTGATTCTTGTGTTCCTCCCCAGAGTTGCTGCTCCTTCTGTGTTTTTCATCTTACCAAATGACAAATCGATACTAACAATTTGCTTATTCCAAAAAACTAAGCATCATCATTGATTCCTCTTTCTTTCATATTCCAACTCAGTCCATCAGGAAATATTGGTGGCTCTGCCTTAGAAACATCTCCAGAAGTTTGTCTCTTCTCATCAACACCACCACCCCCCAAAACCACCATCATGTCTCTCCTGTATAGTGTTGTAGTCTCCTAACCAGTCTTTGCTTCTACGTTTGTCCCTTTCATCTTATTGTCAATATTATAGCCATTGTGATCCTTTTAAAGTCAATTCTAATTGTATTGCACACATGTTCAAAACTCAGTAATGATTTCTCGTATCACTAAAGTAAAATCCACAGTTAACATGACTCAGAAGGCCCCATGTGAACAGGCCCAGTTATTTTCTCTCTAATCTCATCTACTACTCTTTCTCTCACACAATCTTAGCTAGTCATATTGGCCTTTTTGCTATACCTGTGTTGTGCCCAAGATTGCGAATCCGAGAAACCACCGAGGAGCCGACACCAATGCAAGCGCACGAGGGTTTATTAGCAAGCTCGAGCTTGGGTCCAAGTATACCCGACACAGCGGAGCAGGGACTTGGACCCCGAAGTGGGTTACAGCTGGGTTTTTTATAGGCTGGTCTAGGGGATTTTCAGAAGGGGTGGAGGAATTTCTCAAGTTCTGTTTACATTCTGATATAGGGCTTTCAAGAGCATTGAGCTCTGTTCTCATTCTAATATGGGACTTTCTACTACGGTCATGGGCTCTGTTGTCTTTCTGATATGGGATTCCCTGCTGAGGACATTTCTGCAGTTTTTCCTGTAAAGTTCAGCTCTTATTCACAGGGGCCTAAGATGGCTGTACTTGTGCTAATGCTAAACTTTAGGTGGGATGGCCTTAATTTTTCTCAGCCTCCACAACCTGGAATTTACTAGGCATGTTTCTACCTCAGGGCCTTTGTACCTGTCCCAGCTATCTTATATGGTCTCTCCTTCATGCCCATTGAGTCTCAAGCATCATCTTATCAGAGAAACTGTTCTTAGCCATCCCATATAAAATAGCATCTTCCTCCATCATCTTGCCATTTAACTTGCTTTTATCTTTTTTTAAAAATAGCATTTATCATTTCAGATGTTTATCTAAAGGAAGAACTGTTCTAAGGTCGGTTAATTAAAGAATAAGCCTTTGGCCTCCTTTGAATGTTGATTTCTGTCCTCAGGTTTGTTCCCTCATGATTGATTATTGCTATTCTAAGCGTCTCATCATCACACAACATTCCAAGACAGAAATAGTGGGGACTCTTTCCTTTTGGACTCCTCTTTTTTAAGATCAGGCTAAGCCTTATCCATGTATCTCCAGAAAACTCGCCCTCGTGTCTTTTTGGCCAGTATTGTCTCACATACCCATTCCTTTTTTTGGTAAGATTTTATTTATTAATTCATAAGCGACAGAGAGAGAGGCAGAGGGAGAAGCAGGCTCCGTGCAGGGAGCCTGACATGGGACTCGATCCCAAGTCTCTAGGATCACACCCCGGGCTGCAGGCAGTGTTAAACTGCTGCGACACCGGGGCTGCCCTCACATACCCATTCCTAAAGCAGTCACAAACAAGAGGCAAAGAAATGCTATGATTGGGGTAAACTAATCAAGAGTCACTTCCTGAGATTTAGAGCATCTTAGCATTCCCTAAAGCACTTAACCAAGAAAATCTGGGTTCTATTAGCAAGAAAGAAGTACAGACAATAGCTATTAGGTGGACATCTTAACAGTATTTTCTACACTTGTGAACAATTAAAACTCCTGTTTTGTTGGCCATCTTTTGTCTAAATTGTTTGCTCTCACATTTCTACGGAGCAGATATTTGAATCAATGATTTATATCTGTTGTATTTAATTCTGTTCACTCATAGGAAGTATAATTATTATCTGTTGCCAAATAGTGAATGACTTTGAAAAGTAGAGGCAGAAAACAACTATTTATTTGCTCGGTATTCTGAAATTTGATCTCGGCTTACCTGGATGGATGTGTTTGCGGGCATCACCTAGGCTCATTCAATTGGCTGTAATCCTTTGGTAGGCATTTGGTGGCGGGGCCTTTCTCTCCATGTGATCTTTTACTTTTGTGGAGATGAGATCAGGCTTCTTCACAGGGGTAATCAACAGTGTACCAAAAAGGGCACACCCTGGGGATCCCTGGGTGGCGCAGCGGTTTAGCGCCTGCCTTTGGCCCAGGGTGCGATCCTGGAGACCCGGGATTGAGTCCCACGTCGGGCTCCCTGCATGAAGCCTGCTTCTCCCTCTGCCTGTGTCTCTGCCCCCTTTTCTCTCTCTCTCTATATATATATATGTCTCTCATGGATAAATTTTTTTTTTTTAAAAGGGCAAGCCCCAAAGTGCAAAGACTTATCAAATTTCTGCTGGTGTCACATATGCTGATGTCCCATTGAGCAGAGAAAGTCACATGGCCAAGTCCAAAGTCTATATGGGAGGATATACTACACGTGAGCATGGATACCAGGGGGTTTGATTTCCTGGGGATGATTATGTAACAGTTTACCACAGTAGAAAACTATTGAAAAGAAAATAAAAATTACTGGAAGAATTGTAAAAATCAAAGAGCCATTATTTTTGGGATTCTATACAACTTCTCTAAGATGTGACTCAGATACAAATAATGAGACTACCACATATGCAGAGTAAAACTTTTACTGTGTACAACTTATTATGCATTTTAAAAATAATTATCTAAAAATGAATTCAAGTAAGGATGAAGGTAGTAGAATCAGGTACAGGATAAAAATGAAGCATCTTCCTAAATATTTTTTCTTTCTTTCTTTTTTTAAAGATTTATTTATTTGAGAGAGAGAGAGAGAGAGACAGCAGGAACAGGAGGGGCAGAGGTGGAAGGAGAGAAAATCTCGAGCAGACTCTTCATTGAGCATGGAGCCAAACTCATGCCTCAATCCCAAGCTCCTGAGATCATGACCTGAGCCAGAGTCAAGAGTCAGGTGCCCCAATTCTCTTCTTTCCTTCTTTCTTTAATTAATTAATAAATTTTATTTTAAAAAAAGATAATTTATTTATTTGAGAGAGAGTCCATGTATGAGCCTGTAGGATAGTGAGGGACAGAGGGAATCTCAAGCAGAATCTTTTTTTTCTTTTCTTTTTTTTTTTAAGATTTTATTTATTTATTCATGAGAGAGGCAGAGACATAGGCAGAGGGAGAAGCAGGCTCCCAGCAAGGAGTCAAATGCAGGACTTGATCCCAGGACCCCGGGATCTTGACCTGAGCCAAAGGCAGATGCTCAAAAACTGAACCACCCAGGTGCCCTCTCAAGAGGAATCTTAAGCAGACTCCCTACTGAGTGCGAATGCAATGTCAGGATCCATCTCAGAACCCTGAGGTCATGACCTGAGCTGAAACCATGAGTCAGATGCTTAACTGACTGAGCCACCCAGGTGCCCCCTAAATCTTTTTCTTGTACAAAGCAGCAAAGCTCTGTCCTGCTTTATTTTCTCTCTATTGGTCTTATTTTATTCAGCATCCTTGGGTTATAAAAACAAAAGTCAAGTTATTTAAAAAGAACCAGAAACTTATCTTCAGCCTGTCAACTTAATAGCTTGCCTACCTATCCTAAAAATACATGCCCTTCCTGCTCTGGGGTGAGAATGGAGTAAGTAGTTTCTGATAGCTGCTTTTCTGTTATACCACTCTTTTTGGGCTAGTAGGCACTGAAATGTCTGTTAAGTCATCAGAGAAGAGAAACTATTTTGCTGAATCATATTTTTCCTTACAAAATCTTGAATCCAGATGCTGTCCCAGCAGAATCCATTTCTCCCCATGCTTGCAATCATACTAATCCAGAAATCATCCCATCTTTCTCTGTGGTTCAATTGCAAAGAATTCTAACAGCTTCTTACTTTTCCTTCCTTCTTTTCCTTTTCCTCTGTCCTGCCCTTCTATCACTTCCTCCTCTCTCCCTAGTTCTTTTTTAAATTATTCCTTTATCTCAAATCAACTCAACTCTTCACATGACTTAAAACTTAAGCAGCTGAAAAAAAAATCAAAACAAACTTAAGCAGCTGAAATGAAACAAAGTCCTCTGTTGTCACCACCAGTACTAAAATTAAAGACCATATTGTTATGATCTTTAGTTTGATCTTGGAAACCAGTAAGAGTACCTCCTTCATGGTCAGTGATGGGAATCCGCTTTTTCTTCCTGCACTTAACACGGTTTTGCATTTATTACTTTTCCCTGATAAGAATAAAATATGTCACATAGCTGTTTACTAATAAAAATGACTAAATTAATCAGTTGTGAAAAATAAGAAACTGAAGAAGATAGATGCCATGCAAGTAACTTAATGTCTTTTATTAAGAGCTACTTTATTAAATACACTTAAACCTTGGGGCAACTGATAATGTCTACAATTTAGAACACAGAAAATCCACGGATGCACAACATTGTTGTTCTGGATTCAAAGGATGTCTTTATTTTATTTTTAAAATATTTTATTTTAAGATTTTTTTATTTATTTACTCATAGAGACACACACACAGAGAGAGAGGCAGAGACAGGCAGAGGGAGAAGCTGGCTCCACGCAGGGAGCCCGACATGGGACTCGATCCCCCGCCTCCAGGATTACACCCCAGGCTGCAGGCGGCGCTAAACCACTGCACCACAGGGGCTGCCCTTAAAATATTTTATTTATGTATTTAACAGAGAGAGAGAGAGAGAGAGAGAGAGAATATAAGCAAGGGGAGTGGCAGGCAGAGGGAGAGGGAGATGGAGAAGCAAGCTCCCCACCAAGCAAGGAGCCTGATGCAGGGGTCGATCCCAGGGCCCTGGGATCATGACCTGAGCTAAAAGCAGACGCTTAACCAACTGAACCATCCAGGTGCCGCAGGACGTCCTTATTTTTTAAAAAATTAAATAGCAGTTTTCAAGAGAATGTTTCCTGTTTTAGTAATAACTCATAATTTTGTTTTAATTCTCCAGGTATTTGGGGTAAAATAAAATCAGTGGTATCTCAGTTTCAAAGGTTTCTTTATTTATAAACCTCCCAAATATAAAAATTTAAAAATTACAAGGAAATCTAACGTCATTTTATTGATAACACATAAGTAAGGCCAAAGCCCAAAATGAAACAAACCAACATGTTCCATATGTTAGTAGTAGCACTTAGGAATTGCTTTTAGGGATCCCTGGGTGGCTCAGCGGTTTAGTGCCTGCCTTCCGCCCAGGGCATGATCCTGGAGACCCAGGATTGAGTCCCACGTCAGGCTCGCTGCATGGAGCCTGCTTCTCCCTCTGCCTCTCTCTCTCTCTCTCTCTGTGTGTGTGTGTGTGTGTGTGTGTGTGTGTGTGTGTCTCATGAATAAATAAATAAAATCTTAAAAAAAAAAAAAAGGAATTGCTTTCAGCTGTGAGTAACAAGACCTTGTGCCTTCCTCTTCATTCTCCCCACATACCCAAAGTAGTGGTCCAAAGACACCAGGTTTATTTTCACCTAAAAGAAGTCCAGACAGGTAATTGGTGTAGTGATTCCATTAAGTCATCTGCTATCTTGCTTCCTTGTATCTTTCTGTTTGTGCATCCTTGGCACATGACTTCCATACCTGGGAAGTGTTTTCATGGACCAAGATGGCTTCTTTAGCACCAGCTGTTTATCTGCTCTCACACATGAGAAAAGGCAAAAGAGGGCTAAATTTCTCCTTTGTTTCAGAAAACATTTTGCTTACATCACATTAACCAGAATTTACCCAACCCAAAGAGTCTGGAAGACACAGTTTTGTTCCAGACAGCAATGTAACCAGTAATGTAATGTAGGCAGATACATTACATTCCTGTTAGATACATAGGAAGCAAACAAAAGACTGATAGGTGACTAAGGCAATATGGAGAAATCATAGCATGCTTTTTTTTTCTTTTTGGCCACCTATGAAGACCCTTCAACTATAATTGCCTTTTACCTTCAACTATTGACTATCTACCCTGTGGCTTCATCTGTCCTCTGTTTGTAGGTCAGAAGCTCACTTCTCATGTTTCTTTTAACATCTAGGGCACAGCAATGTGGCTTATGCTGTAAGTCAGATGCTACTATCTAGGACTTTGATTTGGAATCAAGTAATATGAAAAAGCAAATGCTTGTGTGGAATCTATTTTTATGAAGGTAGTAGCAGTGATACCAAACTCCCTGTGGCAGCAGTGGCAGAGGCCCGTGCTCAGAGTTGGCAATGCAGTTTGTGGGGTCTGTGTCCTGTACAGTTGCTATTTCCAGTGAAGCCACCTATAGTCTAATTTTGGCAATTTTCCTGGAGAGTGGGTTGGTAGCCTCCAAGTCTGTCCTTCTGCCATGTGCTTAGAATCAGAACCATCTAATATCTTTTTCTGATTGAACCTTTAAAAGAGGGTTTCTGATGTTTGTACCTGGATTGGTTTGCTAGGGTACCATAACAAAATACCACAGACTGGGGGGCTTAAGCAACAGACATGTATTGTCTCTCAGTTCTGGAGGCCAAAGTCAAAGTGTTGACAGAGTCGGTTTCTTCTGAACAACCTTGGATCTAAGGAAGGAGCCATTCTCTGACTCTCTTTGGCTTGTAGATAGCCATCCTCATTTCATATGTTCTCCCTACATTCATAGCTATGTCTAAATTCCCCTTCCTGTAAGGACACCAGTCATATTGGGTTAGGGCCCATCCTAATGACCTCATTTTAACTTGATTACCTCTATAATAGGGAAGTCTCTTCCTACTTCCTCTTCCTCTTTGAAGTCTCCAAATGTCACATTCTGAGGTGTTAGGATTTTGACACATGAATTTGAGGGGGCACAGTTTTACCCATCATAAGAATTCTCAATGATGCACATATGTCTTAGGGCATTAAATTAGGAGCACTGTATCCTCAAACTCTTTAGTAATACAGAGGACTCACCCTCTCTCCACTGCCTTCCATCCTTCCTACTAGTTTCAAAAACAGAAATGCAGGACTGCAAAGGTCAAAGATGAATGTGGGATAGCTTCACTGGTTTTTTTATTTTAAAGGAAGGTATTTGTATAAATAAAATGAATTTAGTCCATTTATAATTGACTTAAGCACAGACCACATTTGGTGGGTTCTATTCCAATTAAGAAGAGGAGGAGGAGTTTTATTCAATGCCATAGGATTAACATTTTTGATTGTGACAGCTTTGGACACCATGCCTGTGGGTTCCTTAGGCCTGGTGGGGCACCCCTGTAGCTGTGAATTCCAGATGGTCTTTTAGATTGAAGACTCTACATTCTCTCTGGCTCATTTTTGCTACAGCTTCTTAAGATCACAGAACTGAAGGACTTATTTTTTTTTTTCCCACAGATTTCAGTGGGAAATATTGACACTGTATACATACTCACCACCTGCTCCAGAACTCTTCTCTCCAACTGGATTTCTAAAATAAATCTAATTTTTAAATGACATTGTATTTTGGAAAATTTCCAACACATACAAAAGTAGAGAGAAGAGTATAATGAACCTCCATGTACTCATCACTTAAACAGATATCAACTTATGGCCAATTTTGTTTCATCTATATCCAGTTGTTCTCAACTGGGAGTGATTTTGCCCCCCTGAAACATTTGGCCATGTCTGCTGTCCTAATTAGAGGAGGGATACTACTGGCATCTAGTGGATAGAGCCCAGCCAGGATGCTGCTAAAAATCTTGCAACAGGACACCTCCCACAACAAAGAATCCTTCAGTCCAAATGTCAGTAGTGCTAAGGTTAAAAAATCCTGATCTATAACTGTACCCACTGCACTCCACCTTAGAATTATTTGAAGCAAATCCTAGACATTACATTTAATCTGTTAATATTTTAGCATGCATCTTTGAAAAATAAGGATAAAGATAAACATACTATAATTATTCCACTAAAAATTAATATTAATTCCTAATATCATTAAATATCTAGTCAGTTCTAAAACCGCCAAGGAGGGATCTGCAATGCCTTTTACAGCCTAGTCTCAAAAATCATACACTGTCATTTCTGCTATATCCTGTTTGTTACAAACAAATCCTGAAATCTGACCCACACCCAGGATCCGCCTTTGGAAGAGAGGATTGTCAAAGAATCTGTGGACATATTTTAAAACCACCACATCCTTTATGTGCCTTTAAATCTTCTGATTCCTCTCCTTCTCCACCCCTGCCCCCCGCTGCAACCTATTTGTTAAGTATAAAAACAGGTCATTTGTTCAGTAAGGGTTCCACAGTCTGTTATTTATTTATTTATTTGTTTGTTTATTTATTTATTTATTTGACAGAGAGAGAACACAAGTTGGGGAATGGAAAGAAGAAGGAGAGGGAGAAACAAGCTCCTTGCTGAGAGAGGAGCCTGATATGGGGCTTGAACCCAGGACCCTGGGACCATTACCCAAGCAGAAGGCAGATGCTTAACCCACTGAGCCACCCAGGCACCCCCCACAGTCTGTTATTTATTATTTGTTTCTGATCATATGCCTATAGATTTGTTTATCAAGTTCATCTGCCTCTCTATTTCCTATTATTAGAACAATCATATTCAGGTTTAATTTTGTTTGCTTGGGATGCCTGTGTGGCTCAGTGGTTGAGCGTCTGCCTTTGGCTCCCGCGTGATCCTGGAGTTCCCCCATCGAGTCCCACATCAGGGTTCCCTGCACGGAGCCTGCTTCTCCCTCTGCCTATGTGTCTGCCTCTCTTTCTGTGTCTCTCATGAACAAATAAATCTTTAAAAAAAAATTCTTTTTGTTTACTTGCTTGCTTGTTTTGGCATGACTATTTCATAAGCTGTGTTTTGCATACTTCCACTCAGAGGCACATAATATGCAGTTGACTTGCTATTTGTGATGCTAGTTATCATTGATAATCATTATCTTCTACATTATTTTACAAAGTGTTGTAGAGCAATAATGTTTGCATTTTTGATCTTCATTTATTAGCCAGATTATGTCTGTAAAGCAAGGCTTGTCTAATCAATTATTTGCTGCCCTGAGGTACACAAAACTGTATCTTATGTAACTGCCTAAGTGCCTTCTGGTGTCAAGAAGTCCTGCTGCATTTGATTTATGATGTACAATTTCCAGCCTAAGAGTACAATGCCTTATAGGGCTCAGAGAGTGGTAAGCATAAGTATTATCATAAAAACATTAATAACTAACATTATTACTGAGTACATTTTTGAGTATATCCCATGTCCTGAATGCTGTGTCAAGCACTTTGTATCAACATCTCATGATTTTCTTAACAACTCTGTGAAGTAGTTCTTTTTTTTTCTTTTCTTTTCTTTTCTTTTCTTTTTTTTTTTTTTTTTTTTGAGGGATGGGAGAAAGGGGTGGAGGGAGAGGGAGAGAGAGATACTTAAGCAGTCTCCACATTCAGCATGGAGCTATTTGGGGCTCAATCTCACAATCTTGAGATCATGCCCTGCGCCAAAATCAAGAGTCCCATTCTTGAAGCCTGAGCCGCCCAAGTACTCTGAAGTAGGTCTTCTTATTACTCATTTTTACAGATGAAGATACTGAAGAATAGAAAGGTTACCCTTGGTCAGGGTCATATGGCTAATAAGTCTCAGAGGCAGGACTTGAATCCAGGCAGTCTGACTCCAGGGCCTACTCTTTCAACCACTGAGACATTCCATGATAATTTAATGATCCTCATAGAGGATGGCAGATGTATGAAGTCAATTAAATCTTCTGAATGCAGTGTGATCAAGTGAAAATGGCTTGGGCTTTGAACTCAGAAGGATGTGAGAAGAATTCTGTATCTATTATTTACCATGTGACCCTAAGGAAGCTTCTTAACCTCTCTGAACTTTTCTCATTGGTAAAAGATAAATAATAAAATCTACTTATTAGTGTCACTATGATGGTTAAACCTAACAATATTTTTGTGTTGGTCATTTAAAAAAATGATTTAAAAAATGTATGGTACTCAATAATAAAAAGACAAATTGCCCAAATAAAAAGTGGGAAAGGAATTTGAATAAATATTTCTCTGTCGAAGATATACAAATGGCAAGAAGCACATAAAATGATGCTTGAGCTCTAGTCAGTTAGTCATTGGGAAATGCAAATCAGAACCACTTCACCCGTACCAGGCTGGGTATAATTTAAAAAGACAGATAATAAAATATGTTGGAGGATATGGAGAAACTAGAGCACCCATGCATTGCTGGTAGGACTGTAAAATTTGAAACACTTTGATGGTTACTTAAAAAATTAAAAATGGACCTATGATATGACCAAGCAATTCCATTTATGGGTATATATCCAAAAGAGCTAAAACATATACATGTAAAAATTTGTATGCAAGTGTTCATATCAGTATTATATATATTAGCAAAGAATTAGAAACAACCCAAAGGCCTATCAACTGATGAACAGATAAGTAAAATATGATATATTTGTTCAATGGACTATTATACATCCCTGAAAAGGAACAACATACTGATACATGCTATAACATGGATGAACCTTGAAAAATTATGCTAAGAAAGAATCCAGTCACCGAAGACAACATATTCTGTGATTCCATTTATATGGAATGTGCAAAATAAGCAAATCTTGGGGCTCCTCGGTGGCTCAGCCGGTTAAGCCTTGGACTCTTGATTTAGGCTCAGGTCATGATCTCAGGGTTGTGAGAGTGAACCCCATGCTGGCTCCATATTGGCTGTGTAGCCTGCTTAAGATTATCTTTGACACTCTCCCACTGTTCGTCCACCTGCCCCCCCACCCAAGAAAGCAAATCTTTGCAGACAGAAAATACATTGGTAGTTGCCTAAAATCAGGAAGTTTGGAAACAAATGGGGAATGATAGCTAATAAGTGTGGGCTTTCTCTCAGAGAGAAGGGATGAACATGTTCCAAGATTAGATTGCGGTGATGGTTGTACAACACTGTGAATATACTTTAAGAAGTTGTATTGTACATTTGATCTATCTGTCTCTCATTTTAAGTAGCTGAGCTCAAGAGTCGACACTTAACTGACTGAGCCACCCAGGTACCCCTGTACATTTTAAATGGTGAATTGTATAATATATGAACTATATTTCAATAAAGTTATTTAACAAAGAAAAATAGTGTGCATAAAAAAATCATCTTTTGTAATATTACCTATTTTTTATCTTGTGATTATGTATGTATCCGAAAAGCTGAGTGTGAACCCCTACTATGAAATAAGGATATATAAAATTCAAACATACTTTCAGGAAACTAAAATGTATCATCATTTGGTCATGGACATGAATGACATGATCATGAATAACACGAGTGATAACATTGCTTTTTAAATCAGACAAATACATAATTAGTGGTGACATTAAGTGAATAGACAGGATATACTAGTGAACTTAACTGTTATTCAGAGATGCTGGTTATGAACCTGAATTTGGTTTTAGTTGTGACATAACTGGATATTTTTATTGTGTTCTATTATTATCATCATAACCATATAATGAACTTCCTTCACTCACAGGTTGTCTTAGGGGTCATAGAGCTAGCTGCCAGGACAGCTTCTTCCCATTACGCATCACTTCCCAAAGAGTTGAAAACTCGGGTCATGGGTTAAAGGAAAATTCTGCGACTCCTAACACAGATTTTAAAATTCTGTCTTCATGAAGCGCCTGGGTGGCTCAGTGGTTGAGCGTTAGCCTTTGGCTCAGGGTGTGATCCCAGGGTCCTGGGATTGAGTCCTGCATCAGGCTTCCCACAGGCTTCCTGCTTCTCCCTCTGCCTATGTCTCTGCCTCTCTCTGTGTGTCTCTCATGAATAAATAAGTACAATCTTTAAAAAAAAAATTTCTTCATGAGGTGGAGCAGCTTGAAGAAGAAGGTTTTTAGGTTTTCTGAGAAATTGAAAGAGAAAAATGTTTGGCCCATCACTGTGCCCTTCACATGATTATCTCGTCTGCCCAGAATCCTCTTTGTAGAAGTTGGAGAACCCATCTTCCCACCAAGGCTCAGGCAGTGGGGCAGGGCCCTGGATTGGGTGGTGTCAACAGGTGTCTCTAGAAATGCTAGGTTTGGGAACTCAACTCTGAGTAGAGATTTATTATAAATACTACTGCCTATTATCCTTTCTTCAGACCCACACATCACCTTCCTTTTCTTTTTTTCCCCTCTTTTTTCCTTTGCCTCATGCATATTATTTTTTGGGAGATTAAGTCTCAAAAGTAACTTTTAATTGGAAACACATTCTTATGGCACCAAATCTAAAACGACACCAAAAGGGATACAGTGAGACGTCTCCCTCCTGTCCTCAAGCTTAGACACCTAGAGTCTCCCACCCCTCCAGGGAAACAATATTTCCAGGTGGACTTAAACAAATTAAGAAACAAACACGGAAATCTAAATAATTTTAGAAATATCTGCTCTCTCTCTCGCCATTCTTTTGTTCAGGGTTCATCTGTCATTTCTGGCTTCTCTACTTTCAGGGACTAAAAGAGGCAGTCACTGCTCTCTGCTTAGACAACTGTCTCAGCCTCAGCTCCAGGCTGATTTTTTAGCTTCTGTAAGGCCTTGTCACCTTCAGCTGGGAAAGCCAGCAGCCACTTCACCGTGAACATTTACAAGAGACTATGTAGCTACATACACAGTCTGAATTTATGTAGATACTTATCATTCTGCTTGTGTCTTAACGTAGTGTGTGTATATTTTGAACACCTTTCCACACATCAGGAAATATTTGAGTGTGACATTCTCTTTAACATACAAAAAAACCTCCCATACTTTTCTTTCTTTTGACTCCCCCCCCCCCATGCAAATACCAAATTGTTCTTGCTATTGCCCCAAGAGATGGTATGTTCTTAGGGGGTGGGGATAGGAGGCAGAGATAAAAAGAAAGAAAGCCAAGCTCTTCAAGGGGAAGAAGAAAAAAAAAAGGGGGGGAAAGGGGGGAAAAAACCGTCTGGGAATCTCAAGAACATCTTTATTTCGCCTTTTAACACTCCGCCTTTCTGATTAAAGAGTTCAGACCCGCTCCCCCCCCCACCCCGCCCGCGTTCAATTATCCCCCAGCATCTTTTCTCAGAAGCTGTCACCACCACTTGCTGAACCGCAGCCGCGTCGTGAGCCATTAGCCCGGTTCTGTTCCGTTTCGCTTTTCTTTCCTCAGTTTCTCCCCCGCAAGCTTTATAAATCTCCCTTGGAGGAGGAGCGTCCAAGCGGGTGGAAGTCTGAACACAATGCGACCTGAGAATTTCTGTCACTCTCTGCATATGCTCCTAAGTGCTTTAATCCCAATTAGGGGCGGCTGACACACGGTCCTATTCATTCCCATCAGCTCTTGAATACATTTGCCTAGAAATGAACTTCACAAATAGAGGCGCTCCTAAATGTGCCCAACAGCAAGGAAAATCGAATTGAGTGCGGGCTCATTCGGCGGCGGCCGGCAGAGGAGCGCTGAATGTGGAGGTGCCCCGAGACATTGCAATTCAGCAACACGCTCGCTGACTTTTTCTTTGCACCATGTCAACCGAAAGGACCAAGAAATAAGTTGGGGAACTCCGGTTAAAAGGCAACTTGAGAGGCACTCTGAATACTTTTATTGAGCCGCTTCCAATGAGGAACTTAAAACAACAACAATAACAACAAAAAAAAGGCACCACGAACCCCACCAGCGGCGCCCGGGCTGCGCCCTGGCGGTGCGTCCCGAGCCTACCGGCCGCCGCGCACCCACCGGCCTCGCAATTAAGGGGGAAATGGCCCGGTCGCCTGCGTGTCATCTGGTGGCGTTCCCAGAGCCCGTCGCCGCCGCCCTATTCAGACCCGGCCTTAATGTCCCACCCGCGCCTCGGGGGCCGCGCAGCTGGTCCGCGCTGACCCGCCGGCCCGGGGCACCGCGGGGCCCCAACTCCGCCGAGTCCCGGGGGCTCAGTCTCCCCCGCGCCCTCGCCATCGGACCCTGACCCGGCGCAGCTCCCTCCATCCCGGTGTTGGAGACTCTGCGAGCCGGCCGGGGTTGGGGCGAGGCGGGGGTGGGGGGTGTTGGGGACTCCCCGGACACCCGGGGCCTCAAAGCAGAGGGGCTCAGGTCGCCCCCCATCCCTTCCCACCCCCCCACGCCGGGGACCCGAAGCCCAAGGACATTGCGCGCCCCCCCCCCGGCCCCCGGGCACCCCCAGGTCTGCAGAAGGGCGTTGGGCAGGCAGCCGCTGAACTCAGCACCGACGTCCCGCGGGGCCTCCTTCGAGGCGGGGCCCAGCCGGGTCACACGTGCTCGGCGCCGGCGGCGTTTGCAGCCCGGCTCCCGGGCGGGCACCGCCCCCCTAACCCGGCGCGGGCTCCCGGCGGCCCGGCCCTCCCCGCGGGCGGCGGCGCTCGGCCTCGGGCCTCCCCGGGGGCGACCTGTTAGCGCGGCGGCGCCCGCGCGGGCCGCCCCCGGACCCGCCTCGCCCCGCACCTCGGTACGGAGGCGATTTCGCTTTAACGGGGCCTCTGGACGCCCATTTTAAGTCCATAAAAAAGCCGAGTGGAATGTTTTGATTGAGTCTCAACATTGTCTTTGAATAAGGCTGAGACCATGTAATTAATGTGTCTTTTTAATAAGGGACAATACGGCCGTTCAAGCTATTTAATTTCATTTAATTTTCCATCCCATTTGCTGCACAGCCCGCTTTTACTTTTAACACCCAGCCTTTCACGGCCCATCTTGCTCCACTGGGCACATTAGATTGGTTTCACCCTTGCTTTTTAGGGGAGAAAAAATAAAAGAAAATGTGTTCCTTTCCTCCTTTGTGGACAATTTATTTCACTTGGGGAACTTCAACTCTGAGCCACAGGACAGAATAAAACTCGGCGAGCTGGTGTGAATGCCTCTGGCGCAGTCCCTTTCTTCTCGAGGGGCTGGGAACCAGCCACAATTGGCTATATTAATAAATAACTTTCCTCACAGTCGGCCTTTACATGGTCCTATTGATAAAATTGTTCGCGTGTCGTTCACGCTTTTTCACTCATTAAGGAGGGCCGGGGAGGAGCCCCGAACCCAGGCCCCGCGCTCGCCCCTTCCCGCTCGCAGTGCTGGTAATTTAAACTGGGTGTCATCCTGGAGTCGCCAGGCCAGAGGTTAGAGGGACATGTTCATGGCTTAAATTTATTGCCCTCGACTCCTCGGAGCGGCTTCCTCTCCTCCTCCCCTCCCCCGGCTTTTGCCATTCATGGGCCGCCGGATCAAAGGCTCCCTCCTCTCCGTCGCCAGCAGCCTTCGCAGCCCGAAGAGGGGCAATTGGAGGATTAGGAGGAAAAAATCAGAGGCAGCTCCCTCAGAAAGTGGCCCTGGGCACGGTGTGACTGCAGGGTCAGAGGGGCCGCAGCGGGGGGCAGCCCGGACCCGCCAAGTGTCCCTTGAGCGCCTCAGCGGCCGCGTCTATACAGGCCTTGAGCGAGCACTGAGACCCGCCATCCATGCGTCACCGCGCCTTTTGACTGGAGATGCTCAGACCTGAGACCCTTGACCTGACCCGGACTCCCCCATTCCTCAACGCTCGAGTTTTGGAGCGCCATCCACTGTCCACACAGACCATTGCTATAGACCTTCGCAACCAACCGGAGTGAACCGCGGAGTGGGAGCTAAATTTACATCATTCCCATTTTACGGATTCCGAGAATGAGGCTCTGCAGTGACTCACTGACACATCCCCGAGGTTTGAATGACCAGAGCAGAGACTGAATGGCCCTGAGTCTCCTGACAGTGTCCAATTAGGGCCCCAAAGCAGGTCTCCATCGAGGGGTGCCACGGAGCTTCCTTGAGGGCCTTGTCGGACCAACCACAGCTGAGTTACAGGTGTCGCCACCTTGCGTCCCGCCGCTGTCGTTAATCACATTCGGTCCCAAGAACCAGGCCTTCCGCGGACAATTCCGTGTAGTGGCTGCTGGCAGTCCTCCGCCCGGGGGTACAGTGCTTGGGCCTCCGACACAGGCCGGAAACCCACAGCCTCTCTGGCCCCTTCGGGGGGGGGGGGATACCGCATCCTGGTGCGTAGGATTTGGGGAGCGGCGCCCAGGATGCGCATCGCGGGGCAGGTACGCGCGGAGCTGTCACAGATATGCGAGGGACTCAATGACTTAGTTACCTTATGGAAAGAAATGTCTCTGCACAAACCCGAGGCTTCCTTAAAACGAGGAGCTCTCCGGCCCTCTGGTTTCAACTCCCCAAGTACGCACCTTGTCGCAGTTCAGGAACTCGGCTAAAAGGAGGGGTTGCCAATGCCCACCCCACCCTCTTTTCCGTAACCTTTGATAGAGTGAGTACCTTTTGAAAAAGTTAGCCCCAAGGATTTCCTCTCGATTCAAAACCTCAAAGGAAATCAGGGCTGGAGTTGGCCGGTTGGCATGGGAGGGACACCTGATTTAAAAAAAAAAAAAAAAGACCCAGTGGGCAGCACCCCTCTTCAACCCTCTGGTGAGGACAGGGCGCAGGTGCCCCTGCAAAGCCGCAGCCCTGAGGCCGCTTCCCATTCCCAGAGAAAGTGCGGGCCCGGGGTACACCACTGAGTCCACGTCTACTAAAACTGGTCCGGACGCTTCATATTTTGGGGCGAAACGGGACAGAAGGAACGAAAAGGCGGTTCTGAATAGACGACTGGCCTGGACCCAATCCCCTGAAATGGTAATATGGCCGTTATTTAAAAAGTGTAGGTATTTTCTGGTGTTTTCCCATCAAGTACCTGCCTAATTTCTGTATGGCACACGCCAGAAATCAATAGAAGTTAACAAGTCCTCCAAACAGTCCCCATCTCTTTGTTTAATCTCCTTTACAATAAAGCCAAGGGGAGAGAATTAAAAATCTTTGAAGTAGACCAAGGCTCAAAGGAATCAGCCAAGTAGACTTAAAGTAGTCACTTATTTCCCAAAACTGGTTTGTCGGCGAACAATAAAAGGAAGTAAAATTTATGGAGAAATTATACAGTGGATTTGTCACTTAAAATATCGTAACTGTCTCGAGGACAATACCCCATGCTGAGGATTAATGGTCCCGCCGGACCTTTGATTCACCAGCGCCTTTTCTTCGCCCTTGACAAATTGGATTTTTAGGAATGGGAAGGTCGCCGGGACCATTGTGCGCCAGCCATTCAGAGGCCGCGATTATGCAGAGGGCTGAGGGAACCACTCCATGTGACCCTCTCGGGTGGGACTCTGCAGCTGCTCCGCAGAGCAACTCTCTCACCAAACTCCGCGCCCTTGCGCTCGCGGTGCCAAAAGGCGCCCGCCCCGATTGAAAAGGCGCAGTGCATGCCCGGCCGCGTCACTCCGCGGGCGGAGGACGCACGTCGGGGTGCGGCTCCCGGGCTCGCGCGCCGCTCGGGCTCTCGTCCCTCGCGCCCTGCGGAGGACCCCGCGCGCCCCAGCGCCTGCCTGGCGGCGGCGGCAGCGATGCACGGAGCGGCCCGCGCTCCGGCCACCAGCGTGAGTGCCGACTGCTGCATCCCGGCGGGCCTGCGCCTCGGGCCCGTGCCCGGAACCTTCAAGCTGGGCAAGTACCTGTCAGACCGCAGGGAACCCGGGCCCAAGAAAAAGGTATTAGCCATTCCGACCTCCGCCCCCAGCCTTCCGCCTCCCTTTGCCCTGGCCCCGGCAGGGGTAGATGGGGCAAGTGGAGGAAAGGGGTGATGGAGTCGTCACCTGCCAGTTCGGCCAGGTGGCCTGGGGGACTCCGGTCATTCCCTGCAAGTCGCATTAAGCGAGAGCTGGACGTGGGCCGAACTGAGGGCAAAGGACGTGGCTGACCGGGGACAGCTCCCGGGGTGCGGGTGGGGGTGCGTGGGACTCCTTACGCGCAGGGACCCTCGGAGCCCGCGGTTTCCCGGGAGCTCTGGGGTCTCGTTCCAGAGGCGGGGCGGCCCCGGCCTCTCTGCAGACGCGCCTTTTCTCTGTTACACAACGCGCAGGGCGGTGAAGACTTTTCTTACCCCCTTCCCTTCAACGCGCTAATTTAAGGCTTACATCGACCTTTCAATCCCTTAATCTCATGTGTTGCGGGGGGGAAAAATGATCCTTGGGAAACTCTCAGTTCCTAGCCACCCCCCACCCCGGGTTCGCCCCCAGCCCCCGCGGATGTCTGCTGGGCAGTTGCGGTAAATGGAGAGAGGGTGAGCCAGGGGGCGGCTCCGACTGGGGCTCCCAGGGCGAGGAGCGCCCACCCGCGCGGGGCACCGGGTCCGCGCCCCTGCAGCCGGGCTCCGAGAGTCCGGGGTCGCAGCCGGGAGGCGGCGGGTCACCCCGGCAGCTCTGGCTCCCGCAGCGGCGAACGGACCCCAGCCCGCAGCGGGCTTTTCAAGGCCCCGCCCGCCCGGAGGCGTCCCGGCAGGCGAGGGTCGGCCCACGGGGCCCAGGAAAGGAGGCAGGGGTCCCGGTGCAGGGAGCGGGGGCGGGGGCGGGGGCGGGGGGCGGGGAGCATCTTCGCTTTGCCCGCTCGCTGCCGAGAGCTTTCTCGAAAGAAATTCCTCCGGCGCGCAGCCAGCGGGACCCGCATCTGGCTCCTCACACAGTCGGTCTAAGGCTTTCTTCTTTAAACGCGCTTTAATTGCTTTTAAACGGCCGGTGGTCCCGCGGCCGCTTTGTTCACACACTTTCACTGCCGGGCTCGCCGGCACCTCCGCACCGCGGGGCCGTGCAACGGGCACGCGGGGGCGCGACCGGGAGGTGGGAGGAAACTCTGGGTTTTGGTGCCGACTTCGAAACGTCTCTCCCCTGGTGTCCCTGCTGCTCTCAGAACCGCAGGATCGAGAACTGGGCCGGGGGTGGGAACGTCTAGGTGCTAGACCCCCCCCTCCAGTCGCTCAGGGGGGGATGCTCTCGCCCGCCCTCGATGGTGCCCAGGTGGGGCGAGAGGGGGAACTGTTGGGCTGGCCAGCCTCTCCCCCCTGCCCCCCCTAAGCAAGGGTCCTAGGCATTACCTTCGTCCCAGCAGTCCACAGCAGTCTGGCCAGAGTGAACACAACCATTTTCCTAGTAGGGCGGGGGTGTTGGGTGAACTTTCCCTCTGGGTCGTGGGCCTGGCCGAGGCGCGGGGAAGAACGACCACTGCTTGTGTTGCAGGTGCGCATGGTGAGAGGGGAGCTGGTGGACGAGTCGGGGGGCTCTCCTCTCGAATGGATAGGGTTAATCCGGGCAGCCAGGAACCCCCAGGAACAGACTCTCGAAGCTATTGCAGACTTACCCGGAGGACAGGTACTGTGGGCGTCCCCCCACTGCCAATTCTACCTACCTAACCGTTACTGAGGTGGCCACCAAAGTTAAGAGCAAAGCGCTTTAGCTGGAGGTCTCCTTTACACGTCCCGACGGCCCTGTAAGGTAGATACTATTATTTTCCCCGTTTGAAGAATGAGGGAAATGAGGTTCAGAGAGGTCCAATAGATTTTCCAGGGTCACACAGCGTCAGAACGACGATCAAACCGTTGCTCTTAGTTGTTTTTAGACCGATTACCCAGGAAATGACAACAAGCTGTCCTGTTCCTTGTGTCCCAGATCTTCTACCGAGCACTGCGAGACGTCCAGCCAGGGGAGGAGCTGACCGTGTGGTATTCCAACTCCTTAGCTCAATGGTTCGACATCCCTACGATTGCGACTCCCACGCACGACGAAAAAGGTACCGCGTCCGAGAGCGCCCCGGGCCAGCGGGGGGTGGGTGAGAGTCCAGCCCTTCTCCTGTCTTTGGAGGCGACCCCAGGGCCTTTCTCTTGAGCCATGTAAAACTGAATTCACCCTCCCCGTCTGTGTAGGCGGAGAGGGGATGTCACCACTACCTCCTTAAAATGTACTGTAAATGATAACAGCGACAATAATCTGCCTTGTGATGGCAGAGAAAAGAACATTCTATCTTTAAAA
The DNA here is from genome assembly GCF_048418805.1 of Vulpes vulpes. NCBI lineage: Eukaryota > Metazoa > Chordata > Mammalia > Carnivora > Canidae > Vulpes > Vulpes vulpes. The sequence goes on from NC_132780.1 coordinate 186,440,266, forward strand.
AAGATGTATTTATTGAGGGAGGGGAAGGGCAGAGGGAGAGAGAGAATCTCAAGCAAATTCCCTTTTGACTGTGGAGCCTGACATGGAGCTTCACCTCCTGACCCTGAGATCTTGACCTGGGCCACAACCAAGAGTCTGTGGCTTAACTTACTGAACCACCCAGGTGTCCCCAAAGATATTCTTTATGAACTTCATGGGGGTCATCTTTTCCTATTGCATACCCAGAGACAATTATTTACTCAGTTAAGAATCAATGAAAGAAAAAAAGAATCAAGGAAGAAGCCTTACATATAATCACATCATGAATTCCAAAACACACAACTCAAACCTGGAATGCTTTTAGAAGGTGGAGGGGCATCTCTTCACTGGTTTGAAGGAGAGTTAAGTATTTCTACAGCATTTTAGAAACATTACGGTACTTACAGCTGGTCAGTTGGCAGGTACTGAGGCCCTTCCATTTAAATGGTATTTATTCATTCCCCCTCCCTACTTAAATTGAATCTGGGATGTATCCCAGTTTCTTCTCAGATTTATTTGATCCCTTCCAAAGCCAAGAGTGGATTTATGCAAATTAAGGGGCAGTAACTAAAGAGAAGAACATTTTCAAACCTTCCCTAGAACACTGAAGACTACTTTCTGTGAAAGAAAGCTGGGAGGTGTAAAATAGTTAAGATCTTGAGACCTCCCTTTTAATTCACAAAGCTTCTCTGACTTCCTTTCTTTCCTTGACAATTGTTTTAGTTTGCAATTTCTCCTAAAGACACAGTTATATTTAAAGTCAACACAATGAATGCTGTGAAATATCTTAACATGCTCTCCTCCTGAATTGCCTGGTTAACTCTCATCCCTTTAGAAATTGGGTTAAGGAAATTAATACAAAAGTGAGAATTAAGAAACACTTAATGAATAAGACAGAATGAAGCTTATTCAGAACTATGAATCACTTCAAAGTATCAGTCTCATGGGTAGATTTGTGTGTATGGTATCCATAGAACATTATCCTAAAGTAGTTTGTTCCTTGTATCACACTATATTAAATTCTCTTGTCAACCTTTTCCGGTAAAAGGGAAACATGATAAAAGCCCCGTGGTGGAGAACTCTCAAGTCTGCCACTACAGGACTATTCTAACAGCTGCTGACCTTTAGGGGCCATACATTTCTTCACAGAACACCCGTCCTTAGGCACTCTCAAGTAGTACAAAAGCAACTTGTTTGAGTGGTGGCTCTTGTGTTTTCATTTCAGCCAATTGAGCTTATAAACAGATGTCAGAATAGACACCATTTTCCTTTTGGGAATGTGTGGGCTATTTTGAACCCTGACTTCCCCACCTTTGATATGCTTGAAATCTTGGCAATCTCAGGGTCACACTTAGGAGAGGACGCAAAGTCACTTTATGAAGTGTGTTTGATACTTTTGGCATAGGCTGGTAATCAGAGTCCAAAGAATATGTCAGTTGGTCAGGATAAACTGAAAAAAGGGACATATGGGAACAGAGAATGCATTTGTTTAACTCTTGAGAAAGAAGTAAGTAGGGATGGCTGCTATTCTTCCAATGCTGACTAACTCCAGTGGGTTTAAATTCCGTGGTAAGTTTAAGGAGAGTACGGACCCTTTGTTTTAGGGATAAAGCGTACTTGGCTTTGCAATCGTAGAGTCATTCTGGGGCAGCAGCCCTCTGAAAACTCCTTCTTTAAAAAGGGGTAATGAGAGGAAGGTTCTGAGAAGGGAGGTTATATTTAAGATATTAAATCAGCATACCGATCAAGAGAACCCAGGAAGTCTTTTGTTTTTTTCCTTCAAGATTTATTTTCGAAGCTATTCAATACAAGGTAATAGAAATATTGGAATGATTTTATCTAAGTCTTCCATATACAATTAGGGTAGGTTCTCAGAGGCAGATCCTCTTTCTCCCCTTTTGCTTTCTGCTCTACCTTGGCTTCAGCTGGCATAAACAGATCTTTACTTGAACTTCCATCTTAGTTATCTAGGGGGACTACTTGCTTTATGGAGAGCCAAAAGTAAAATACAGGAAGAGGGAGGAAGATCTGGAATTTCTTTTGGTTGTTTTTGTAGTGATGTTTTAGAAGTTTGAGATGCTTGTGCGCAAGGGGACAGGGAATTTAACTTTTCCACTAAATTTAATGAGACAGACATATTTCGGGTACTTCCTTGTGGCTCAACTAACTTCTTTCTCACAGACATCCTTCAGTATTGCCAATCAGCCACAACATTAAAAAAGAAACCCAACTGCAAGATCTGCTGTTCTGTGTCCAGATGTAACAAGATCTTATTAAGAGAAAATTAACCTCCACCATGTGATCAAAATCTGTTTCATACATGTGTCTCTTGACTGTATTCCCAGATCCTGGCAAAATTAAAAAAAAAAAAACCCTAATGTTAATAATAGTAAACATGAGAACAGACTTGACACCAAAAACATGTATACAGTTCTTGGTAGAGAATTGTACACTTATTAAAAGCTGACTATCTATACCATATATATATATATATATATATATATACTCTATATATATCCATTCATTTCATAAAAAAAATAAACTATCTTTTCCAAGGATTAAATTATTAAGTCTGATTCATGCAGCTATCTAGGAGTTAATTAATTACTCCAGGTGGAACAACTGACAAGATAATGCAACATCATCCTTCAGTTTTTAGAATATCAGGACATAGGGCTTTTTCTTTTCTCTCATCAAATTAAATGGGGTTAAAGAGGAAATAAAGATACAAATAATGTTGAAGAATAGCAGATCATAGTCCCTATGTGGTCCTTCAGTTGGTCACGCTCCAGGAAGACCTCAGGCAAAATGTTTAAGGCTGGGAGGGGGTGGGAAGGGTGGGTAGTGGACATAAAAGGCATTGTTCTATGAAAAGGAATGATTACATATGGCCCATACATACAAGATATTGTCTCGTCTGGTAATGAGGCGCTCACGACCATTAGATTGGTCTTTGTTCAGTTTATCCAAACTCCTTGACATACGCCACCTATTCTGCAAACGCCAACAGATGGGCCCGGGCACAGCACAGCTTCAACACTTGATTTAAAGCAACAGCTGCTCTCTGTTCTGGTCCCTTCCCGGGCCAGTCTGCCTGAGCGCTGCCCTCCCAACGAAGGTTTGCTCGGATGGCCCGGAGGAAGTCTTCGTTGGAAAGGCACAGGTCACCCCTTTGGCCCCTGAGTAATCCCAGAGGATGGAGGTGGTGACAGAGTCGACCGTTTGGAGCTTCTCGGGCTCCTTGCCCCAGGGGGGCCACCCGACTAACTCACTCGCTCGCTGGACCCAGGAATACTCCTGTGCCGCCCCCTCCCGCTGGCCCAAACCTATTTCCCCTCTGGCTGGTTCGCCTCTCACGAGGTCGCTTTCCCCCTCTTTCTCGCCCAGGGGAGGAGCGCTACATTTGCTGGTACTGCTGGAGGACGTTTAGATACCCCAACAGCCTTAAGGCCCACCTGCGTTTCCACTGCGGGCTCAGCAGCGGCGGCGGGGCCCGAGCCTACCTGCACCCCGAGCACGCGGCTCGCCAGGGCGCCGCCCCGGCCGCCGCCGCCGGCCTTCCCTTCTCTGCGAAAGCCCCGGCGCCCGACTTCGCCGCGGCCGCGCCCGCGGGCACGCTGCGGTCCCACCCGCACGCCGCGCCGCCGCTCCAGGCCTGCGGGGCGCGGGAGGGCATCAAGCGCGAGGCCCCCGCGGCGCCCCCCGCCGCCTCGCCGCCGCCCGCCAAGTGGGGGCCGTCCCGGAAGGCCCGGGAGCAGCCGGACCGCGCCCCGGACACGAGCGGGGCCGCCCGGGGACACAGCCACCTCGTGGGCGTCGTGGGCGTCGTGGGCGGCTCCCCCGCGGGCGGCGGCCTGGCCTTCCACCCCGGGGCGCGCTCCGCTTTCAAGCCCGCCGGCTCGGCCCGGGCGGCCGCGGCCGCACACGGCGACCCCTGCCGGGAGGAGGGCGGCGGCAAGCCCGGGCCCGGCCTGGCCGTGGGGAGGCTGCTGGGCGGCGGGCGGGCGGGCGGGCGGCCGGGAAGCGCGGACAGCCCGGCGGCGGGCGGCGCGGGCCACCACCACCACCACCACGCGCACCAGCACGCGCACCACCACGCGCACCAGCACGCGCACCAGCACCACCACCCCAAGTGCCTGCTCGCGGGGGACCCGCCGCCGCCGCCGCCGCCGCCGCCGCCCGGCCTTCCCTGCTCGGGGGCCCTGCGCGGCTTCCCGCTGCTCCCCGGGCCCCCGGACGAGGCGTCGGCCTTCAAGCAGGTGGAGCGCGCCCCGCCCGCCGCGCCGCCCGGAGCGCGCTTCGCCCCGCTGCCCCCCGCCGCGCTGCCCGTCGAGCGCTGCGCGCTGCCCGGCCTCGGCCTCGGCCTCGACGCGGGCGGCCTCAAAGCCTACCCGGCCGGCGAGTGCGGCCACCTGCCCGCCGTCATGCCGGCCTTCACCGTCTGCAGCGGGGAGCTTCTCTGCGGCTCGCCGGCCGCCGCCGCGTATTACCCGCTCAAGCTGCACTTGGGCGGGCTGCTCAAGTACCCCGAGTCCCTCTCGTACTTCAGCGCACCTGCCGCGGCGGCGGCGGCGGCGGCGGCGGCGGCCGCCCTAAGCCCCGCGGAGCTGGGCTCCCTGGCTGGCATCGACCGGGAGATCGCCATGCACACGCGGCAGCTGTCGGAGGTGGCGGCGGGGAAGAGCCGCGGCCGCCTGGACGCGGGGGCGCTGGCGCCGGGCGTGGTGGCCGCGGGCGGCGCGGGGGGCGGCGGCGGCGGGGGGGGCGGCGCGGGCAAGCCCAAGACCGGCCACCTGTGCCTCTACTGCGGCAAGCTGTACTCGCGCAAGTACGGGCTCAAGATCCACATGCGGACGCACACCGGCTACAAGCCGCTCAAGTGCAAAGTGTGCCTGCGGCCCTTCGGCGACCCCAGCAACCTCAACAAGCACATCCGGCTGCACGCCGAGGGCAACACGCCCTACCGCTGCGAGTTCTGCGGCAAGGTGCTGGTGCGCCGCCGGGACCTGGAGCGGCACGTCAAGTCCCGCCACCCCGGACAGAACGCGCTCGCCAAGGCGGCCGACGGCCCGGGCGCGGGGCCCGACTGCGGCCCGGAGCCCGGGGAGCCCAAGAGCGACAACGACAGCGACGTGGACGTCTGCTTCACGGACGACCAGAGCGACCCCGAGGCTGGGGGCGGCGGCCAGCGCCACGCGTAACGCGCCTGCTGGGGACGGGGCGGGTCGGGAGCGCGGGGACAGAGAGGAGAAGGGGCGGGGGTAGCTCTGCCTGGGGGAAGAGGAGCTCCTGCAGACGTGAAGGATCCGGTTGACACCCTCCCCTTTTTTTGGTTTTTTTTGTTTGTTTGTTGGTTGGTTTTTGGCCGGGCTCCAGATTGGGAACCGAGAGAGGTCCCAGGTCCGATGCGCAACCTCCCAGCAAAGGTTTGGAAGCGACTCCGACAAGCCTGGCCTCCTGCGCGGGGCTTCTCGGACTGGCGGGTGCACCCCCACCCCCGGCCCCCCCTGGGCCCTCGGACTCCGCAGGTGCCCCCCCCCCCCCCAAACGCCCAGGAGGTCGGCTCTCAAGGTTTAGGATCGCATTAATGTGAACTTCGCAGCGCCCTTGAGGGCGCCGGTTTTAACTGCCGTGTATTTTTTTAAATTGTTCTTTTCTGTGGAGGAAATTGTGCCTTTTGAAACGATGTTGTGTGTGTGTGTGTGTGTGTGAGAGAGAGAGAGAGAGAGAGTTTTACATTAGCGTTTCACTCAATAGGCAAAACAGTAGTCACAGTTCGGTAGACGTGACGTCCATACGTTTGTTTCCATTGCATCGGTTCTCGTGTCAAAGACTACTACGCCTTCTCGCATTGACTACATAGGGGTAGCAGGTGTACACGTCGGTCAGGTTGCAACTATTTATAAGAGAGTAATGGCAAATGTAAAATACCTAAAGCATGAATCTAAAAGCACGCAATATATAATTTTAAAGAACATGTCTTACCTGGTAGAGTACAAATGTGATATATGTTGTCTTATAATGAACGATGTACAGTGCATTCAGTATTTTGGTCTTGGTTCCAGTTTGTGCAATCTTTAATAAAAATAAAGATACAAGTGACAGTTTCTTCACTTTGCGATTTCAGCAGATCCTTCAAAAAAAAAAAAAAAAGAAAGAGCTTAATTTGAAAACAATTGATGGGGAGACTCCATAATAAAATGAATCAGGACACTCAAAGACTTTGATTATTCACAAAATAAATGTTAAGTAGTGTTTTAATAGGGAAATATACCATTTCAATATGTGCACTTCACAGGCTCCCCAGATAGCGGGCAAAGCAATTGTTTTCTGAAACCGTTGTTAATTATGCTAAGAGGTTTTGGGTTTAGAAAAGAACTAATGACCTTCAAGGAAAAAAAATGCATTTTCCTCATCAAAAAAGAATTATAGAACTATAGAATCACTATTTCTTGTTCTGTATCTTTTTGACAGGATTTTTCTTGGGAAGCATACAAGGGAAACTTGCTCAGTGCTTTTTATGACTCCTATACTTTAGTATTCATTCAACAAATGCTAAGGGAGGATGGATATTATTGAAGGTACAGATCTACTGGTCTGTGTAGTTTTCTTTTCTCCATGCACTCTTTCCAATAATCTTGTGCTTTTGGTATGTGTCCCATTTTACAGAAGAGAAAATATACACTTCAAGGACACTGGGAGGCCCATAAGGAGAAGGCCAAAGTTAGAAACAATGACTTTGTTTATGGGTGTAAAAAATTAATGCTAGCTAATGGAAGACTATCATAAATAATATATTTCTGTGGGCTAAAATTGGAAAGCACCCTCTCTCCCCTTCCTATGTCATCCCTCAACCCCATAACCCCAGGGGAGGATTTCACTGAAGTTACATAAAAGTGGAGGATTAGCTGTTCCCTCAACTAAGGGCAGGTACCCTAAGACCAGGTCTGTAGTGCTCTTCCCAGAGGTTGGTGGGAAGATTCTTGTAGGTCACCAAAGGGTCTGGATGTGATCCGGATGATTTAATTCAGTTAAATATGACTTTTATTTTCTGAATCCTGAGTACTGCAGCGGTCTCCACCCAGCTGTCTCCCAGGTGGAAACATGGCCTCAGTCACTGGGTGGCTGGCAGGGGCTTTTTCTAACCCATCCTAGCAAGAGGCATGGGTGGGGGGAGGAAGAGGACATCTGACTTCTATAGGGGCTGATTTGCAAAAAAGACTTTTTCTAACTTATGGAAGGGATTTTAGGTTTTTAGCATCGGCTGACCAGAAAATGTTTTGCTTTGTAAAAGAAAGCCCAAAAAAGAAAAAAAAAAAATCCATGTGGATTAACACATGTATACAGTGACAATGATACTACAATTTTTTGAGGGTCTACCTTATGCCAAATCCTTATGCTCTTTGCAATTCTTTCCTCTCTGTAGAAGATGACCATGGGCTTGGCCCACTAGGTTCAGTGATTCCCTGACACACAGAACTGGAAGTGAACCCAAGCATCTGCCCGTTCAGCTTGCTCTAGACGCCCAGGGCTTCTCATTGCCTACTTAGTATCACAGTCCTGCCCTTCAAAGCAGTTACTGCTTGAAACAAAATCCACCCTCATGGAGAAATATTGGAAAACTTTCGGAAATCAGATTGTTTAAATCCTCAGGGAGAGTGAGAAAGGCTGCCCAGATTTAAAACATGAAAAGTTTTATCTGCTGTAAAAGTCTTTTTTCTTTCTTTCATTACTTGGCTCCCTACTAAGTCCTATAACTCTTAGTCGTTTATTATTTTTTTCTTAGTGGTTTAAAGAAATAAATTAAAAAGAGTTTGGTCAAAGGAAATACATTTAAAATTGATAAAGATTTGTTTATTTTTAAAGATTTTATTTATTTATGAGAGACATAGAGGCAGAGACACAGGTGGAGGGAGAAGCAGGCTCCATGCAGGGAGCCCGACGTGGGACTTGATCCCAGGTCTGTAGGATCACACCCTGGGCTGAAGGCGGCACTAAACTGCTGAGTCACCCGGGCTGCCCTAAAATTGATAATGATTTAATGAAACAACAAACTGGCAGCTTTCTTTTCCCCTTTGTAAATTGATACTGACTAGGTCATTAAAACAAATTTCAATATAAAAAATGAAAGTTGAATATAGACTTAAGAGTTTCTTAACAGCAAGTCATTTGTAATTCTCCCTAGGTCGCCTCAGATAACCTGCATATTTGTCCATGGATGTGTACATTATCATATATAATTAATGTGATTATTTATTTTAATGACGAAGTCCAATCAGTGATGTACAACCAGTAACATAAATACTACTTATTTAAACGGCTCAGTTGAATCAGACGTCTAAAAGAAGTCTCCAATCCCTTTGTCTCCATTCCCACCCTCCAAACCTTGATCCTTCTCATCCTGATGACCATAGCTACTTTGAAGGTTATGCTCATTCCACTGGAAGTTTCTAAGATTTTAGCTAAATATCTTGTATCAAGAGATTTAAAAACGTGAGAACATTTATGTCTTTTAGAAGTAAAAGTATCTAGATTGTTTGGGCCCTAATTTGGACATTAAAATGTTTTGCTAACCTAAATAAATCAGACATGGGTTCTAGGCTTGCCTCTACCACTTACTTGGTGTCTTGGGCCAGTCTCTTTACTGCCTCAATTTCCTCATCTGTAAAACAAGTTGAGATAAGCAATAGGCAGGTTGTGAGGATGGAATGAGTTAACGCAGGTAAACAATTTAGAATAAAGCTTGATGCATAGTGAACTCTCACACAATAATAAAATAACCAGGTAAACAATTCAGAATAAAGCTTGATGCATAGTGAGCTCTCACACAATATTAAAATAACCCTAACAATTCTGCGGTTTCATTTTGAGGACATCAACCAGGAAGATAAGGGCAGACGCCCTTTTACCCCTTTTACAGTCATTAGCACTTCTTCTCCCCTTGGTTCACTTCTGTCCCCAGACAAACTGGCCCCAGCTACAGTAAATAAAGGCCTTTCACACTTTTGCCAAAGAGGAACTTCGTCCGTCCGTCACGCCCCTTATCAAGTCGTCTTTCCATCTTAAGCTCAGACATCCACCTGTTCAAGGGCCTCACAGCCGTTTAGCGCACGGGAAGAACGATCTTCATCTGTTTTCACTCATTTTTGAAATGCACGGCTGTGCAGAAGCCCGGGGTGGAGGTGAGCGCGCGGACGTCTCCCTCAGGGGTGGGGCAGGGAGCGGAACACGCGGCGAGAGCTGCGACCCCTCGAGGTTCTTCCCTGGGGAAAGTCCACTTCCCGTCGGGACTCGGAGGGAAGCAGGTGGGCGGCGGCGGGGTTCTAGCTTAGGGCCGCGGGTGGGGGAGCGGAAGGAGCTGTCCGCTGCGTGGTGCTGGAGGGCCGGGGACCAGAGGGCAGTGATTGGCGGCTTCTCTCTGCTCCGAGCGCTGCCATTGGCTCATTCCTTGGAGCCAGGGATGCTCCTGGTGGCGGGTGCTGTCCCCCCACCCCCAGGAACCCCCGGACCCACTGGCGGGGTGGCCGCCTGAGTGGGTGCCGCAGGGTCAGGTAGTGAGCGTGGCGCTCCAGCGGCTCGAGGCTTCGCTCTCCCTCCGGGAACGGGGCGGGGGGCGGGGGGCTCGGGTTCTGGGCTGGGGCAGGGGTGTGGGAGCCTTGCCGTTTTAGGTGTGGGGTCTGGGAGCCCTGGGGAGGGGGAGGGAAACGTGGGGCCCGCCCCCTCCCGCGGCAGCAGCGCCCAGCAGGAGGCCGAGGGAGTCCCTGGCGCCTAACCTGCCCCTGTGGAAGTGCTCCTGCCCTGTCGCGGCGGGGAGCTGCGGCACCAGCGCTGCGGCGCCCTCGCCATCTGCTGCTGCCTCCCGGGGGGAAGGGGGCAGAGGTTCTGGCGCCGTCGGGAGGTCACACTCGACCCTTGGCCACCCAGGTGTGAGTTGTGAAGGGGAGGACTCAACAGACGGCGGGGCCTACGTGTTTAGTTCCAGAAGGAGCGTGGCGCTCGCTCTGGGCTGGGTGACCTTCCTACAAAAGATGAAAAGGAGCGCTTCTGTCATCTGCGACTGTAGTTTAATTCAAATTAGGTGTAACCAGTTGTACGACGGACAACTTGTTAAAGCCTTTGGCTTGGGAACCGGCCTGGGGCCCTTAAAAAAGGGGGCCGAGCTTGTGTGGACTGTATGCCTGCGTGTAAAATCCTTTAAGGACACTCATTTCATTTCAAGTGCAATATGTTTTCATTGTTTAAATTTTAGCATTTCATGTAAATAGATAAAAATGAAAGCACAATTTATTATAAAGATGAGCGTGTTAGCATAAGAGACAGATGTTTGCAATCAGAATCGAACAGATTGAGGGACATTTTCATGTAGAACGAGGAAACTTTATTAAAAGTGAGATATATTAGGTATCCAAATATCATGAGTATTGTCTACCTTTTTTCCCCTCTATCCACATATGCTTTTGCATACTTTGGTATTGTAGGAAATGGCTGCAAATACACATTTCCTATTCTTAATGTTGTCAGTATGGTAATACTGTCATACTTAAATTAATTTAAGTAGAGAATGATTTAAAATCCAACGTTCCAAGGCAAGTTGTATTTGAATGGGAGACACTCAGTTCCAGCGATTTGTGTAGAAAGCCTTAGATGGAAATGTCTCATATGACAGGAAATATAGTGAAGAGAAATGCAATAGCAGATGGCTTTACACAAGAGCATAGTGAAGGTCAAAGACAATTTTTTTCTTTTTTCTTTCTTTCTTTTTAAAGATCCCTGACAATAGGCAGAAAGATAAGATTCTGTACTCAACACTGAGCCATTCATTCCTGAATTATCACCTTAAGGTAAATGGAGACATGACCAGGTCAGGTCTTAAGCTCACTTGAGTGCATTGGACCATAGCAGAACGCATCTATGAGCAACAAAATGCTTTCCGGTATGCTAAAAGTCAATCCAATGAGAAATGAGTCCATGTATGATGTCACATTTTATAAACTTTGTGATTTTCAGCAAGCTGGAGGAAGAAATGCCTTAGTAACCAAGAAGACAGAGAAAAGAAAATACATTAGGGGGTTTATAGGATAGGCCTCTGAACTACTTACAGCCCAAATTGCTGAAATGTGGTTTTAGGTACCACTTTTGCTGTCTATAGGTGTTTTACATATATTGTGCCCCTCATTTGTTTCCCAAATAAATTTGCATATCACTGGCTTCAGTTGGGTGTTTGGGACTTCATGATATTCATACTGGCCCATATTTTCCTCATAAAATGAGAAAAATATAGCTTTGCCTTGAAGTTTCCTGGAGAGCATTCATTGCATTAAACCTTCATTATCTCACTTAATCTTTACAACAATCTATTTTCCAGATAAGGGAAATGAGATTTGTGTTGCACAGCTAGCTAGAAATACTCCCAGGATTCATCCCTAGGCCTCTTGACTCCACAGCCTAACTCTCAATATGCTGTATGTCCTTTTTAAAGCCCTATCATCTGACATAGGAAGTGCCCAGAAATTTAGTAACTGGATTCAGTGAATGTTTCACAGGACAAAAGATGAGGTGAGTTGAAAGATTATTGGCTGCCGAGACTTTCAGCTGGAGCTAGAGTTAAATTGGCTTGTTACAGACTTGAAATTATTATTATTTGAATTCCTGTAAGGCTGGGTTCAGTTCAGTCTAGCCTGACTCAGTCTTATTAAACACAAAGTTGGGTGTCTGGGGGTGAGTGTAGAGTGGTCCACCTGTGGTCCTGCTGACCCTAAGAGGAAAGGTATGGTAGTTGGAGTCTGTTGAGAACTTCGGGACTAATTGGGCCCTATTCCCAAGTTAGGATCTAAAAAATTTCCCAGACTCCTAGCACCCCTTGGGACTGACACCGGTGGTATATAGTCCAATCAGTTTTCAAACTCTTTTCTCATGCGGCAGGCTGGATTCCTGGGAGACTAGGCCACCCGGGGGTGGGGCTGGATTCTCCTGAGGCTGGTCTGCTGATGGTGGACCTGAGGATGAGCAGGAAGAGAGAAATAAAGGCCTCAAATCAAAATTGAATGCTAGGCACTTTGTCATCCGGAAGGAGCCAGGCTGGGGCCAGAATCCCAGTAGTTACAAGGTGGCAGGAGTGAAATCAAACTAAAACAGGAAGGTTGGGATAGAATGAAGGAGATAGAGAAGGAATGAAACTGACAACACCTGGAGCCCAGGGATGGGAATTTTGTAATAAGTTAATTTTGTTTTTTAAAATAGGTAATATGCTCATATGTTCAAAGGTAGTAACTGTATAAATAAGTTTATATTTAGGAGTCTTCATGTCTCATTTCTGTACCGTCCTGTCCACCGGAGATAATTGCTAGGGGTAGATTAATTGCAAAGCTCATTGGCATGAGTTCCTTCCAAGACCTGGACCTAATTTTGTCTTGTTTTTCTTAAAGTGATTTTCCCCAATTCTTTTTTTTTAAGATTTTATTTATTTATTCACGACAGAGAGAGAGAGAGAGAGAGGCAGAGACACAGGCAGAGGGAGAAGTAGGCTCCATGGCTCGATTCAGGGAGCCAGACGGGACTTGATCCAGGGTCTCCAGGATCACGCCCTGGGCTGAAGGTGGCGCTAAAAAGCTGAGCCACCTGGGCTGCCCGATTTTCCCCAATTCTAAGAGTTTCAGAACCTACAAAATCTGGATCTGTACTTTGCAACCAGTTATTTTAGTTTCTTTTTGTTAGGAATAAACACTCCAGAATGGATATACATAAGCCGAAGATTTTTTTCCCGTATCTTGTGCCTTTATTTTTTAAAAAATCATAGGGCAGCCCCAGTGGCTCAGCGGTTTAGCACCTACCTTCAGCCCAGGGCCTGATCCTGGAGACCTGGGATCGAGTCCCACGTTGGGCTCCCTGCATGGGGCCTGCTTCTCCTTCTGCCTGTATCACTGCCTCTCTCTCTCTCTCTCTCATAAATAAATAAATAAAATCTTAAAAAAATTAAAAATCATATACTCTGAAAGTCTTTCCAGAGCAGCTCCAAAAGAGCCTCCTCATTCTTTTTTTCTTTAACAGCTTCATAATATTCTATTGTATAGACAATTATAGGTTATTTAACCAATTCTCCTTTTGATGGCACTTGGGTTATTTTCTATAAAGAATGCTTCAATAAACAGCTTATGCTAGGGGCACCTGGATGGCTCAGTGGTTTAGTACCTGCCTTTGGCTCAGGTTGTGGTCCTGTGATCCTGGGATCGAGTCCCATATCGGGCTCCCTGTGGGGAGCCTGCTTCTCCCTCTGCCTATGTCTCTGCCTCTCTCTCTATGTCTCTCATGAATAGATAAAAAAAAAAAAAAAGGGAGCTTGTGCTAAGTGATTTGGTAGGTGCAGTGCATGTGAGGGAGTGGTCAGGGAAGACACTGAGCTGACCAGCATAGTATCCAAACCAGACCAACCTCAAAGAAATGGATAATTGGCTGACTGCTCAACTGATTACTTCTCTTAGTGGTTGCAAGGCTCCCTTAGCTCTTGACCATATTCTGCAATCGGGAGGCAACACTGGGGGCCTCTATCCATTATTTTCTTCCCTTGGGAATTTGACAGAGAATCCTTGAGAGACCTGAGCTATAGAACTGTACCTCTCCAGGTCAGACAACATGGAAATCCTGATGTTAGGCTAACATGGAAAATGTATGTTTGTGTGCAAGTGTATTTGAACTTTTGAAGTTCTCCTATGAACATTACCACCAAATTTTGATTTCCCTGAGATGTGTATTATTTGAAAGTACTTTATGTAAAACCATCTTTGGGATTATAATTCAGACCTGTAACTGGATGAATGGATGTGGGCCTGTGGTAACCAGTAGGTACAGAGCATAATCCACACCAGCTGTAGAATAGTGGCGAGCACTCCAGTAGGGAAACAAACGAATGCAAATGAGATGCACTTGGCCATGGAACAAAGATGAAAATGACATTCACTTGTAAATGAGTTTTCTGTGTTTGATGTAAACAGAATGACATGCATTTTGCAGGGAGACCTCCATGACCTTGGGATAGTTGTTGAATTCATTACATGGGGCTGCACATGTTTCTGACATTTTATCATTATGAGTGTATCTCATGATCTAACTATCTCTAGGCTTTTACTTAGAAGCATTTCCATGATTTTCTGGCCTAGGAAGTGGTCTCAGAGGTAAGGTGAGATGCTCATCACTGACAGCTTGAATGCTCTGGAATAAAACTTGATTCTGGCACTTTGCACTCAGATAAGGGCATAGATGATCTGATAGAGCTTAAGATCAAGAGGAAGAGCATCAATGTCTCAGCTTTGCCTTCCATTGCTAGCTGTAGGTCCCAGCCTTGATATTTGCTTACACATTAGACATGATGATGATTCATCTTTAAGTTTCCTTTAAAAATCTCCCCTCTTCTCTGTAGCCTTCCCTGACTGTCCCATCCCAAGGTGATCTTTTCTTCTTCTGGACTTCCATAGCAGGTGATCTGTGATACTCATTAGTCACTTATTTTGTCAAATACATATATGAGATTATGTCATTTGCTTTAAAAAATATCCCCAGCGAATATAAATAATAGTGAAAGGGAATATAAGGGAAGGGAGAAGAAATGTGTGGGAAATATCAGGAAGGGAGACAGAACATAAAGACTCCTAACTCTGGGAAACTAACTAGGGGTGGTGGAAGGGGAGGAGGACGGGGGGTGGGGGGGAATGGGTGACGGGCACTGAGGGGGACACTTGGGATGAGCACTGGGTGTTTTTCTGTATGTTGGTAAATTGAACACCAATAAAAATTAATTTATTAAAAAAAAATATCCCCAGCAAGGGTCCCTGGTGGCACAGTTGATTGAGCATCCAACTCAGGGTTTTGGCTCAGATCATGATCTCAGGGTGGTAAGATCAAGCCCCACATCAGGCTCTGGGTTCAGCATGGAATCTGCTTATTTCTCTCTTCCTCTACTTCTTCCCCAACATACTTGTTGGGTAATAAGTAAATAAATAAGTAAATGAATAAATTAACTTATTTAATAATTTAATAAATATTATTTAATAATTTAATAAATTCAATAATTTTATTTAATAAATAAATTAATAAGTAAATACATACATACATACATACCCTGGCATGATTTACACATAGATATTCACCAAATATTCATGAATTAATTGATTAAGCACTCTGAATTTCTGATTCTTCTGAAAACTATGATGAAGCACTGAGAGCCTGCTCTGTACCAGGCACTGAAGTGGCTCAAGATACGAGATGATTATAATAGTTTCAAGCTGCTCATGGTCCAGTGAGAGAGGAAAACACAGAAACAGAAACTGATAGCGTGGATATGATGATGGAGATAAGCACAGAGGAAGGGCACCTCCTCTGTCAGAGAGAGGAAGGTGAGAATAGGGAATGAGTTAAATAGGGAGGTGACACCTGCACTGTTTTATTTTATGTATTTATGTATTTATGTATTTATTTATTTATGGTTTTATTATTTATTCATGAGAGACACACAGAGAGAAAGGGAGAAGCATGCTCCATGCAGGGAGCCCGATGTGGGACTCCATCCCGGGTTTCCAGGATCATGCCCTGGGCCGAAGGCAGCACT